>NC_089802.1:53731511-54076949 GCF_029633855.1 Hoplias malabaricus | reverse complement strand
ATTGAATGTGTTCTCATTCATGATAGTTACGACTAAGAGAAAAAGAAATACAATACAGCCCCACTGTATTATAGTGGCTTTTATCTGGGGCATTTTTCTGTAGATGTTAAATATGAAAAGCTGCCATTTCCCCCTTACTGTTCCACAGTGCATTGTTGAGAACAGGATGTAAATGTAATTACAGTGGGCTTCATGCACAGTTTGATTGGATTAGAGCTATTCAAAGACCACTCCGCTGACCAATACATTAGCACCAGGCATCAGCATAGGTTTACAACCAGAAAAGCTTAAAAATCATTTTTGTACTAGGACTAGATGCTAAATATATATAGTCATGTTCAAAAGTTAGGACCGTGTATACATGTTTATTGCTTTTACTTTACAGTATTTTCTAGTAGATTTAAATCCACAGTTTCTATTTATACAAGAAACTAAATATTAAATATATCGTTCACATAGACAACATTCACTTAGACCACAAATTTATAGCAAGGGACAAATGCTCTTATCTAGATCAATTTACAGTTTTAATGAAGTTGCAAATAGTTATATTGTGAAAGTATTGCCCAAGCATTATTTTTTGTTTTAATGTGTGATATTCTTATCCATGAATCGGACAACAGACTACCACATGGAAGTGAGTGATGCAAAGCAGTAGTATGTCTGGGCACCAATATGTTAAATACATCAAATGAACAGTAACACTGAGTGCATTAGGCTTTGAAAAAGTATGGCCCTTTTAGGGGCAGGAGAATGGCACAGCAGGTAGTGTCACTGTCACACATCTCTAGGGATTGTGGGTTTGAGCCCTGCTCCAGGTGACTGTCTGTGAGGAGTTTGGTGTGTTCTCCCTGTGTCTGCATGTGTTTCCTCTAGGTGCTCTGGTTTCCTCCCATGGTCCAAAAGCACATGTTGGTACGTAGATTGGTGTAGGTGGACTGGCCATAGGTGTGAGGGTGTGAGTGAATGTGTGAATGTGTGTCCCCCTGCGAAAGACTGGCACCCCATCCAGGGTGTGTTCCTGCCATGCACCCAATGATTCCGGGTAGGCTCCAAACCAACTGTGATCCTGAACTGGATAAGCAGTTACAGACAATGAATGACTGAATGAATGAATTAATGTTCCCTTTAGAGGGCAATGGGCACCCAAAGGTTTACACATAAGGTATTGCTGATACACTTTCTGTAAATTGTAGACTTGTTAATATGCCTTTGTTTAGTTCACCATTATAAGACCACTGTAGTTAATTAATTATTTATTTAACTCTGGGCTGAATAAACGCTGCAGCACACTAATGACTAGCTGTTGGCACAGTAATTGAACAGCAAAGGCTGACTATGTAAGTTCAATTTAAATATAGTATGGAGCAAGGGGACACTGGCAGCAATTATATCTAATGACTATCAAACAATTACAACCTAACTTAGTCCTATCCAATTAAGAGAAAACACTCAACAAATACATGGCCAACCTGCTTTTTAATCACTGTCTTTTCACTAATATACTCAATATATAGTCACACAGTCAGTTATAAACAAAAAAAAAAAAACCGGCTACAGTGATAATACACAGCCAAAAAAAAAACCTTCCTGGAGGTCATGTTTTGTGATGTCACAAAACCCATTTTTATATCTTCAGCTTAGAAATGTTTAGCCCCTCCCATTTAGATTGATAAGGGTCAATCTGGTCAGAACCCAGAGACGTACCACTGTCTTAAAAGCAAAGTAACCAATAACTTTAAAAAAAAAATTTATAAATCTAAAAAGAAGTTGAAAAATGATCATTTGTGTCTTCTTTTTATATAAATATATATATATATATTTGGATTATGAAAGGGTGGCACGGTGGCGCAGCAGGTAGTGTCGCAGTCACACAGCTCCAGGGACCTAGAGGTTGTGGGTTCGATTCTCGCTAATGTAAGCGGTTACAGATAATGAATGAATGAATGGATGGATTATTAAACCACACAAAATATCATAAGCAAACCTCAGTGGGAAAATGAATTACAAGCTGTGGGATATGGCCTTTTTAAAAACAAAGAGAGGATTGTAGCAGATAAACGTGATCAGTGTGAGGTATAAACAGTAATAATTTGCAGAATTTCTTTTGAAAATCCTGCAAAAGCTGTTTTCAGTTCTGCCAATCTGGCCACATAAAGTGAAAGCAGGGAAACAGACAATGACAGTAAACAATGGAAAGCAAGTACATGAAAAAATAATGAACGCTGAGGCGACAGAGATGACAGAGTGCTTCAACAAAAGAAGGGCCAACAATCTCGCAAAATGAATTCAAGATAATGAGATAATAAGCATGTGGAAGGAAGGACGGAGTCAGGGAAAACAATAAGCATGATACTGGTTGACAACCACCTTGACCAAAGCTCTTCCAATCACAGTTCAGTGCTGTGGAACCATGCATCAGAAATTATTAGGAACGCAAGCTTGATGTATGTTTTTAAATCCACATTAGAACCACATTTGCTCAGGCTCCCATATGCCTACTGGATTGGTTATTGGGAAATTTTTATTTATTGTTTTAAATTAAACTGTAGTGTTTTAGCTTTGTAATTTGCTTATTATCTTGCTCTATGAAGCATATTAATGAAAGGTGCTATGTAAATAAAGTTTCTTACAAATTTTTAGTTATTGTCAATGCAGGTGGCAGCCTACTTTTTAGGCCTCACCCAGTCACACAGCAGCACATACGTCTTTTGGACCATATGAAGCCAACCACAGCTTCCAAAAATGTCATAGGAGAGTTCAACACACTTGCTGGAGAGCAGTGAGTGCTCAACTATGTTAGCTAATACCATGTTGAGTGATGGGTAAAAGGGAGGGCCATCCTACCCACCCAGAGAGTAAGAGTCAGACCAAAGTCAGTTTTCTACTCTTTGACTCATGGTCTATGAATGACTAAGGCATCATGGATATCCAACTTATAACCTCTAAATGATAGGACAAGTTGCCTTGATTGTTGTTGTTGTTGTTGTTGTGTTGGTGGTGGTAGCAGTAATGATGTTGCCTAGCCTAACGGTGAAATACCAGTGTACCACAGAATACCCAAGGACTGAGTATATTAGACCTAGAACATTCACAGCAACATCATCGTAAAATAGACTTTATGTTAAGCAAACAAACAAGAGCGGCCCATGCAATATGACTGTGTAATTTATAAGTACATTGTGCTGGATTTGGGGATTTTGCTTACTGTGCAAAAAAAGAGAGAAAAACTTCAAGTCACTGATGCAGAAAATTGCTTTTGCTTGTTAATACTCAACGCTGATTCATCACTGAAGGATATGTTACACAGAATGATATCTCGCATATGGTTCTCTCGTAGGATATAGGCTAAAGCATACAGTGCATACCTCATTTAATATACTTATATGTACAGAAAATGAAAGCTAATACGGAAACATTGAAAACCAGTCTGAATCTTGAATCTTGAAGTATAAAACTTACTTCCTTCTTCTGTAAAGTTATTACTTTTGAGATACAAGTTATCTGATAACCCGTGAAAATATACTCTATTAGCCACAGAGCTGTAAGATAATAAATCAGATACATATAGCAGTAGGAAATCGACCAGATGGCTAATGTGAAAATACTATAGCATACAATAATAAAACTTCTTTGGAGATCAAATGATTTATGCTCACTTAACATTTCATTTCTTGAACAAATTGACTTAAATATAGCATCTCATTTGTATTAGCAGGCTATTTTACGTTAGCCATGTTCATTATATCTGTCGCCAGAAGCTTGGTGGAGAAAATGTGGCCAATTATTTTAAAGCACTGTGTTAATTTTGCCTAGAAAAAGCCACTGAGTTGGTGAAGACCATTTTCCCCAGCACCCTGAGCTAATATTTTATGCACAGCTGATTGGCCATGGGCAGTGCACAGAATCTGAGAGTTTGAAATCCACAGGCAACCTGCACTACAAACAGAACCCACTGCCAGAGCTTCTTAAAACCTGACATTTTTTGATGAGCCAGCCATTTTCTCACACATTTGTCTAAAATTAAGAGTATTCAAAGGGAGTTTTGTGCACTTTGCTGCAGTAACACATTCTACTCTTTTTGGAAGGATTTAAAAAAATATGTTGGAACATGTCAGTGAGAATTTGGTGGCATACAGCCACAAGAGCATTATTTATGCCAGGCGCTGATGTTGAGGATTAGTTTTGGATCCCAAACACAAATCCAACACATCTAAGAGAAATGAAATTGTGCGTTAACATTAGAGAGTATAGTTCCATTGTTGATGAGGATTTAAATCTATACAACTGACACTTACCATGAAGTGTGGTGCCCTTGGGCTCATGTGCAGTTGCCCACTTTGTCTCATGGTTTTCTATAGAGATTATTCAATTATTCAATGTGCACAACTGAGCATTTGGTTCTACAGTTTCCAGTAATCTACAGGCTTAGTCTATATCTACCAGCAGCTAGTGGAATATTCAAAACTGTAAAAAGGTTGTGCCATTCCATCATGTTTAATCATCAAATTTGATCAGATTTTTAAGTCTTTTTTTTTTTAGTTATTTTGGTCACATTGCCATGAACTACATGTTTAAGAGATGCTTTGTTACTGATTAATCTATTTCCTTCTTCCTGCATGAAACATCTACCCAAGTCAGGGGATTTTTTCTCATCTTATTCTTGATAATAGTCACAGCACAAGCTGGAAACCTGGAACCATCCCTTTTCCCATATGTGTCAGATCATCTAACTGGTGTAAATGTAATAACTGCAGGCCTACAATCCAGAAGTTGTAGACCATAAAGCGTAACCAGGTCTTTCTAGTCAAAGTTATTAATATAATGAGTGGTTACAAGCATAGCAAATAGGCTATTGTAAGAGCAAGTGTGTGGTAATACTGTGTTTCCCAGTGCTGGTCCAGGAGTAATGAGCTGATCAGTGGAGTCAGGGGTGCTGGAGCTGAGGAATGTACCAGTGCAGGTGTTCTCCAGGTCCCTGACTGGGAAACACAGACAGAAAATTGAATTCACAAACTGGGATAGATGCAGCTAAATATGTCACAATTTTATTACTATACTCTTAGCTGTAAGCACAAATTAAACAAACAGACAAAGTAACTTAGTATGGGATACTTTTTCATTTGATTTCTTTACAGCTGTCAAGACAGATTTTTACAGAAAGAAGAGTCAGTGTTGTTCCGCTCAGCATTTATGGATCCTAACAGTTAGAGAGTCATTAAAAAACATTTCCAAGATACAGTGTAATTACTGTGAGAGCAATCATTGTCTATAGGATGTAAATCTGGACTCTGACCAGAAAAAAGCATCAGCCTGATTGTGGTTGAACAAATAAATAAATAAAAAAGCTGGCCATTTCTCTTTCAAAAAACAACTTTTCAGTTGTAGGAAAAAAGACATGTCAGCAGTATTTGATTCTATATGTTATGTTAATACAAAAACTGAAAGATTTACAAATTTGGCCTTGGCGTTTTGCATGGGCATGCACTCTGTGTACCAACAACAGTCATCTTGTTGTCAATTAATCAGTGAGTGCCTTCATCTATTGTCTGGTTGGGCATCTGTGCAATGTTCCAGCATCTATTTTTGTTTGCCCAGGCCAGTGTTTCACAAATGCTCCCCTGGAGGCCCACCTGCACTGTACACTCCCTTTCTCCCTGCACGTGAGACACATCATTATCTAATGATGAAGTCCTTCTGCACCTGAATAAGGAGTGTCTAGGCAGGAAACAGTGCACTGCAGGTGGGTCTCCAGCAATGAGTTGCATCCTGAAATCAAGCACTACTTACTTCTATCTATAGCAGTAGAGTGGGTGTGAAACCATGTCATAGCTAAACTTTTCATGATGAACATCATAAGCATTTCAGTTTTTGTCATAAGAAAGTGAATGCCATTTATATTGTTGTGGTATAATACCAACATGTGGAATATAATAATCACATATGCTGTGTTATTAAGAATATCTGTCATCTTTTCAAACTAAACTGACCGCTTCAACAGTCCATCTGTTCAACTGTATTATAGGATTGAACACTGTCCAGTGATTTTGTCCAGCATGTTTTATAACCACTGTAGTTTCAGACAGTAATTAGATGTGATTTCAGACAAAACCTGCACTTAGTCAGATAATTATAGGAATGTTAACTGCATATCTATATATTATGCTGATAATTTTTATATGAGGAAAACTTAAGTTTTATATATGTATTGTGATGGTGTAACCATGGTTACTATAACTCTCTAAAGGACCTGCATTTCTTGGAAGAATAATTATGCTAATTGAGTAAATAGAATAACTAATTGACTTATTGAAAAATATGCATTTTAAATGTTTAGAATTGTTTTGGATGGAAGCAATAAACAACAGGAGCCTACAATACAGTGGTATTTATTGCGGACAATTGCTTCATATACACGTAGGCTAACATTACCTAACTGCGATGATGGGACTGCTAAGCACTGGCTCTCGTGGATTTCAGGCAAATAATTGTCATTTACTAAATGTATCAATGTATTTATTTATTTCAATAATAGGCTGGTTTATGACCATCAGTCACTGCTTCTAGAATATATATATATATATATACTCAATTACTCGTTTGTGAGTCAGTGTGAAGCTATTACACAGATAATCTAAAACAAATACACGGGTGAGGAATGATGTGGAGATGTGGAGGCAGGAGTGATGACGCTGGGTTTGATTCCTCAAAGGGTTAAGTGCTCCATCGTGAGCTACAGGGAGCAGGTTGCCTGGGAAACGGCCGCCTGGCAACAGGATCAGAGCCCGGGGGGTGGTGGGGTGTGTGTGTGTGCGCGCGCTGATCTGCTCCCATTCTCCATTTCCTCACTAGATGGTGTGTGTGAGAGCCGCTGGAGAGCAGCAGAGCCCCAGCCTCGCTTCCCCGAGCTCGCACACTCACACACACACACACACACACGCGCGCGCACTCTCTATCTCTCCCTCTCCAACCAAAACAAACCTGGAAAACTACACGGAGCGCCATCCATTTTTCGGGCTTATAAGCAGAGCGCAGCGGGATTAATAAATACGTGTTTGGTCCACTTCCCATTCTCTGTTTTTATTTTTGTTTTGTTTTTTTGGACCTTTTCTGCTAACGGCGCGGAGAAGCCAGGACTCGGCGGTGATGGACGTTATGATGGCCGTGCAGGATGCGTGTGTCTCCGGTCAGTGGCTCACCGCTATCATTCTCAGTTTTTGCTGCTTTTTGCCTTCGTGCTTGCCCGCCGGACAGACAGTGGACTATGCCTCCAGTGAGAGTGTGGTCAGCAGACAAGGGGACACGGCGCTCCTGAGGTAGGAGAAACACAGCAGCCTATAACTAACACAAACTCCATAAACTTAGAGCCCAAAGCCCATCACAGCGTTAGTGCTCTCCGTCCATCAGCGTTAACTGGGTCAGCCAACACACAGCCAGCGGTCTGGAGCGGTGTTCCTCTCTCGCTTTCCTCTTTATCCCCGGGGCACTCTTCCACACTTAGCCTAACGTTAGCTTAGCCAGGGGGTGACGCGCTTGTGATAGTTGCTTCAGAGTTTGGGGGGGGGGGGGGGGTTCTTGAAAAACGAATTTGCCTCTAAATGAACAGTGTAATTTTCATCCCTGGTCATTCAGAGAACAGGTTCAGTGATTGTGTAACAGGGCTGAGTGAGGGGTTTTTTGGAAACCGCGCCAAGAAGAATGTTTTGTCCAATTCGGTTACAATGAACTCATTCATGATCTTCCCCGGATCCCCTGAAAAGAGAGCTGGACTTGCACAGAGAGCTGGACTTGATAAAGAAAGCCGGACTGGTATAGAGAGCTGCACTGGTTCAGCCCAAAGCAGATGAGCCCAGTAGATAGCGGGATATAATTGAATATTAACCCTTTAAGCTTTTTTTCTGCACGGGGATTAGTCTGTATGAAAGCTGCCCGCAGGCATCAGAGCATCGGTCGTTTTCAATCACCAGCATCATCATCATGTTGATAAGGGGCTTAATTAAGTAGCCTACGAAACTGAACTCATCAAAACCTCTCCTACACTTCTGAAGGGACAGTTTCCCTCAGATGGCAGAGAAGCAAAGAAAACAGCTGGATCTCCCACTGAGACGACAGTGTTGTCTTTTATCTCAAAGAGGCATTGGGTGTTGCCTAAATCAGGGTTTGCTTCAACTTTGCTCTCCATGGTGCCGTGACCTGCTGTCTCCAGTGTCATGCTTGCTTTTCAGTTCAATTAGGACTAACCTGAACACGTTTTGGTTCAGGTATCTACTTATTTCTCATTCTTCCAGACACTTCTGAATCTCAACAACGCTGACAAGCATCCCTTAGATTGCCACCACCCAAAAAAAAAAAAAAAAATCTGCTCTTGGCACAGCTCACCCTCATTTTGATTTATATATTACATTTCTTTATCTCTTTAAGGTTCCAAAGCATTGTTGTCAAGCCGTAACATTTCTTTTCCATAGCTCTTTGCCCAGTATTTATGTATATGTAGCAGGATAAATGCAAATAATGGAGTAGAATAGAGATCTGATAAATTCCCTGTTAAACCCCCAGTGGTTGATTGATAGCAGAAAGTCCTCTTCGTGCCTCCTGTGGTTATTTGACTTGCTAGTTGACTGACTCCTATTTGAAACCTGCTCCCCTGTCTCCCTGTGGAAGGCTTGATTCCTGTTTTAGTGATGTATAAAACATGCAAGTTGGGTTTCTGTACTATAGCTCTATTAAAGGAACGAAATAATGCAGTTATATGAAGTTTAATATCAGCTTGTGTGGTGGTATGGTGATGCTAACCTTAACCTTATAAAGTCCTATTTCTCTCAATATTTGTTCACATTTAGATATTATTTAGAATATTATTTAGATGACATGTGTATCCAGTGTTCTGGATGAATCTGGCTTTTAGAATTACCTTTCAATGTTACACTACAATGTGTAATCCTGTATTTCAAATTTGTAGTTGTTAGTTGTCAGAATAATTCACACAACGTTTTAATTTAGGTATTTACCAGGTATTTAACAAATGTTAAGACAAAAGAAAAACACAGCCCTGTCTTTCTGTAGTAATTCTATACCTATTTTAAATATGCATAAAAATCTATTATGGGTTTATGAATTTTTGAAGGCCTCTTCTGAAGGCCTGTTTCAGCATGGTCAACGTGTAGAGAAGGATCACTAATCTCTTCCTTAGGTGGTTGTAAAGATATTGCCAAACACGCTTGCAGCCCAGTTAAACATCTCAGCATGCTTGCAGGAGAACACTTAATACATGACAGCAGACACCTAACCTTACATAGATGTGGTTGAGTGAACTCCCACCGTACTTTAAACCCTCTGAGATCATTATGAGCTAGACCCTTGAGGCCCCCTGGTTATAAAAGGCCTGTTGGCACGGATCCTACTATAACGTAGGTCTCTGTTCCAGAGCTTAAAGCCCTAGGGATCCCAGATCCATGATTGCTTTATAATTAGGTTAATATTGGGCTTGTGGGCACACAATATGCATGTACAGAGTAGGCTGTGTGACTTAATTGCTGACTTCTCAATGTCTAGATGCACTTTATCAGATTTTCTCCATTGTCAGTGTAGACTGCTGGGCCCAAAAGCATCATAAGGCTGATGTTGCTTGTCGCTCCCATAGCTTTTATCAAAACTACACCTTACTGCTGGAACAGTCTCCGTTTCTTGGAGTCTATCGAGCAGCGGCTAACCTGGCCGCCATTGACTACTGCGACTAATTTAATCACTATCCATTAACACTGGTTATCTAATGTTGGATCCTCAGCCTGATTCTCAGAATCCTCCATAGGAACGTCTGAGTATAGAAATTCAACACCTTAATGGTGCAGACAGGAGTACTCCAACACTAGTGAGTATCGAAAAGTTCTGTGTCTCTCACTGCCAGATGTCAATACCTAAGTAGTCAGTCTCAGCATCCAGGAGCCAATAGGTATACTTAGTTCAAAATTTAGACTGCTGATTGCATTCTGTATGGATGTTAAGGATGTCAATATTTCTTGATTAGTCTGCAGTCCATTACAATCAGTAAATACACTCTCACTTCTAGCACCTCATTTCTTTCTGATTCAGTCACATTCCTTCATTGAAAACTGAGTTTGTTACTGAAATCAAAGGTTATATTCCCAAGTTGAGACTTATTTGAAACTTCTTTGAATCCACTTCAACATATTCAGCTAATTTTAAGCAGTGCATATCATTTTTTGTTTTGTTTTGTTTTTATTTTATAAAACTTTGCTTCACGTTCAACCCTCTTGTGTCTAAAGGCATTGGCTTGATTTGTTTGCATATGTTCTTAATTTTGCACATTCAAATGCACTTTATACCCATCTGTTTCATACCAAAGGTTCAGAACAGTCTCAGATCTTTCTGTAATGAGGCCCCAATTGACCTAGAGAACAGAGACGTATTCATTCATTCTTTTTCTGTAACTGCTTCATCGTGTTCAGGGTCGTGATGTGTCCAGAGCCTACCCACAATCACTGGGTGAAGGGCCACACTGCCAGTCCATCACAGACAGAGAAAAGAGATCATTTGGCCTTAAGGCTAAAAAGTTGAAGTCCAATTTTAGAAATCTTTTGTGACAATATACCTTTACTCACGAGAGTCCACTGGTCAGATTCACACAAAATGTCAGACACAAGATTTCACCAGTTACTCACAGCGAGAGGCAGAAGATGTGTATCTCTGCAGTTCTTTCTAGCCTCATAACGTCTGGTACAATCTCGCAATGGGCAGACGTTAGAAATTCATGTTTGAGCCATATTTCTGTGAAGTATTATCGCAATTACATTAATAAAAGCTTTGACTAATGTCAACTTTGATGTATGGATTCATGTATCTTAATGGTAAAGTACACAAAAACATTAATACTTTACACTAGAGATTACCTGACATGTGCTTTACTGCCCTTGAGAATCAGAAAAAAAGTTCACAGCTCGGGTATGTCAGGTTTCTGAAGGTCTTCATTTTACTGGTTAAATATGAGCTGTAAATTCACTGCAGATGAATGGAGTTGGACACACCCTCATGTTGTACAATTTCTTTAAGTGTTTTCAGCTTATGTTGGGCAAGAGAGGTTGTATTTAATGCAAATGATATTTTATGTAGCTAGAGAGATGTCGGTATCTGTTCTTACACTCTGGAAAGCTACATACCTCCGTGCTATAGTTTGTTTTCAGTTACATGATTCTGACAGTGCACTCAGTCCAGATGGAGGGCAGGAGGTGAAAAACAATGGAGCAGATTGAGGTGCTGAGCCTGTATTGTGCTTTGGTAGCAGGTACCTGCCTCGGCATTTAAGGTGACAGTTTACTTGGGTGTGCGGTCTGTGAGGAGTGAGTATTGTACTTCGCTTAGTTCTGTGGGTCTGCGTCTTTTTATGGATTAAAACCCAACATTATGTTAAGTAAATATCGTTAATCTTGGCATTGAATGGTTTTGTTGCTTGGTTAATTTACATTCTGCTGCACTATTTAAGGTGGAATGATAACTGTTTGTGAGGAGTTTGGTGTGTTCTTGGTGCCGGTTTCCTCACGAGATCCAAAAGCACAGATTGGAAGGTGGATTGGCTACTCAGAAGTGTTCCTTTGTGTGTGTGTATAAGCAAATGTGAGTGTGTTGCCCACTCCAAGGTGTGTTCCTGCCTTGCGCCCAGTGATTCTGAGTAGACCCACTGCGACCCTGAACTGGATAAGCGGTTACAGACAGTGAATAAATGAATCATAAAAATGGGGAATAAAAAGCTTCAGATCCATGCACTTGTGAGAAGCGAGATGTATTTTGCACAGTTCTGTTGGTGCTCTGGCTGTGTGCTGATGATAGATTTAAATCAGTGTCTACAAGGATCAGCACTAAATACGAACAAGAAACTTGTGAATTGGGAGCTGCCTTCAGTCTTGTCCTGACCATAGAAGGAAGCTCCCAAGCCAAATTTGCTGCTGTTTTTAAGTCACATTCCTGTGTATTTTCTCCCTTGTGGACAACAGCATATGGTTCATCAGTTGAAATGATTTTGAGCAACGGTAAATAATGCAAGCTACAGGCATTATCAGAGTGTGTGGTAGAGCTCCCTGTGTATTAAATCATTTCCTGCCTTCAATCTGCAGTTCGTGATGTCATTTGCAAACCACCCGTCTTATTCCCTGAAATACCTTCCCAAGCCATGAGGTCACCACCCAGGTCAGCAGGTATGCATGATGAAAGGGCAAGTTGAGCCCGGCTGATTACTCAAGCTCCAGAATATCTTTTCCCTTTCATGGTCACTAAGGTCTGTTCTCGCATTCATACAGATTAATGAGAAAGACCATCAGACCTGACCAGCATTCTTATGACCCTTATGATCCTGAATATTATTTGCTTAATTAGCAGAAGAATCACATCTGTGCCCATGGGTCATGCTTTGTAGACCTGAGCTACATATAAATGTTTGGCCACATCTCTGTCCTCTCGAGTTGGTATTCAGAAAACGTTTCTTGCTCTGTTGTGAAATATATAGCTTATTCACATGTAGGC
Organism: Hoplias malabaricus; assembly: GCF_029633855.1. NCBI lineage: Eukaryota > Metazoa > Chordata > Actinopteri > Characiformes > Erythrinidae > Hoplias > Hoplias malabaricus. The sequence continues at coordinate 54,064,418 of NC_089802.1, read as the reverse complement.
CAGCGTGACATTTTAAAAATGATGTCATCAGGAAGGGCAATGCATTTTTGTATTCAGAAGTGTATTCACATTTGTCGCCAGAAGTGGATGATGAGTCTGGGTCTGTTCTGTGCCGCCAATATGCCAGTCACGACCGTCCCACTAGCCTAGCTGATATTAGGAGGTGGTCTCAGAGGGTGGGATGCCCTTTGGCCTGCGGTTCACGGTGATCCCACCTCAGTGCTTCATCTAAATGTGGGTGGTGTCTCCTCCCTCCTAATGCCACACCTCGCTCTGTTACTGCTGGTTAATTGGTATGGACTGTTTTCTTTATGCCTTTTACTTGTTTTCCCTAAAAATGCCAGCATAACAGTACCTCTATTAAAATCTCATATAAGCATGTTTTTATCACCGACGTTGCTCAGCTTGGAAAATATTTTGCTGCCGCACACTTTGTCATGACAAACTCTGTGAAACAAGCCGATAGACCAAGAAACAATAGTTTTGCTAGCAGCGTTCAATTTTAAATTAAAAGGAGAACTTTCAGATTGTGTCAGACGGGACCTCTCCATGCACCCGGAGGATCAAAGTGATTCAATTTTGAATGTGGAAATTTTGATTGGTATCAGGCCAGCCTCAATTTTCACCCCAATTTTCCTTCATTTCTTAAAGTGCTTGAGTGATAAGCAGGCTTGTTTCATGATTTTTTAAATGGTCTTCCAGCTGCAGTGATCACACAATGTTACAAGCGGAAATGCATTTAAAATCTGTTATTTTGCGGCTTGCTTATTTCTAACCTCAGTTGAGCTGACTGTAGGATGGCGAGTCATTCCTTCTGCAGTGGCATGTCCGCTGTACACCAAGCAAGTAGACGACTCTTGCTGCTGAACTACTTTGTATTGTATTGCAGAGACCTGTGGTGCTGTCTTCATTTGAAATGGGCAGTTGTTTTATATAATTAATAAGTACGGCCTTAATCATTAATGGAAGTAATTATGGAGTGCAATGAAAAATGCATGTTTATAGTTCAAAATACTGACCCTTTCATTAATGATTAAGAATTCATTTTGAAATGGGCATACAGCTGTGTAAAGCCCACCACAATTGTGCCTGAGCTGATAATCCAACTTTATGTAATTAACAAGGTGAAGAGTGCCTCTGATTAACCCTTTGTTCTTTCTGTAATTATCTAATGGCATTTAGCAACTTTCCAAGGTGGCCCGATGTGTACTCAGTGTGTTCCTCCATCATACTCTTCCCCCTCAGCACTGTACCTTCCCTCAAACTGACACTCCTTTTAAGTTTCACTCCCACGTGTCCTTTTCAAAAAAAGTAATAGGAGGTTTTGGCAGTGAAAGATTTGGGACAGCCTTGACCCCCACTCTGTGCACCTGTCCATCATTACTGAAAACGTGAAAGATTCCTTTTTCTGTTCAGAGGTCCACCATGGGTTCTCCAAGTGCTGTCAAGGATGTTGCATTAATATTTCACTTCTAAGAAAATCTTTGTAACAGCATTGCCTTAGTGATACTTTCTGCCTGTAATTATATGGGTATATATCACTAATTTAAAACATGATTGATATATGAAGTAATTGTCCGATGTGAGGGCAGTAACTGAGTTTTGTTATGGAAAACGATAAGGTGTTTTTGAAGAGATGACTTTGAGGTTGGGCTTAGAATTTTTTCTAGGGCACCGGAACATTAATCCCCTAATGACATCCCACAGTGCACCTCAGATATAGGGGACAAAAGTGTGCCCATCATGATCTAGTGTACCCCAGATTGTACTGAAAGCCCACCGAAGGGAAATATTACTGAAGATTAAGACAGTGGACTGTTGTGGACAGTGGAAAAAACCAAACACTACAAAATTCACACAGGCATGTAGTGATTGACCGATATGGGTTTTTTGATTGCCGCTGTTTAGACAGCAGTAGTGGCCGATATTCCTCAGGCAGTGATTAAACTAGAGGCATTATCGTGATTTATTGTTACAGAAAACCCTTCAAATTTGTAAAAGAAATCATTTAGAGGTTCTGAAATATATATGAAGTGGTCAAAAGCTTATGAAAACCACAAAAAAATGTACGCGCTTGTCTTATTTTTGAAATAAAAAAAATGTTAGTGAGTTCATGAGTCCCATTACTTTTTTCTTTTTAAAATTGTGTCTCCAGGGGTATACTTTCATCAGGTAAAATTTGGAGTTGATACCTCCTACTGATATGAGGTTATTCAAGCTGCAGCAGACAGATGGCCTCTCCAAGTGTCTCTTTAGACCCCAAGCTCTTCATAAGGAAACTGATTACTTTTACTGCAAAAATACAGTGTATATACCTTGTCTAGACCTAATGTCAACAACTTAGTGTTTTTCTTTACTTTCTATGAGAAACTCGTCTTCTGTCCCTCACCAAGTGGCCATTTACCCCTCACCAAACAGTAACAACTCTTAGTTATGGTGTGTTTTATTCTAATATACTGATTTTATTTCTGATGTTTACACTTGTTTCTCACCGACTACAGTGTTGCTTTAAATGACTGACTTGTTAAAAGGCGAGAGATGCACTCTGATTGGCTGTAGAGTAAGGCAGCCTCCCACACACCCCCTGCTGCATTTAAATGTCCTCAGTGGGGGAAATGTAAGTAGTAAAAAACATCTAAGCTTTGAAACATGTTTATTGACTTGATTATTGTTTGTGGAGCTTGTGGCTGCCAAATAGATCCGTTTGAGCCTCTCTCGCTGTGTCTGTTAAGTGCTGAAAACATATGTGCTCTGCTGCACGTTTGTCCTTCCTCCTTGGGTGCGCATTGTCATAACTCTGCCCCTGATTGGTCTACAGACTTGACTGACATGTTGTTGAAAAGCTGAGAGCCTAAGCTACGCGGCAGTAGGTGTGACATGGGTCCAAAGGGTTCATATTTTAATTATTTTTTGAAAATGTGTACTATTTTTTCGGCCAGTACTCTTGACACAAACTTGAGGATTACTCACGAACGGTTTGATGGAGAGACTCAGATTTAGTCTTGTTTTGAAGGGGACTATCTAAGGTAAGCGCTGTTGTGCTCACTTGTGTGTGAGCTGTTGTGGGCTTTTCAGGCTTCGAGAAGCAGCGGTTTTGTCATGATGAGGAAGAAACTTGAAGTTTGGATTTTCTTGTTTTCTTGGCTTTAATTCCATAGTCCTACATTTTAGCATATATCTTCATGATCCTGAGAGTCTGCCTGTTCGATCGGTGTATGATATATATACACATTACTCAAATATGGTGCCGTGAAAAATCTGAAAATCTGTACTGTCACTAATATTTTTTCATAAACATTTCCAGTAACAGCAAAAATACTTATTTATCAAGTGAGGTTATATATAAAATGATTAAATAAATGATAATCAGTGACTTTAAGCTTTAATTTGGTATATTAACTGTCAACTTTGGACCTGTAGTACTTGAGATATACTGATGGATATAACAATGAGTGATTTTTTTTTTATAGGCGCCGCCGACTAATGAGTGAAATAAGAAGCTAAATACCACTGGGTTTCTAAGTTACAACTATCAACTCGTTTATGAGCAGATTATTGAGTGTATGTTACAAAGAGCAGCCAGTAACAAATAGTGAGAGCTGAAGAAGAGAAAATAATTTGTACCGTTTTCTCTGATGAGACGGCATGCAGCTACATGTTGGAGGCTTGTACTCCTGTACTTGTGGTCAATGATGGCTGTCTGTAAGATGACAAAATGGACACAAGGGGCGCTCTAACGGCCAGAATGACGGAGCATTGCCTGTGTGCACTGTGTAAATATCGACCTCTTGCACTAATATATCGGCCGATGCCGATTATATAAAAGATGCCAAAAATCGGCCAGATTAATTGTCCGGCCGACATATTGGTTGATAACTACAGGCATGTATTTTCTATAAATCTGATTTGTGTAATAAGCTGGCAGCCTTCAGCACTCTTTTACCATAGGCTTAATGCAATGCAATGTGTCATGTAGTTTGTTAAATATTATGTATTTTCCAAAGAGTTAGAATCCCAAATTGTCCTGAAATATTCCATATTTTAATTTAGAAACCTGGGTGGGGTCATGGCACCCCAGGTCTTTGGGTCCTGGTTTTGGAGTGTTCTCCCATGTCTGCTTGGGTTTCCTCCTACAATCCAAAAATACATGTTGGTAGGTGGCTGTGCGGTGCATAATTGTCCATAGCTGTGAGTGTATGAGGAGTGACTGTGTGAGTGTGTGATCCTCCAAAAATAGACTGGCGCCCTGTCCATGTGTGTTCCAGCCTGGGGACCAGGTAGGTTCCAGACCTACCTCAACCCTGAACAGGATGAAGTGGTTACAGAAGATGAATGAATAACAAGACCGTATATTGTATACCCCACTTACCCGATACATTGTGCAGGAATATTGCTAAGAATGATTTTCTTCCAATTATGTAGTGAATTATTTAATGTTTTTAATATATTATAAAGCCTTGAAAGTGTTCTGTATGTCATCGAACAACCAATTTTGGTTCCACAAAGAACAGTTATTTTAAAGAGCCATTCTAAGTGAGTTCTGCAAGTTGAGAACCTGTTTAATATAAAAAAAACTTCCACATAATGGAAAGCTTCCGTAGCAGTTGAATTTCTTTCTGTTTTAAACAAAGACCATTGAGGAACCTTTTATTTTTAATAGTGACTGTGAGTGTGATTATAGTGTGCAAGAGCTCTGGCCATTGAGAATGACCCTCTTATCCCCTTTAAAAAGTGCTGCAGTTGCCATAATGATTTGGCAGCGTATCAGGCAACTATATATGAGCTTAATCAGGTAGACAGATATTCAGGATGAGAAGTAAATCTAGATTGCTTGATGCACTGCTGCTTCATTTATTTATTTATTATTTTATAAAAAGCAGTGCAGTTGTTGACTCAAAAAAAAGGTGTCCCTAAGTGTAAGTGAATATGTGTATGTGTGTGTCACCCTGTGAATGACTGGCACCCCCTCCAGGGTGTGTTCCTGCCTTGTGCCCAGTGTTTTCTGGTAGGCACTGGACCCACCGCCACCCTGAACTGGATAAGTGGTTACAGATAATGAATGAATGAGTGCAGTTGTTTTGCAGTTGTGTTGTTATGAAAAAAAAAAACCCTTGGCAAGACCCAACTTTCTATTCTTTGTAATAATGTGGGTAAAAGTGACAATGTGTCTATTTGTTAATTACCTTAAAATTTAAAAATAATCTAAGATTAACCTAATCCTAGCAAACATCTATTGACAAAGCAAAGCCGTTGTGACACAACGAGCGTCTGAAGGTAGATCCCTTTGCAGACAATCTCTGCCAAAATATGGCTACAGAACAGCTTGTGACAAGGAAGCTTTCATGTGTTAAGCTTATATTGTCAACTCCTGTTCACACTAATGAATCATCAGCTTTCACTCCTCTTATTTACATGCCTGTTCTGTCTCGGTGTTGGAAAGGCTATAACTTCACAGAAGATCAAGCTTTTAGTGTTATTTCACTTACAAGCCTATTTTAAGCTCTCTGCTCTGTGGGTGTGCTATCTGTTATCTGACTTGTGCTCTTGCAAAAAACCTGCAACATTCCAGTGGTTCGTGCTATGACACTCAAGATAACAGACCATCGACCATAAATAGGTATAATACATGGTGTCACATAACTGGTAAAGCCATCTATTGCTGTATAAAGTGTAGGGATGAACTGTGTGCTAGTGGTGATTTTCCCTCCTGATTCTGTTGTTGGGATATATTATTTGTATTGAGAATAGCTGTTGCCAACTCCTATAACACAGGGCCTATGGCCACATTGATTCACATTTTTGCCAAAGTCTCAAGTGTCCCAAGTTGGCACTTTAACGTGTCATGGCTTAATTTCCATTCATACACAATATACAATTTACACATTTAATAAAAAAGCCAACCTTAAGTATGGTCATGTGTGAGATCAGTTGTCCATTTCACTTGACATGGAATTAGCCGCATCAACTCAGATTTGGTCAGAACTGGCTAATAGTAACCTTACCAGCACATTTAGCAATTAGTATATAGATGTACACTTCTACAACTCAGTCTTTTTGTTGACTTCTCTGATGACTAGTTTGATATAATATAGTGTCAAATAGCAGTCCTGACAGTAAAAATGATTCAGATAATGATGACTACAAAATAATAATAACAATTATAAAAAAAGACACTGGAAGGTTTAGGGTGAAGTGAAAGAAAGAATTCCTTTGGCTCGGGTATGTTTTTGAGAGGGGTGTGATGTTCTGTCGAGCATGTCACCAGTTTCCACACAGGCATACACTACAAGCTCATTCTTCACCGGGAGCAACTCAGTGAAAAAACAATATTCAGAAACATAGCCACAGCTTTCAGCACGAGCGCTGTTACAGCACTGTGATCTGCAGCCATCCAAATAATAACCCAGAGGGGCCAGTTGATCACAGCCTCATAAAGATGGACTTGGGAGAGGCGGATCAAATGATAAAAATCTTCAGTCTGGTTTAATATACTGTGGGAAGAAACATGTAAATATTGATAGTTTGTTCTTTGGAAATACGACATATAAACTATAAATATAGTTGAGATATATTGGCCACAATTACTTAATTTTGGCTGTATTGTCGACCCCATCCTGAGGCATATGTAACATTGTGCCTGATCTGGATACTCTACATGAACAGATCATTTAAATCCAATGTCTAATGTTTCCTACCAAATTCCAGAAAGATTTCTACATGGTTGATATTGCTCTGCTACTGTACAAATTGTTTGAAAACATCTGTGCTTATGGGTGGTGGTAAGCAAAAAAGAAACAGAATTGTTAACCACTATTTTAAATTTTCCTTACCATGACTTACAATGTCCAGTCTTGCTTTTGTTGTAGTGAAGTATTTTTGTTGTAGTGCACCTCTTTACAATTTAGAGCATTACATTAGCGACGGCATGTTTTAACAATTCTCATGAAGGAAAAAATGAATGATAAATAATGTCCAAAATAGCAGTAAGAAAATGGTATTTTTTTAAAAAAAGGTAAGAATATTGCTACCTGTCTAATGCATAATTATGTATGAAGTACTGCTTTCCATTTGCTGGAGGTGAAAGGACTGTTCTTATGTGTTTGACAGTTTCTCTCTCTTTCTTTTTTTTTCTGGTGTCATTTTCATTCTGTGAACTGTTGTCTAATCCCTGGCTGGAATGACACCATTGGGGGAAAATGTGAAAGCTCTAGTGATTAACACGAGGATTGAAAGTACACACGGATGATTGGGATCGTGGTGAGGGCACAGTTGCTGAGCACTGCAGGCAGAGTGCCGCAGCTTAAACATATATTCAGCTTCCTGCATGTAAAAATATATTTTAGCTGTGGAATTAGGCCAACAGTAGGCAGGGCTGTTGTAACACTCTGCGAATGTAGGCAAGCTCTAGAGTAGTTTGACCACAAGGTGTGAACGCGTTTTGGCTTGATACAGAAATACCTACATGCGGCAGGCAGTGGGTCTCCAACCATCAAAGACAACATCTAGACTTTCCGTTAGAAGCATGAGGCTGTGTAATTAAAAAAGCAAGCAATCACATACTGAGTATGAATATATTTATATTTATAGAACACCTGCTTGTCTAATGGAGGATGTTCTTTTCATCCGTTTCTTGAAACTCTTGCCCAATTAAAGGAATTGGATTTTGCTGTGCTTTGACACGGTATGTAGATACAGTTACAGTATATGTCCTGAACTTTGCCAACACCTCTTATAATGAGTGAATTCAGCTACGTTAAGCTGTATCCTTTGAGGGCACAGATTGTCAGTACTGCACACAAAGCTTATATAATCTCCACACAAAATAATGGATTGAAATGGGTTGATCTGAAGCAGCTGTATATGAGCTTAAAGAACAACACCAGCAGCTTGTTATCTTTACCTTGTTCTCTGTAGTCCTTTAAGATTTTGGGTTAACCGGATTTTGTTAGGAGGGAAGTTACAGATTCATTCCATGACAACAGGACAAAATCGGCAGCTAAGACCCGGTGACGTGACTTAAACTAAATGCTATCAGAAGTACACAAAATTAACTACCATTTTTTTGAAAATGTCACTGGTGTTCCTTTGTAAATTAATTATGCTCAATGCCGAGGATCAGCTAGAGGGGTATAAAACCCCCAGCACTGAGCCGTGGAGAAATATTTGATAAGCAGGTGTCCAAACTTTTGGTCATATGTTTAGATTTGTATGTGTAGCAGTCGAAGGCTTTCATAAAATTCAAATCTCTCCTTCTTTAAGGGTGCATTCTCAGCTGAGTAGGGCTTCCTCTTGTAGCTGAGCATACATTATGAGAAATACTGTGATCTCCCTGGAGGGTAGTTCATGGGCTTGGTGATTGATAGTGCCTCAATTTAATAAAAATGCATAGGGAATACTGTGAGGTTTTATTTTTTTCCAAATATTATGCTCAGTTTTGTGACTTCACTGCAGCAGGATAATCTGATTTGAGGAAGGGTGGATGCTGTGAATCTTGTGTATAAGAGCTGGGGGAAATGCTAGCCCTTGCAGTACTGCAGTTCTGTAGCACTGGCTCTAAGGAGCACTTGTTTAATGGACCACTTACCTGCACAACGGCTAATATTCCTCTGAGTGTACAGTTACGTTTGAAAGCACACAGAGAGGTTCTAGCTCTCTCTCGTTAAAATGCTGCTCTGGTTAAGTTTGCTGTGTTAACAGTCAGGAGAGGCTCATCTTAGCAAAAATGCACTTTCATGCTTCCAGAGTGTGCAACACAGTGTCCAGCAGTGGTCAGCAGTCATGAGCACAATACCAAGGCTTAGTGTGGAAAACGGCTTGGACTGGTTCCAGAGTGATATGTGCTCCTTTTAAGTCCATTCTGACGAAAACTCTCGGGGGCGGGGTAGTAGTTAACTTTTCATGCATTTACATTAAAAGGAAACCCAATCTTAGTTCATACTGGTTGAGTCGCTCATGAAATGTTTGACATGTATGACGAAATCAAAAGATGCAACAAAAATATCGTATTAATGCCCATAGTTATGGAATGAGATGTCCAACAAGCTCATATAACATCGATGGTCCACATAGTTTTGTCCATATTGTGTATATCAGTGTTAAGTCATTGCGCTTCCTTAGTTGTAGTGCTTGACAGTTTTATCACAAATAAAGGCTCAGCGGAACTATTTCCTGCATCATGTGTCCTAGAACGTGATTCTCTGGCAGTGCTGAAAACTACGGCCCTCACACAAACCTTCATAAATAAACTGAATTTCATCATCAACTTTAACTTGACACCAGCTATTTAGGTTATTAGTTTGGTGACACATTGTTTCATATTCCAAAGGTATTGCTATAAAATATTTACTGTTTTCAGTGTTTTATCATCATTTCCAAAGTTTATCTTAGGAATGTGCCTAACTCAGCAGACTGTACGAAAGTATTTTTAAGCCTAACAGCTATATTGGGTGCTGTGGACAGTAATAGGTTAAGAAAAAAAAAAAGCAGAGCCCAGACCTTTCAGCTTTTCAGTGGAATGAAATGCCAGCTTTTGTTTAGGTCCTGCTACTATAAAACTTTACGATGAAAAATAGTGCAATATTGTTTTAAATATTTGATGATCCCCAAAAGCTTTGCTGACGGCATAGAGAAGTCTATGTTTGTACAGTTCTGCACTTTTGAACTGTAACTGAAACTTTTCTAGGTTTGGTCTTTACCTCCATGTGGTTCAGTGTTTCCTTATCCTAAGCCATGGGTTTTTACCGCTAGACTTTGATTCTTATTTCAGGTCCTAGATTTTTAATATTTGCATTTAGATTTTGTCAAAGATAAATGTTGTTTCAAGTCCAGGCCTGGGTGTTCATTAAAATGCACAGTCTGATCCAACTCATGAAAGAATCAGGCATTATGCTTGGTTGCCAGTGAGTTACATCAAATTTGAATCCTTCTAAGCAAGACCTCTGCAAGACTGGTGCTTTCAAGGCTCAAACAAGAATCAACGTCTTTAGCATGAATGGGCCATTTAACTGAAGTAGAAAACAGTGTAAAACAAACTTTTTAAAAATGACTCAAAAAGCATACACAAAGTACATGAGGGTATCTCGCTTAAGAGCATTTACAATATATCAGAGAAACGGTTTTTCCATCAAACTAATAAAACCTAATGAACAGAAATCAGAATGTAACTATGTTTCCAGTAGTATGCCTGGTACACACTACAAGATTTTTTAAAACCTAATTGATTATGAAAATGAGAACACTTAATACCAGATTATACCAGTTCTTCAGTCTGCAAAACTCCTGTGTTCCCCCAGAATGAACCATTATGCTCTTTTGGATTATGTCAGTGGCCCTGTCTCTAAAACAGACCTGGAAGACAACAGCAATGCACTGTGCTAATGATTGTATTAGTATTTTTCAGTGTTTTCAGGCTAAAAATATTAAATATTACTTACGTAAAAGCATCAGCATTGTCTTATTTATATGTATTGAAAAATATTTTGAAGAACATTCATTCATTCATTGTCTGTAAGCACTTATCCAGTTCAGGGTCGCGGTGGGTCCAGAGTCTACCCTGAATCACTGCGCGCAAGGCAGGAATACACCCTGGCGGGGGCGCCAGTCCTTCAAAAGGCAACACACACTCACTCATTCGCATCTAACCAATCCACTTGCCAACATGTATTTTTTAGACCGTGGGAGGAAACCCACCCAGACACGGGGAGAACACATCAAACTGTTCACAGACAGTCACCCGGAGAGGGGCTCTAACCCACAACCTAAAGGTCCCTGGAGCTGTGTGAGACCAACACTACCTACTGCACCACTGTGCCGCTTGACCATAACTCAACCATGACTCGACTATAAGCAAATTAAAGAGGGGTCAAACTTGGATTTTGCATATACTACACCACAGGATAATATGGGATGATAATCATTTCAAACCAGCCTGAAATCAGGGCACTTATTGTGAATGCAGAAAGGGGCAGTTGGGATCAGAGTCAGCATAGTTTTAAGCCATAAAGCTATCTCTGTAGTGTAAGCTACATGTAGATGCATTAGTTTAATGTAGATTACTTGTAGTCGCAGCCTTAGACACTCTGCCCAGGAGCCAGTTAGCTACTTTTTAGCACAGTCATCCAGATTCTACTGCAGTATTCCCCAAATTCAAAAGCAGGTCTTGAGCTTGGACCTGCCTGCAGCTTCTGTATATTTATATGTATTGTATTATATCACAAAAGCTCCACAACAAATTAAGCTTTTTTTTCCCATTTTACATTTTCTGGACTACAATGAAACAAAATATGACCTTATCTGGATATCGTTTCTCAATTATTACTACAGTATTGGACTGAAATGCAGTTAATTTAGTTTATTTCGATTAAAGAAGGTTGTTTTAAAAATGTTTATTTTTAAGGTATGTGCAGAGAGGGTGTTATTGAGGTCTTCAGCCACAGTCTGGTGTGCTGATAGGCCTCTGGCTCAACTTCATTTGAGAGGTGAGGCGATTTTTACGGATATTTTACAGGATATTTACGGGTTGAGGAAACGCCTGTAGGGGCTTTCAACTCACTATTGCAAATCCAGTTTCAGTTAAGTCAGAGTTGTCCAATCTCACCCGTAAAGGACCACTGTGGCTGCAGGGTTTTTATTTAAAGAAAGCAGGAGTACATATGATGACTGAGACCAGCTGATTGGAGGAGTGGAGTTTGATTGGAAACCTGCAGCCAAACTGGCCCTTTTGCAGATGAGAGCAGACACCCCAATGTTAAGTCAATGCACATTTGTTAGGTCAGTTAAATTGTCATTGTTCACTTTTTTTATCCTCTTTTACTCAGAGTCTGCCTTAGTGTTGTATTTATATGGTTTGATTCTTTCTTATTTCCTTTTTCTTTTTGGAAAGGATTTTTGGTTTCTAGAAAGCTTGGAATAGTTTATGCAGCACATTTTTGTATTTGCAATAACATTTTTGAACTCTTCTCAAATTTTCTGTTCGGTTTTGCGGTCCTTCTACATAGACCCTTTGTTGTTGACTGGTGTACAAATAGTTTTAAAGCCAGCAAAATAGATGGTATACTTTGGCAAAGCCCTGGGCGAAGAGGATCTCACATTGCTGTCCACAGAGTAGGCACGGTTGCCAGCACTGTCAGTGTGATGGACCTTTTCATTTGCTGACATCTATCTGACATGCACTCTCCGACATGTTTGAAGTCTAAACTTTACCAACACACAAGAGAGTAAAATCTGTGATAGGCCCATTCTTCTTTTTTTTTTCACCCAGAGTAAGCTCCTGCAGACAGTTGTCTCTGTCACTGAGATGGATTAAAATGCTGTCAATCCAACTGCAAAGTTTAGGTAAACGGATCCATCTTGTACCAACCGTCTGTTTTTTTTTTTTGTGGGTGGTTAAATTCCTCATTTGAGAAAAACTGAATATGAATGTCCATTGATTGTGCATTAATGGTGCTGAAATCATCTAATAAAAATACTTTACAGTGGTTAGCAGTACTATTTCTCACTAATGACTGTTATAATGGATATAATTTTGCTGAAATTGAGCCTTTACTGGCACCCAGCTGTGCTTTGCAGCACAACTGCAGAATTTAAATGGAAATTCCCAAAGTAGGCCCTCTTGCCTGTTTTAGAGAGAGGTCATGAGTCAAGATGAAACATGGAGAATAATGGTCGGAGCAGCCACAAAATTGTAGGCCTAATCTTCAGAGTAATTCAATAGGCAAGCACCACTGTGAACATTCTGGGCCAAGCATTGGTCTATTGGTATTTTAATGCTCTGTTCTAAGTTCCAGTGGTATTTTATATTTAAGAGACTGTTTCAAGTATAGGAATCACTTGGTTGCCAGAAGTTTATGTTTCATCCAGCAGTGATTCTGAAGTAAAGAGCATTAGTTGTAACACCCCCTGGTCTCTGGCAAGGCTTTCGTCTATCTGTTGGAACATTGCTGAGAGGATTTGATTTTATCCAGTAGGAGGGTCTGGTACTTGTGTTGGAGTGAAAGGTATCGGATGAATCTCCATTCCCCCAAAGAACGCAGTTCTGTTGTTCCACATTCTACCTCTTTGGTAAATATAGCCTCATGTGAAGCTACTCCAATAGGTGCACTCTGAATTATCTGAATTCACTGATTGTAAGGGGTGTCCAAATCTTATAAAACAAAGTGCAAAAAAAAAAAACTGTCTCCCTCTGCTTTAATAGCATTTCAATTCTAATGTTGAGCTGGTACTAGCAATTAAACCTGTAGCTCTTTGAAGACAGACCCCCCAAAACAAACGGAAGTTCTTTGAAAGTAGATTTAAGCTCACCTCTGCACAGTCTGTCACTGTTTTTAGTGGCTTTTGATGAAGCAAACCCTCTAAATACCAGATAAGCACCTCTGCCTTTACCCTTGCTTCCAGGCATCCGCTTTTTCTCTCACTCTGGTAATAACACTGTACACTGCCTGGCCTTCTATCCAGTCCTTTAATACCCTCAATCCGGTATTCACTGAAATGAACTTGGCCGTTTTTTTTTTTTTTTTTTTTTTTTTTTTTTTTCTCTAAACTGAAATACTGTAAGTGAATACAATGCGCTCTTGTCAGATGCTGGTCGCCTGCCGCCACTTCATATAAACTAAAACTACCTCTACTCAGCCACAAGGAAATGGCGTCTCAATTTACTTGACTGTGCATTGCCATGTCTACAAGATTCTAAATAGGGTCCCATAAGCAAGCTTTGAATTAATTCCTGTTATTTGCATAATGAATCAATGTGTGTGGATTGCACATGGTTGTAAATGTAAAAGAGCTGAGTAATTGGAAGGGCAGCAGTGGTAATTATTGGTGAATGGAATACAAAGCAGTTTAGCAAATCAATAACCATAGAGGCCCTCTTTCCTCCTCGGAGAGTTCGTTATAAGATCTCTTTATTATTATTGCCTGAAATTTTACTTGTATTATTCGGCCCATAAATGATATTCAAAATGAGTACATTACAGCGAGGGAATGCTATAACCTTTCCACAAATGAGTTCTCACCATATAGACCAAATATCATTTTTCCACCCTGTTGCTGCAGTTTATGGATTTCAGTTATATTTCAGTATGTAAAAATCACAAGGGTGAACACAATGTAAGGTGGTTTTAGGTTGGCTTGCATTATTTAGGACAATATCATTTGCATTTTCAAATGTTTAGATTGTTTATAACATGCATACGAATTCTGTGATGTCCTTCTTGTTAGAGAGCCCACACTGTGACTTTCTGCAGCATCAGTATTACAGATGTCATTGCTGTGGTAACAGTGAACACATGGTATGTTGTGACTTGAGTGTATTGACATTTCTGATAAGGCTCTGTACACTCTAACAATGGCTGTATTGTATTTTTCCTGCTTGTGTGATTTCACACTTCTTCATTGTTAGGTAGAATTACAATACACTAGATAATGCTCTTTGTTTAAGATAGGACGTTAAGCTGAAATGTGAGAAGAATGTGAATCAGAATAATTTATCCTTGTAATTAATTACATGCATTTCACTCTTGCCATTGGAAGGTAATTTATTCTAATACAGGGGGCGGTAGTTTATCGCTTGCTTCTTAAGCTTTAAATTGAAGCACTTATTAAGACCTAATTTTATTACCGCACTAAATTCTTTTGACTTGTGCACAGGCTTCTTCATTATTTGGCAATACTTCAGTATAATATGGGAAAGATATCTTAGTTAATCTCTGGCATTGTTGCCAGTCAGATACAGTTGCTTAATTTTAACCCACAGATTTGTCACAGAGATATAGTAGAACAGCATTCTCCTGCTTTATTTTATTATTTGTTTAATTAATTAATTTATTTACTTTTTATTATCATTGTTATTACTTTTTTTGCAAACATATGTTGCTGTTGCTTTAATCATAATTTATTATTTGGGTCTTTGAAGAACCAATAACAGGGGTCTTTGAGATTGAATGGCTCTATTTAGCACTGCTATTAGTGATGTGTATTCCGCATAACTTGTATATTCGAGTAAGAGTTAACAAGCGTTTAACCATTCCTACAACAGGGGGAGCCCCACAGAGGATCACTGTGGAGCAGTGTTCTTTCTGTGCAGCGTCGTTCTTCCAAAGAGTCTAACGGCAAACAGAATTTTTCACTTTATACTCACATATGTAATGACAAGTTATTAATAAGTTTCATTTTCGTGTCATTAGCTCTTTTCTTGTAGCCTTTCTAGTCTCTTTGTTATGGTAATATTCTGGCTCATTCATTGGTTTTTAAACAGCCTTCTACAAAATTGAGGGGCAGCATATCTCACTGCCATTTTTGTGATAAGTTGTTGTATTTTAGAGTGAGGGAATCACATTTTCGTGGTCTGGAAGTAAACATTGTCATTGACATATGCTTAGCTCTATTTTCTCCTTCTGCTGGATTAAGCAGGATGTTTTAGTTTTCAGTGAATGAACATAGAACTCATCAAACTGATTTAAGCAAGTTTGGTGCTCTGTAGGGTGCACATCCCACTGTGTTGTCCAAGTGCTGTCAGACATCATTTCTCTTTTTTTAACGCCATGTTTTTCTGAATGTCTTTACAATATTCATTGGTAATGGATACTCAGATAGTGATTTCATTATTCAAATACTGACACCTAAACTGTTAACCAAGTACTCGAGTACCCATGCACATCCCTAACTGCTATTATTAAAGAACCCTTAAAGAACCATTTTAATGTTATACTTAGAATCTCTAATGAAATGTAATTGTAGACAAGCATCAATTACACTGGTTGTTGAGAAGGTCTACTGTCCAGTTTTACTTGAAGCTTACACTTTCTCAAAACATGATTCAGTTAAAGGGGCTGTCTACCACTGTGTGGAAATGCTGTCTTGTCTGGTTTGTTTGCATTTAGTTCTCTGCATTTTTTAAGGTGGATTAGTATGTTTGAGGAGAAAAATGACTGTTTGTACGTGGCTGAAGTTTAATTTGTAAGTTTTTATTCACTGTTTTAGTTACCAGAGAGACAATTCTTTATTGCTCTAGTTGTTTAGTTTTATAGAAGTATGTATATTCTATGTTTACTTTCATGTTGTTAGTCCTTAAAAATCAATTGTTCTCGTCTCAACTCAGCAGTCTGCAAACATAAGTGATTGATCAGTATTTTAGATACCCAGCGTTACTTACAGTCGGCATTTGTTAATGGGAGATTTCACTTGACAATTTCATTAACAGTCCGAAAGTTAGCATTAACATTATACTTGCTAACAGCACTTTGGGGAAATGAAAGTTATGTAACATTCTACATACAATTTCTGTATTTTGCGCATGTGCGTCTGTGTTTGTGTGGGTGTGTGTGTGTTTGTGCATGCATCAGTTTTAACGAGATGCTGGAAGAACTTTCAATGATGGTGGGGCCATTTATGAGAAGACTGAAAACTTTCTTTGCTGTATTACATCTCGCTGCTGTTAACTGGGACTGTGACTGAAAACAAAGTTTTTGCTACTTCCTGGTGCTCCAGTTTCCTCCTATGGTCCAAAAACACATGTTAATGCCTGTCGGTGTGAATGTGTGAGTGTGTGTCGCCCTACAAAGGACTGGCGCCCCCTCCAGGGTATGATCCCGCCTTACGCCCAGTCATTTTGGGTAGGCTCCGGACCCACGGCGACGTTAAAATGGATAAGTGCTTACAGACAATGAATGAATAGTTTGAAGTAAATGTAATAAGCTGTATTGCTTTTAGACACTGTGACACTGGTCCCTATCACCACCCTTGTCAAGAACTGACTACAATGCAGCATTTCATCAAAGCACAGCATATTCTCAACCAGTAATTCAGATTCATAGATGTACAATGGCAAACAGTCTGTTGCTAGGTGGGTTGTTGTTGTATATTATGGAGAGTTCAGATGTACTCTTCGCAGTCTCACACATTAGCCCCAAGAATGTAAACATTTATTTCACTCCAGCTCTTCACACCTGTGTTATACACAGTGAGGAAATTACTGGCAATAGCACATTGTCTTGACATTGGTCAGGTCTTATTAATCTAGCTGTACTCAACTCCGATATAAATACACTGAATGTCTTCAATCTACAGTGCTTCGTCTGGATTCAGAAGTATTAACAGGACATTTTCAATCTGCTGCAGTAAAACTTTGAATCTTCTGAGAATGCTTTAATGTAAATATAGAAACATTGCATCAAATTGATTGTACCCAGCCACAAGTGCATTAGTGAGGTTGATTAATGATGCTGATGATTAGTTCTAGATCACAAATTGTTCTACAACTCACCCCAAAATGCTGTATGGTGCTCCATCACTCTGGAGAGCATCGTTCCTCTACGGTACCACCCAGATCTGAGGGGCTTTATACCTCTCTAATCCACACTTGGCAGTGAGCATGGTGACTATAGACTCATTTGCAGCTGCTGTAGAGCTTTTCGTTCTACAGGCAATGATTTGCAGGCACCATGGATTATGGAGACACACAATTCCATTTGAATGCCTCAGAATTGGGTGCACCTTAAGGCAGCTGAATTGCACTAATTTGAATGTTTCCAGATTCTTTTGGAAATATGGTTTATGCTCAGTGTTCTTTGATAAGTTACTAGAGAATAGAGGGCCTAGAACTTGAATCCATGAGGAGCAAAGGCTTTTTTCCCCAATGCTTTTCTATGGAGATTATACAAGCTGTTACTATGGAGTTGAACATTTGTGAATATATAAATAGCAACAGCCTGTGTATATAATGGGTGCTCCTTAAAGTATGCAGAATATTCTAATTAGAAGGTGTCTGGAAACTATATAATATACATGATGTTTTCAATGTTTAACTAGGCTATTGGCAGTAGAACTGTAGAATTGTACCAGCAGTTCAGTTATTATTTATACATGTTTGAAGTGAAAGAAATGATGTGTTGGCACCACACTCTGTCCCCAGAAAGAGCAGCAGCAAACCCTGAAGCCCGTACACCAGCATCGCAGAATTATAACATGGCTGTGAAATAAAGCTGCTATAAAGATCAGATGCTAAGCCTTTGTATACCAGCTACAGAAAGAGAGCATACAAAGGCATCTTACATGCACAGATCACATATATTAATAATCAAACCTGAATGAAGCAGATGAAAGCAAATACACCGGAGACCTTGGAAAAAAGTGCAGACCAATGTCATGAATGATAAAAGTCTTTCAGTACATGTACCTCTAACAGGGGTCTGCAGAAGCCCAATCTCAGCAGCACTGCTGGGTTATACTATTTGACAAATGAAACGAATATGCTGTTGTTTATATCTTAAATGTACAGTGTTAATGGCCCCCTTTTAAGGTCCATTTGTTAGATGTGTGTGGGTTCTGTGTGTGCAAAAATAGCCCTGATATTTTCTATGCCACCATTTTCTTTTTATGTGTATATTAATGGTCTGGTCACATTTAAATAGTAGTCTAAACGTAAACACTAAATACAGCTGGGATGGGTAGAGCTTAACTGCAGTAGGTTCAGTAGAGATATATGTAAATGCTGGTTTTCATGACATCCAAGAACTAATTTTAAATGTAAATGTATTTGTGACTGACTTTATTTAGGCTGGGGTTGAAATATCATGCTTTAAACCAGAAATGCCCTGTCTATGATTCTGGACGACAACTATTCTCACAGCAAAGCAAACTCATCTCTCCTGTCAGTGCTCCTTCAGTAGCTATGCCCCCAAAGACATTGCAAGGCCTGAGTATGCTTTTTTTTCTTTTAAGGGGGAGGGGTTAGGTTTGAGTAAGAAGCTGACTGTATCTTTTTCATAGTTGAATATGAAATTGCCTGTAAGCTTTTATACATTGTTTGAATAACCACAGAACACAAGCTGTTAAAATTATGCAAACTTAACTATGGTCCTCCGAATTGTGAGTCTGTTCCACTTTAAGTTATGTAACTAGCTACATCTGTGAAACAGCAAAAAAAAAAAAAGTCCTCATCCCTTTTGCTGTCATTTAAGGTTTGGAGGTTCGCCTCCAGATGCCGTTTCTCAGGCCGTATCTCTGATAATCCATGTAGTCCAACTCTGCCCTGGTCCTCCCCTTTCTTTGTCTGGTGCATGGTCAAGAACACCCACTGTTGCAGATTGGTTGGAGTAGTGTTTTGTTCTTTGTTCTGAGGAATTTGTTTGTTTGTTTAGTTTTTTTTCCCCCATCTACAGAGTCAGGGCTGAGTATAAACACTTGAGTTTTTTCCTGCATACGAACAGATCACAGAGCTCGCAAACTGTAAGGAAACATTCTCTGAATTTGCCTTTTGGATTGTAATCGTAGACAGTGCCTTTAACACTGTTAAAAGCCACACCACAACACTTGAAATAACAAAAATGAGGAAAAAATATGTTTTTTTTTCATTAAATAAGCCCTTTAAGTCAATTCAAATAGCATTTCAAGTAAAATCAGAAGGCATGTTTAGTGAAGCATTGAGCCAAACACAGTTAAATGGAACAGAAAATGTCTGGAAGAATATTTATTTCACAGATAAACATTCTGTCAAACATGGATAAACAATGAAATGAGTGTTTGCCTAGATCTGATCCAGTTGAACTTTAAAGCATGATGAAATTTGGATGCAATTTTTTTGTTGTTGTTGGCAACAGCAACATTTCAATCTAAACATGTCACCCTTAGAAAAATGGCAGTTACTCAGCGACTTCACAGATGCCATGAAGTCTCTAATTAGACATTTTAAAAATGTCTTTTAAAAATGTGACTTAATACCAAAAATCTGTTCTTGATTATGATGGGTCAGAATGACTGAACAGTAAATAAAAATAACTCTTTCAGGAAAAAGATTTAAGTGTTCAGTTTTCACATCTTAAAAGGATTTGTTGTTGTTGTGTTAGTAATTGTGCATTATCATGCTGTGACTAACTGGTAAAGCTTTTAAATATTGGTGTCTAATTAGCTTCATGAGTGTCTGCAATCAGCAGTAAAACAGCCTCTCAGATTGGTATTGACATTTTGTTGTATGCCTCTATTTAAGGGATAGAATTTAAGGGATCATTTTCTGCTCTCTTCTTATTGACTGGTATAATGGTATAGATATATGGAATAAGGGATTGTCCCTGCCACGTCTTTTTAAGGGAGCAGTCATTTAGCATCACTGTGCCTGTTTTTCTTTTAGCTATTTGTGTGGTTGAAACGTGATTTTATGGCATTCTGACACATCAGTCTTCGTATTGGGTAGTATTTATTTCCTTAACATTTGTGGCTGTTAATTAGACTCAAGTTGGTATTTGAATGTCACAAAGCTCAGGTTAATTATTAATAATATCCTGATTCGGGGTTAATGACTGACTTTGGGTTAATTGTTCAGTCACTGTGTTGTCCACAGTTCTGAGTTCAAAGCTTCAGATTTATAAGGCACTAGCACTCCTACTTTACTGAGTTTATTAATAATTCTGTGCATAAAGGGCTTACACAAAACTATCCACTGATTTAAAATAATTACATTGTATATGGAGAAAACATTTAGAGGAAAATATGCAATGCTCTGTCAACACAGAAATACACACTGTGGTAAATATTTTGTCGGCAGCTTTTCATCCGTTTTTTGTTCAGTGAATGGTATTAACAGGTAGTTTGTTTTTTCCTTTTCTGAAGTTTGTGCTCCCCTCGGAAGGCTTTATACTAGATGTTGGAACATTTGGCAGTGAGGATTTGATTACATTCGGCCACAAGCCACAGTGAAGTCAGCTCCTGATGTTGGAAGATTAGTTTTGAAACACAAATGCCACTCCAACTCCTCCCAAAGGTATTGGATGATGCTTCATCATTCCAGAAAAGAAAATTCACTGCTCCACAGATCTAAGCCTGGAGGCCCTTTAACCCTCTGGCCAACATTTGCTATTTGGACTGTTGGCCTTAGGCTTATATGCAGCTGCTCCAGAGCACGCCACAAAAACTTTCATGTTTTTATAAATGTGTAATATGCAAGCTGTGCATACATAACAGGTGCACTTTCAGGGGGATTAATTGAGTGATTAGAAAGGCATTCTGGACAAATACCAAAAAATATGTGCAGCAGTATTTGACCATTTTAGTGGGAAAATGAGTTCTTGGAATAAAACAGAAAAGACTTCCTGATGTCCTTCATACCTTCCAGGGTTATGCAGTGGCCTCCACGATATCTGTAATATCTAAATCGACCAGCTATTTCTGCTCATTCATTGAACAGATTCAGTTATCAGTGGCTTATATAGTGGACCATGGTCTCAGAGAAGGAATTTGCAAGGTTGTCTAATTAGCAGTGAAAAGTGTTGGGCTGTGAGTGTGTGTCAGCAGGGAAGAGGGAGCTGGTGGAGGCGTGTCATCAATCATCTCTACAGCTTTACCTCTGCTTTCCTGACAGAATGAAGGTCTGTTCAGCCGAGGAATGACTCCTCAACACCACACAACATCAATGCCCAGGGTTTTTATTTTCCTGTTAGTTTTGTGTTTTGCACTCATGTAATGTTACCCTACCCATGTTACTGTTGCAGCAGGCTTCTCAGACCAGTTTGGGCATGGTTATTGCCCAGGTGGCTCTGTAATTGGTGTATACACCAGCAGGTAGCATTTCAGAGAAAACAAAACCAGAATATAATTGCTTGAGCCTTGCACTTAAGATGTCTTTATTCAGTTTATTCAGCATTACTCTTTGCACATTAAAAACAAACGGTAAACATCTAGTTTATTTCATATTTATTCACTTATCTGATGTCTCACTTCAGTGTACTCAAGTGTTGGGCAGTGCAATGTAATACCATATACCGCAGTATTTAAAAATATGGATGGTGTCTTAAAATAAGGGCAGTATTTATAACATGTGTATGGTGTTTCTGTTCTGCTTCTTTAAGTACAATGCCAAAGAGTTAATTAATGTGCATTTAAGAGAGCTACAGAGAGGGTGCGCTGTGGGAGCTCACTGACTGGAGATGTCACTCTGAAGCTCAGTAACCCACAAAAGTTGTGAATTAGTCCTGAGTTTGGGTTAAAAGAGAGAAATGAAGCTGAAAAGAGACAAAACATGCAGAAGTAATTTCACTAATCTTTATGCTCACAGGTTTTATCTGGCTTTATCCTTTAAACATGTGTGTTTTGAGCCTCAGTTCACAGCACTGGTGTGCTAAACCACCAGTGGCTGTTAGCTGGCCAGCTATGCTTCTAAACAATGTTGAACCCATCTTATTTTGCTTATTTTCAAACATTTTTGAGCACCAGTTGCTGTAATTTGCTCTAAGAAACAGATTTTTTACTGTCAGCATGTGTCAGTGTGCACTGTTGGACTGTGCTGAGCTGAATGGCACAGCGCCGAAAACCTTTCACTCAACCGACACTCACAGATATGAATATTTTGGGACAGTATTAAAATGTGGGTACCGCCAATCCCTAATGTACACTCATGGTTGTAAACTACCTCTTATTAATGCACAATATTGCCAAAAGTTTGTGGGCACCTGCTCATTAAACATTTGTTCAAATCAAGCGTATCAAGGAAGTTTAGCAGCCACTGCTTTAGAATTGGCCTTAGGTACTGAACATTTACTGTGAGGATTTCATGGCATTCAGTTATGAGAACACTGGTACTCCCATGGTTGAATGCCATCAGGTCCTGGATGATTAGTTCCAGATCACGAACTCTACTTCAACTCATCCCAAAGGTATTGGCTTCACATATCAGTGGGTTTGGGTTTGTATCCCTTTAGCTGACTCCTAATGTTTATATACAGACTAAGAGAATTTGTCGCCCTTTGCTGCTATTAACTCTTTCCACAAGATGTTTCTAGTCGTAAGCTATGATGATTTGATTGCATTCAGCCATATAAGGTTGTTCTGCTCAGAGGTGGAACGTGTACTAAAATATTCTCCTCAAGTAAAAGTACTGTTACTCTGATGAAATGTTATTTAAGTACAAGTCAAATTACTTGCATAAAATGTACTCAAGTAAAAGTGAAAAGTAGTGCATTTGGAATTTACCCAGAATCACTGAGCAGGAACACACCTTGGAGGGACGTCAGTTTTTCACAGGGTGACACACACTTACACATGCACTCACACTCTCACACCTATGGAAACTTTTGAGTAGCCAATCCACCTACTAATGTGTCTTTGGACTGTGGGTGGAAACTCGAGCACTCGGAGGACACGGGGAGAAAACTCCTCACAGACAGTCACTCGGAGCGGGATTGGAACCCACCACCCCAGGATCCTGGAGCTGTGTGACTGCAACACTACCTGCTACGCCACTGTGCCTCCCCTATATTAAATATCATATTCCTATTAAAGGGATATTCCTGTTGTTTTGAAGTGGGTATGTATGAGGTACTTGTACCTAGTCTGTGTATTACCTACAGCAGACAGCGTTCACCTTTCTTCCAGTTCATAGTCTTCTTCCAGTCTGCTCCTGTCCTCCAAGATGGATAATACACCTACTTATATACCTCATACATACCCACAAAAATAAAAATAAACACATATATATGAAATATATTGTTATAAAATAAATGAACTACCACTTTAACTTTCACACACCAAGTCGATCCTCTATATTCTTTTGATCACGTCATGTAAAAGCATTTGCCTGATTAATAATTCATTACCAGAAGCTGCTAGCTAGATAGATAATTTTATGAATCCCTTGAGGGAAATTAAGTTGTCATAGCAGCAAGGTGCTTTTAAATATAGAGCTATAATACCTCAAATAGAGAAATGTGCAAAAGGATCACTGAAGTATGTTAATACACACTTAGAATACGAAAGTATGGGAGATAAATAAAATGAATTGGTGCAGACTGAGTCGTAACAAAAAGGCCAATAGAGGTGACAGTTTGATAATACCAACCAACACACACTGATGTATTTTTGGCTAATATGAGCCTCTTACTAAAATAGGAAAGCTTATTTTTTACTACTAATGCAATGGTACAATATATTTTTACCTACCTGTACATGCTCTACATATGCAGGTTTGATGTTTGGTTGTTATAAGCTGACATTTCTCTCTTGGCAAACACAGCTTACACTCCATTAGAAAGATGTCACCTTTCTTGCACTCGAAGCCAAAGTGGTCCCTTAAATATGGCCAGGCTTCATTTCCTTCCAGAGCAACGCAGAATTCGACCGAGTTTCGCAATCAGCTGGGTCTGCACCTGTAACAGACTTGTCCGTCTCCATATTTCTTGTGAGTTTAGTGGTAGATTGCTCTCCAGTCCATTATTCCCTCCTGTACTGAATTTATTTTTTCTTGCATTTTCATTTACATTTTTACTCAGTAATGGATGTGATTTTAAATGTAGTGAAGTACAATACTTCAAGCAAAATGCACTTAATTTAAAGTAAAATTACAGATTTTTAAAACTACTTTAAAAGTAAAAGTACACAAACTGCTCAATTACAGTAATGCGAGTAAATGTAATTCATTACTTTCCACATCTGGTTCTGCGGAACTTATACAAGCATTGCACGTGCAGTTGAACAGTTGGACAGCAGTGGATGACTCTTAAAGACACAGGGAGTAAATTAATCTGTATGTTCTTTCAAAGTAGGTTAATGTTGTTTGTGTGGGCACTAATAATACATGCATATGTCATGTGAATAACTTAATTAAAATAGCTAGTGTATTTTGAACATATGTAATCATTACCCTGACCAATCACAAAGCTGGTGTGGTTCATCCTGCGTACACAAAACTTCAACATAATAATTGTTCCTTAGAATCTCTTTGTGTAGAATTCAGAACAACATGCAGGCAGAAAGCTAATGACCTAGCAAAAACAAACCTAGCAAACATAACTGAGCTATGAAGCTAGCCCATCTGTCTGCCTGTTCTCTGTCCTTTTGTTTGTTCAGCCAGCCATGCTAGCATTCCCAGGATACAAATCCATCCCTAATGTCTATAAGAGCCTTACCTTCTTTAAGACACTGCCATATAAAAAGCTGGATAATGTTTTTTACTGAGCAAAGGATGGAATAGGGATGAATTGTGACCTATATATGTAGAGCCATTCTCTCCTGCTTATGCTGTTGGGTTTAGTTCTGCCTCAGTGGTATAGAAGGATTATGAATATTCATTAGAATATTAAGGCCACGCCCAGACAGTACTGAGATGAGTCAGATAGATGTTTTTTAAAACCCTGTATTATTACATTTATTATGCTATTATTTATATTTGTATTTATTTTACACACAAATACAAAGCCTCCTAAAACACACTGCATTTCCCCTGATGCAAAAAGGACCTGAGATATTTTAAAGAAGTATTGGACAAAAGCACCAGGAAAATGAAAATATGTAAAACCTGGTTATATGGAAGTATTCTTTGGTCTATGTAAGACATTTGAGAAAACATACGATGTACTTCAGAGAATCAGAGGGAGCTAGTATCCTGTTGGGCTAACTATCTAAATAGCCTATTTATTGTTCTGTGTAATTATCTCGTTTCTAAATTAGACTAATGTTGATCGGTCTAATTAATTTGTTTATTAATTACACTAATATAGATCCAACAAAATCGGCAGCTCTGGCCTGACTGGGATGTGCACGGTGATTGATGTCTCTAATGTGCTTGCAGCACATAAATAAACTCAAAGCAAAAAGGAATTCAGCCTCTCGTTGAACTAGATGTGTTCTGTGCTTTTCATTTGACAACACATCCAGTTCACTCACTGTTCTGTCTGCTTCAGAGCTGAAAAATGGTGTAAAATTTACCTAAAGAAGTGAATTATTACTTCTTATTTATTTATTTGACTACTATGTTGCTATTACTAGTACTACATCTACTTTTACCACTATTGCTGCTGGTGCTACTAATACTAATATTAGTTATAATTACACAAGCAACATTTGTCTTCTGACAGATTTTAGACAGCTTCTAACTCAGAAGCCCTCATGGGAGCAAGAAGAGTAATAGCAATTAGAAGCTTAATCTTGTCACATAAAAGACCATAATAAATGTGCAGTTCAGTAGAGATTGTGGATGAAACATATCGTCATCTTTGATTGGGCTAAAGTGTAATCTAGTTAACTAAACAGAATACTGAATGTAACATACGATTTACCACCTAATGCTGTAGCCCTGAACTGAGTTTGATTGTATGAGAGCTGAAAGGTGAGTGATTTCCTAAAATATAAAACTGTATAATCTGATGTTTAAATGTGGGGTTGTTGTCTGAGGATCTGCTAAAATGTTTAAAAAAAAAAAAATATATATATATATATATATATATATATATATATATATATATATATTAGGCTTGACGTATGCCAGTAACACTGATCAATTTCAAAGAGTGTAGCTCAACGGCAGCAATTTACATCAACTTTATCTATCCTGGGTGCAGAAAATGCTGAATAAACAGAGGGTAACCCATTACCCATGCTATAGTTTAAAATAAATTAATGCACAACTGCTGTTAAGTTGTGAGTTTGAGTTTTACCATCAATGGGGCTTTTACTACAAGTTAAATGTAACCAGACACAGTCCTAAATGTTTCTAATGTTCGTCCAGCAGTGACTGTCAGACCCCAGCTGGTGACGTCCCTTCAAAATAAATTAAGGCATGCGAAAAACTTAATAATGCGTGGGAATGATTTTAAAATGCTTGTATTTCATATTTTATATATTTAGATTATATATCTAATAGAATACTGAAATCTCATTCCAACATTTTACTGAGTTATTCCCATGCCTTTTTTATGTCCTTAACATGCCTTAAAAAAATCCTTCCCTCTCATAAATAAGTCATTCCCACTGCTTCATTTATTTTGAAGTGATGTCACCAGAAGTGCTCTGTACTGACCAAACTCACTCAAACCAAAGGGGAAGTAATTCTGTATCTGGACTATATTTAAAAGACAAGGTTCTGATGAAAGTAGAAGTGTGTAATATCTTTCAACTGGGATCAGGTATCTCTGGCATCTCCAGTTTTCCTCTAAGTGTTGCTTAGATGTGAGTTGCCTTGGCTACTCTGGCAGTATGCCACACTTTTTTGATGCCTGTGATGGCTGATGCATCTTTACAGTCTACTGCAGGTGGCTCTATTTCCTTGGAGTTTTACAGCCGATAATGAAAGTCCTGAAGCTCTCTACAAAGTAGTGCGTTTAAATTCAGCCTTTTCATAAGGCCACAGCCCTGCTGGGTCATTGTCTTGTTGCTTTGCATGTGAATCTTCATTTTTAATCACATTGATTACATTTTAGTGTTACTAATCCCCCTGATCTGTGCTCACATCTGATTGAAGCATGGCCCCATACAGTAGGTGGTCTATGAATGCAATTGTGCTCTCAAATCACATTTATGAATCAAAAACCTTTGTGGGACAGATGTTAAGAAGGCCATAATCCCTGCCAAATGGTCTCATTGAGAGCTTAACCCAAGAGTCCCAGCTATCAAAAAAATGTCTGTATTTTTGAAAGACAGCATTCATGGAATTCTCACCATTCATATGTTCTCTCACTGTTTTTCACTCAGACAAACATTAGTAAAGAGGGTCCTGTCCTGACTGGAACACAGTTCTTCAGCCCTTTTAGAAATGGCAAACCCATGCAGTTTTTTTTTATTTTACTTTACTACGTCACGACCCATCTGTGAGGTTGGCCACCAAACAGTGTGAACTTTCATTAGGAAGCCTCTAGGCCTGGCCTGAGTAGCATTTTATAGGCTATGAATATGCCTTGCTTTTCTAAACGTGTATTCAGATATTCGTTCCTAATACAACTAATAAAAACAACAATAGTGGCAATAATTAATTCAGTCATTTGTTTTATAAACTTTAGTTTTTGAATCAAAACATTCCCTTGTGTTTATTGTTAGAAAAACGGTTTCTACACATTGATATATTGCTTTTTACTGTGGATGTCTTAAAGGCATTGAGATACAGATGTGCTCTAACGTTATGTCAGATGAGGAGACTGACTGGATCTCTGTTACCGCAGACAGCAGCAGTGATTCAGAAGGAAATTCAAGACTGAAATCTTTTAAAGCTTTTGCTCAGTGATGTTTTTTCATACATACATATTCTTTTCCATTTCTCCACTTCAGGGTCGCGGTATGTTTTTTCATGTTAAACTAATTTACCCAATGGAGCCAAGTTAATTTTCCAGGACTAACTAAGTTCTCCAAGTTTCACAATCAGCAATTAAAGATCAGTCATGAGTGGGTGGAGGGAAGAATAAACAAAACAAATAGAAAGAGGAAAACAGAAAAACAAGTATCCTGTTCAGGACTAAAGTCTTAACAAGATGTTTAATGTTTTATGCAATATTTTTAGATATGTTCACATTTTACAGCTCCTTACACCTTAGATAATGCACTATATTGGTCATGGAGTACCATGTCAGTTTCATATTTCAAGACCTGTGTGGTGCACTATATAGAAAGTTGTTAGAGACTGGAGATTCCACCTGTTTCTCAGCCCAGCTCTCACCAGCAAACGATTAAATGTATGCCCAGGTTCTTGCCTGAATGTCCAAATAATGATTTCTTTATCATTCTGATGTCACACTCATAGTTAAGTATGTGCCTTTCTTATTATCTCATATTAATGCCACACTTTCATTAATGCTTTCATTAATTCATCTTCTGTAACCACTTTATCCTGATAATGGTTAGAATGGGTCTGGTGTCTACCCACACTGGGCGCAAGGCAGAAACACACTGTGAACAGGGCGCCAATCCATCACTTGGCATGACTCACTCAACACACTCACTTTATGACAAAATGTTTTGTTATATAATTTTGTTATATAATAACGTATTCTAGAATTGAGGGAAAAGCTTTATAAAATACTGAAAAAAAAAAAAAAGTTCACATTTGCTTTATTCACACCAGCCTTAGTAGCCCCCTGTGAGTGTGTTTACTTTCTATATTAGACTTAATTCTGAAATCACTGAAATGTCTTTAATAGAAAGTAGAGTGACAGCTTTTCCCTTTAACCTAGTTCTTCCGCTGAATTAGGTAGAAAAGAGTATGTTAGGCTCTTAGAAATGAGCTGCTTACAGAAAGTCAGCAAACACAAATAGGGCATGCAGAATATGGCAAGGTCCCAGTGGGCCCTCCTACACATAATTATTCCAATATTTGTAAAGGGGAGATAGCATTAAAGTTCAATGGGATTTGCCTATCTCTGTTAGCCAGGGTGAACAAGTGCACTTCCGTGAAGTTTGGGTTATTCTGTAGTGGAGAGGGTACCTGTTGTTTGAATGATAACTTCAAGGAAAGCACATTAAATTAGAACGATATGCTTCGGAATCACCCAGCTTGAGCTCATAAGATGGTTGCGGCAATATGCTAATGAACATAAAACTATTACTTCTAGGATATTACTTCTAAGGTTCTGTGTTATGCCTCAGCAGGTCTGGCTCTTGCCAGATTGACTTGGGTTCTCCCCATAGCTTGTATTAAGCCTGCACAAATAGATTGTTTGCAATATGCAAATAAGCCCTGTCCAATCTTGTTGTTTCGCTTGTTTTACTGATGTGAGGATCATGACCAATCACTGTTCCATACCAGTCTGTCAGTGAGGGTGGGGGAGGGGGGGACAGACTGGTATGAAACAGTAATGTCACAACATAGACTCACTAATGTGTTTTATTCACAACATGTCCAAGGTTTTAGACTAAGTTAAATTATCTAACTGAGCTTATATCTCCTTAGAAAAGCATGAAATATAATGGAATAGCGCATGCTTTATTTGAAGTGTCAGCTAGAAGGGTTGAAGCCTGATATCTTTGGGCTTTGAAACCATGGATCTATGTCCTTTATAAACATTACATTATAACACATACACATCTATATTTATATTAATAATTGGTTGTTATGTACAGTAGATATCCTCATTGGCAAATTCTTTAACTTTGTCTATGTTTATTTTTTTCTACTTCTTTTTATACATTTACATTTAATTTAATGTCAACATTATCACCAAATGACCTCTCTAATGTTCTTGTGGCTAAATGACATCAGATTCTTCATTCATTGTCTGTGTACATACACCGTTTATTCAGTTCAAGGTTGCGTTGGGTCCAGAGCATATCCAAAATCACTGCGCGCAAGGCGGGGACACACCCTGGAGTGGGCGCCAGCCCTTAACAGGGTGATACACACACATTCACTCGCACACTCACACCTATGAGTAGCCAATCCATTTACCAACGTGTGTTTTAGACTGTGGGAGGAAACCCACACGGACACAGGGAGAACACACCAAACTCCTCAGACAGTCACCTGGAGTGGGACTTGAACCCCCCAGATTCCTGGGGCTGTGTGACAGCGACAATACTTGTTGTGCCACAGTGCCATTAGATTCTTACAAAAATATAAAAGAGTCTTAAGATTAGCCAGACATTTAGAATCTGCAACTGCAGTAAAGAGAAGCAAACTCCATATTAATACTCCAATTTCAGAAGAAATGTTGGATAAGCAAGTATCCACAAGGTTTTTGCCTTATAGCTTATGTTGCCGTGGCCATATTCACCATTATCTCAACAGTTCTGTTTTTTGTGTTTTATCATGTCCTTGCTAGTATGTTGTTCATATTCTACAGGCATAGCTTACTTTATTAGAATTCGCCACAGACGTTCATATCTGATGCTACTTGCCTGTGTGTCTTCCGGAAAGTCTGACCTGAAATCAAACCTGATCCTGAGATTGTGAAGTGAGCTGCATTTAACCACATGCCCCAAAAACAAAACCCAGAGCGTCTTTGTGTAGAATTGAGTACAAAGACAGAGTTACAGCAGAGTCTCAATAAAGCTTAAATGAGTTATGCGTCCTGAATATAGGATTCAGTTCTTCTGAGATCAGACAGAAGACGGCCAGCTGAGGAATCACTTTACATGCTGATGTTAGACTTGTAGTAAACAGCTGATATAAGTGTGATTCACAGTTACTGTGCTGTTGATTTCTAAATGTCTGGTTGTTTTGGCCCAGTTTAAATCTGATGAGACAGTTTGACGTTGTGTATAAGGTAAATTACTTAGCTGCGTCTTTTTCAATCTTTTGCAGGCCTGGGAGGTTTTCAAGACACCATTCATTCATTATCTGTAACCACTTATCCAGTTCAGGGTCGCGGTGGGAATCATTGGGCGCAAGGCGGGAATACACCATGGAGGGGGCGCCAGTCCTTTACAGGGCTTTCAAGACACCGGAACTACACAAATACTACTTGAAGGGAATTAAACAAATCTATGTAATTCAGTCAATTAGATGTAGGCAAAGAATATTTGGATGTGAAATGGTGCATTACAAGCCCTATGAAGGACTGGCGCCCCCTCTAGGGTGTGTTCCTGCCTTGCACCCAATGATTCCGGGTAGGCTCCGGACCCAACGCATCCCTGAACTGGATAAGTTGTGGATAATGAATGAATGGTGCATTACAGCAGTTGTGATAGGAACCAGTGGCTGGGCTATGGTAATCTCACATATAGCCATCCAGACAGGCAAGGGAATTTACATGTGTTGTTTAAATTTGTATGTGTAATAATAAAAAAGGTAAAATAGGGGCATATCTGAGAAAACATATTATTAAACTATATTGTCCTGCAGGTACATTTCTGCCATGATTATGATTTAGGCCCAGATTTGATCTTAAACGTGATGGAATAATATTTTTCAGGAATTTGTAAACAATTTATGAAATGATTTCTGTAATGTAGTTTTAACAGATGCAAAATCATTCAGGCATTAAACTCTATGGATGGTTGTTCAATACATCTGTGAAAAATGACTCTGTACTGCCTCTGCCTCTGTGAATGTTACCTCTCTCTCTGGGCACAATTCCTCTGATTTTGTTTTCATTTTAACAGCTTAATCATTCACAATATTTGAAAAATCACTGCAGTTTCCCTCTAAAGATTAACTCAAAGATGAATAATGTGCTAGTGCCTGCTGTGTGGTCAGGTCCCAAAAGCTCTCACACTATATAAATAAATAAATAACACGCATTACTACTGACTTATTACAATCACTAGCATTAACACAGTCACACAGTTTGTTCCATTTTATCTGGGAGGCTGAATTACTTTAGGTCTGGGGTGCTCAACTGTGGTCCTGGAGGTTCAGACTCCAGGGCAGTTTGGTGAATTGTCTGCTCAAATACTTCTGCGTAAACATTGTAACAAGGCTCACTGCTGATTTGAATCAGGTATGTTTGAGCACCAAACTGTGCTGGACCGAGGCCCTCTAGGACTGTCATGAACATCCCTGCTTTAGTTATTGCCACTGCCACAGGATCACACAGTGAAACTTAAGAGAACTGCAGCCCAATTGGTGAGCTTCCATACAGCCCTGTGCTCCGGCTTAGCAAAAAGGGCACAGTTTCACAGCGGTGGTTTCTGGCCTCCAGGAGAAATGGTAAAACAGGATTGCTCCCAGAGCCTCAGACACACGGCTTATACAACAAAGTCAGAGATTCTGAATGGCTGAAGGTCCTGTAATTGTAACGGACAATGACGGCTACAGGAATTTTCTAAGGAACAGAGCTAGTGCTGCTGGCTACATTTCAAAACAGCTAGGTGAAATCGACTAGGTGTCAAAAATCCCAATTCATTCCTTTAACTTTTAACCATGTGCAAGTAAAGATGTGTTATATAAGGGATAAACCAGAGTGTGGTGTTCAGTCATATGAAAATGAAAACCGGATTATATTTGCCTGAGCGCAAGTCACGCTAACATCCACACTCAGTCTGGCAAACCCAGCCTTGTGGTGTAATCTACAGAGATTTATTGGATGAAATAGGATGTTAAGCAGACTCTATGGATGCCTGAGTGAATCTGTATGTTGCTCCACAAAGGAGAAGAGAAGAAACAATAAGATCCAAGCTTTCCCTGACGAGCATGCGTCCAATTGTGTTCCCTGAGGACCTGCAGCCGACGACAGCACAGCTGGGATTGCCAGCCATAGATAAGATGCAGTGACAAAGCTATGCAACATTTTTTGCCCTTTGCTTGCACAACCTTGGAGCCTAGATTTAAAAAAATAAATAAATTAAAAAAAGTATTCTCAGATCTGTGGAGACTGCATGTGATCTCCTGACTTGTCAGTTGTTGTAACATCTTTGACAGTTTATTCATATCAGGCTTTTGGATGCCTTAGACAGAGGATGGATCTCCACAGAGAAGCTGCTCAGTGTCTGGAGCTCAGTTCTGGAACGTCCTATTACTGCAACAAGTTCTGTATAATCTGACTCTGAGTCTTTTACAACTAATTGAGAGAAAAAAAAAACTTGGCTGCACTTTGCCAAACTACATGGCTGTATAGAGCCTGCCTAAATCAGTGTGTCTTTCCACAAAGAGGCACAAAGGAACAATAACATCCATCTGCTCCCAATGAGAATAGCAATTGCAGGCCCCAGGGTCTTACAGCTGAAGAGAAGAAAAAAATCAATTAATAAGCAAACTTTTTTTTGTATTCTGTCATAAAAAAGAAAATTTTACTCATCTTTGAAAAAAACATTTAAATGAACTACACAACCAATAAACTTAAAAGATATAATAAAAAAGTATAGAAATGTACAAATATTGAGGAAACGGCTTTTCCTATGACCACCCGTGATAAAATTTATTTTGTGAATGTGAATTTGATCAGAGACACACAGCTCCAGGGAGGTTGTGGGTTCAAGACCCACGACTGGTGATTGTCTGTGAGGAGTTGGTGTGTTCTCCCTGTGTCTGTGTGGGTTTCCTCCGGGTGCTCCGGTTTCCTCCCACGGTCCAAAAACACACGTTGGTAGGTGGATTGGTGACTCGAAAGTCTCCATAGGTGTGAGTGTGTGTCTCCCTGTGAAGGACTGGTGCCCCCTCCAGGGTGTGTTCCCGCCTTGGACCCAGTGATTCCAGATAGGCTCCGGACCCACAGTGGATACACACAATAAATGAATGATTGTAATATATGATTGAATGATAATATCGATATTGGCTACTTCAAGGTGCTAATTATGGGTTATTGTATTGGCCCAAAAAATTTAATATCAATGAATCCCTAGTCATTTAATATTTGTATTACCACATTTTATTTGCTTTTCCAAAGTGACTACAGAACCTTCACCTATTTTCTGTATAAAATAATAATAATTATAAAAATAGTACATTTTATTATATAGTGCTTATCAAGATGCTCCTATTCACTTTACCTAAATAACAAAAAACAGGGAAACCAAAGTGCGTAAGAACATTAAAAGTTTCAAATAAAAGGAGAACAATAAAACCATACATAATAAAAAATAAAAACACTAGATCAAACAATAAACAGCAAAACTGAAAAGCTAATTAGGAAAGTTAACAAAGGTACTGTATAGAAAAATATTGTCAGGTCAATCAGTTATAGGCTGCTCTAGCCTTTATGTGGTGGGAAATGTGCTTACAGCAGTGTTCTTTGTGGAAGACTGATATTCCAAGACAACCAGTCTGATCTTTACGAAAATTCCTGGAAAGCAATGAATGTTTGACCTTTATGTGGCCCACATTTGGCTTTGAATGACTCAGGGTGAGTCTGGTTGCCTCAACTTAGCAACAGGTCCATCTTATATGGGCCAAATTTCAGGTGGGTTATGGACCAAATCTGGGCCAAATCAACATGGGCCTTAACTGAGCCGTAAGTGTCAAAAGTGCTAAGGCCTAAATGTGTTGGGTTGGACCTTACCGAGCACACCCAATTTAGTCTGTTTCAGCTTCACAAAACCTAACAAATGCAACTGAGGTAAATGAAGCTGAGGTATTTTAAGATGCTGTTCCATCAGTTGGCTGTTCCTCATTTGTCAGAAGCTCACAAGTTGCCATGATGATATAACCCCACAAGAACTGACCAGGCATCATAAGACAGAAATCTAGCTTAAAGTGGCTAAGGAAGTGAACCAGAAAGGCTTCATGACACAGGCCCGGATTCTGGAACCAAAACATTTTTGATTTTATGTAACTCAGAACTAAAATTGTTTCAATTTTACTCCTGCCCAAGTCCTGCTCTCAGGTAATTATCTGAAAATCATTCCCTCAGCTTAAGTGCTTAATTTGTGGCACATTTTGGGAAGGGCTGTCTCTTACTGCATCATGAGTAAGGCTGTGAAGCCACAAACACGGTGCTACATTTCATTAAAATGGGAATAAAATGGACAGCACGGTTGCTGTGTTTTGCTTTAATTGGACTCCTCTGGAAGAAGCAACACTGACAGGTTTGGATGTGTTTCTTGAGGTGTGTGCGTTTCCTGTTTGATATGTTTTTTTAAAATCATTACAGGTTCAGATATGCATACTTTAATGGAGCTGAAATCTGAGTGCTTTAGCTGAATTTTTGATGCTTATAGCATAATCCACAGGATTAGATCCAGCTCTAGACCTTGAATTAAATTTTTAGTTCTGGATTTTGTTTATCATTAAACCAAAATCGAGGACCAAAATCTATTCACAAAATTCACAGTTGATGGTCACTGGTTTAATCTGTAAAAATCAACAAGCTAAACACATCAGGTGCATCATTAAAATTCTAATAGACAGCTCATTCCACTCGAGTTGGCAGACAGCAATTACTATGTAAAAATTTAACAGGGATAGCAGGAAAACATGCATGGCCTTTTCAGTTGTGTATTTAATTGTAACTGGAACACAATGGGCATGGGTAATCATTTTTATATATTTTTAAATGTTTTTAAAAGAGTGGGTTGTCTGATTTAGAATCGCTTTTTGCTGTTTTTCTAATTGTGGCTTTGTTCTTTAAGTAAATCCAACCATTTTCATTTTTGTGTTTTCTGTTTCTGAAGCCTTTCTAATCCCTGATAAGAACAGTGTGAAACCACAGTAACGGCAGCTGGAAACAGTGGAACTCCACTGCTTACACTGTTGTGGGTTGGCTCTGTGTAAAAAGGTCTAGGGAATGTTTTAGCCATGATAAAGAGGTGCAGACAAGCTGCCACTCCAAAAAACGTTCAATAAAAGCACAGTGTCTTTTTTTCAGAGTAGGGTGAGCTACAGAATGAGGATGACTAACCACTATTATGTACATTTAAAACTACACCCCCATATATATTTGATATTCAGCGTAGGAGCTTTCATTTAGTCAATGTGATTGTTATGACACGGATATATTGAGAGATGCCCAAAAGTCTGAGATCTTTCATTTATTTGTTGCAGAAGTGCCATTAAATACAAGTTATACAATTTTAGTGTCTGAAAAAACACTTTGCATTTATTACACTGTTTTTTAAATATTTTTTTTCCTATCTGTTTTTGTAGCATTTTAAAGTAAGTGTGCATTTACAAGGCTGCATGCCCCTTTCAAAACAAGCCTTTCATTACAACTGATGTGAAGCACCTTCTATGACAATTGCTGCTAGTTGGAATAAACCTTTATAACAGTAAGTTTATGTACTGAAAAGCGTATGTATGTTGGATATAAAAAGTCTACACACTTTGAAAATAAACCTGAAATCATTTATCATGATATGCTTTTTTACATTACAAAACTAATTTTAATATTAATGCAGTTTTAACCTGTAATCTGTGAAATTCAATTGACAAATAAGCTGAAATCATTTAGAGGAAAGAATGAAAATTAAAAACAACTAACATGGCTGAGTTCAGAATTAACCAGTCACATTCAAGCTCATATTAAATAGTAGTCAGTACACACAACTGATTCGGTTGAACCCTGCATTTATTTCAGCTGTACTAGTGGATTTTCCTGACATTTACTGCATCTTACAGCAAAAGCTATGGTCTGCAAATACATCAAAGGGATCCTCGTTGTTGAAAGGTGTCAACTAGGAGAGGAGTACTAAAAAATTCCAAGGCATCAGATAAACCATGTAACACAGTGAAGTGAAGCCATCAGTCAGTGTATAAAATATGGCACAACAGTGACTTTACTAAGAACTGGATATCTATCCAAAACTGATGTAAACACAGGAGACTGATCCGGGAGGCTGCCAAGACATCTACAGACACATTACATTTCTAGTACAGTTCTAGCAAGCACTGATTGTGTGCTACATGTGCCAACAATCATCCTTAGTCTGTACACCTGGGCTGTGGTGTACCGTGGCAAGATGGAATGGTTTTTACAAAGAAATACATCCAAGCCTCAGCTATATTTTTCAAACACCTACATCAAATCTGCCAAAAGCACATGGGGAAAATGTGTTACGGTCTGATGAGACCAAAGTTGAAAGTTTTGGCCATAATTCAGAAAGGATTTTTTTGGAGCTAAACAACACCCACAGTGAAGCATGGTGGAGGCAGCATTTTGCGTTGGGGCTGTTTTTTTTTTTTTTTCAGCTGGAACTGATGGTTTATTCAAAGGAGAGGGAATTATGAACAGTTCCAAATATTAGTAATTTCAAGAACAAAACCTTCAGGCCTCTGCCAAAAGGCTGAAGATGAAGAGAAATTTCACCTTTCAGTAAGACAGCAACCCAAAGCATACCTCCACATCAACAAAAACAGCTACATCAGAAGACGATCAAAGTTCTGGGATGGCCCAGTCGGAGCCCATTCCTGAATCCAACAGAAAATCTGTGGAGTGACCTGAAGAGGGCTGTGCAATCTGACAGGTTTTCCACAGTACTGAATATTTAAAAGATGTCAGCATGAATTTAATGAAAATCCAGGGTTGGCTCAAACTTCAATACTTCATTATCGTTTTAAAATATGGTATTTTATAACCATCACTTTCATTAAACCATGCTAAAAAAAATTAAGCTTGGAAGGATTTAGTATTGTGTTAGTGATGACTGTTATTCTAATTCATGTGAAGATCTCTTCCTGTGAATACTGCATTTCCAGCCAGTCATTACCATCTGTTCAGTGTGGACCAAGTATTTTGAACTGTGCTTCATGAACACAGTCTCAAAGATCTTTCCAGGAACATATTTAGTTTTGTGAGTCACTCAACTGTAAAATTAAAAAAAAAATCTGGGTCAAACAAAGTGGCATCCTTCTAGCTGTAATAATTATGGCTCATCACCAAATGCAAAAAATAGTCTCAATAACAAACACAATCTGGATCTTGTCAACACCATATGGTAATTAGCTTTAAACATTTTTGAATCTTTAAAAGAACCTCCCATGTATCTTCTCCTCCCATTATACATCTGTTCAAACTCTTAAAAGTAAAGATGCCAAAATGTTCTTTGGTGAAATGCTGCAGAACAACCACATTTGGTTCCATAAAAAACTGTCAGTTAAAGTGTCTTTTATTTTATTATATATTACTTTAGGGAACCAGCAGTATTTCTACTTACAAATTGTTCTTCGGGAAACAAAAGTAGTTTATTTTATGAAGGATTTGTTAGAAAATGAGAAGTGATTCTTTTACTGAAAAGTACCCATACGTTTCTTTAGGGGAACATTTTTTTTTTCTGGAACATTTTTTTTTAACCAAAGGTTGTTCTATGAAATGTTTATTTAACAACAAAAAGTGTGTCTTTTGAAAGGTTCTTTAGAGAAACAGAATAATCCTTTAGAAAGGCAAAGTAATTTCTAATAATATTATTTTGAGATTTGCAGAACCAAAAGTTTTTTTTTTTTTTAACAACAAAAGCTTCTTCAAGTAATCAAAGGTGAGTTTTTCTGTTGTACAGTGCTTTGGAAAGTAATAGTAATTCAAAATTTTTTTATTTTTTTTTTGGTAACTTCATTTTGTATGCGATAACTAGATAAATACCTGTTTTAATGACTGTTTCATCTGCAAAAAGCAGCATCTAAATATGTTCCCTGGGGTCAGTGAAACAATTAATTTAACCTCCTGTTACGCTGTGGGGAGCTCCCCTCCTACCGGCTTTCTAAAGGGAATGCAGATGAAAAAGCCCACCCTGGATATGGAGAGGCTTTGCCTTGATGAGGTTCTGAGGGCAAAGCTCTGAGGTGATGAATAAAGATGATTAAGGGAAATTCAAAGGAGTATCAGGCAAGCCTTGATTACCGTGATTTCTCTCAGTAGTTTCGGCTGCAATCCCCACAGTGCTCCAATGGTTCAAACAGTAGTTTGGCTTTAACCTTGGCATCAGAGCTTGCTTGTTTATGAATTCATTTGCCATCAGAACTGTTACAAGAAATTTTGTGATTTATTTTTTCCAGCTCCTCAGATAGGCTTGTCAGTGTAAGTCCAAATGCTAATGAAGTCAGTGACCAGCTGCCTAATTAAGAGAGACAGAGGAGACAAAGTTTTTAATAAACAGATTCCTGCGTCACAAGCTCTCTGGAATGTGCACACAGTTCATCTTCTGGAAAGCTGTTCATAAAGAGTGTATTCTGTAACTTTGGCACATGGATATATGTCCATTTTGCCTTGTGGCCCTCACTGTTATGGTATAGTATATTCTTTGTGTGATACTATGTACAGTCATAGTGTGTTATATTTATAGCTGTATTTATGTCTACTTCCTGTGTTATATCCTTTTACCTCTGTGATATCTGTGAGCTGCTGTATTCTATTCTATTCTATTCTATTCTATTCTATTCTATTCTATTGTGCCTTGTGTTGATTTCTTGTCATGCCTATTATGCATTTCAGCCTTTGGTTTAATCAGTCAGAGCTTGGGCTTGTTGTCAGAGGAACAGAATTTGGCTTGAAGTATAGGGTGAAGTTTTATGAGCCAAATCAGATTTCCAGTCCATGTGACTGTACTGGCTGAGCTGGCAGCCTTGAGCTGGCAACATTAAACACTGCTTTGTTTGCTCATCCATATGAGAGATGACTTTAATCTGTTTCAAACTTTTTTTGATGAATGCCAAAGAAGTTATTTTGACTTTATAAAACTTATAAAATGTCAAAGTTAGTCAGATCAGACAACACATTTAATAGATTATATAAAAGCCCTTTAAATGGCAGAGCAACAGAAAAAGAGTATGTAAAAAATATTAAACTGTAAATTTGGACAAAGCTTTCTAGGTTCATTCCTTCATTCATTGCCTGCAACTGTTTGTGCAGTTGAAGTTGTGGTAGGTTCAGAGCCTATACTCTATATCACTGGGCAGGAACCCCCCCTGAATGGGGTGCCAGGTTCATCATGGGGCTCTCTAGGTTTATCAATTTTGAAATTTTGCTTGCAGTACCCATTTTGTAATATTGCCTGTTGTAATATTTAATCTTTTTTTTTCCTGGGAATTTGTATAAGAATATATATCATTAAATAACAGTAGAGAGATAACAGTTGAGGAGCTCCTGAATACTTTATTAATATGATTTTATGAACACCATATGGCCAAAAATTTGTGAACACAAAACACAATATTTATTTTGAAATTAAAGATATCAATTAAACGTTTTTCCCCGTTTGCTGTAGCCCTCTACGAAGGCTTTACAAAAGCTGTTGGATTACATTCAGCCCTAAAAGCATAATAATTAGTTCTAGATAACAAACACCACTCACTTCATATCGAATGGTGCCCCATCACTCCAGAGAACACAGTGCTGCTACTCCGCCGTCCAATGCTGGGGATACTTTACCCCTGTAGACAACCCTCAGATATGTGCATGATGATCTTAAGCTTTGTGCAGCTGTTACAGAATGATTTTAAATGATAAAATTTCATTTAATGCTTTACTAAAGAGGTTATACAAGGTAGATGTACTTAGTTATGTGTTTGTGAACACAATGGATGCACCTTATAATAGCTGAATACAATAATCAGCTTTCTCTGAGCTGTTTGGTGAATATGGTCCAGTCTGACAGGGTCGCAAATATTCATGAGACTGCCAAGTTCTAGGTCAGCTGTGGAAAACTCATATTTACCATTCAGTTGATTTTTTTTGATGTGATTAGTTTTGATGTTAAACAGTAACTGTGCAAAATATTGTCATTCACTATTTAGTATTCTGTTCTACATAGGTTTGGAATAATGTGTCATAATAATAGTTAATATGTTATTGTATTTAATAATAAACTGTTGTGGTAAATAGTACAAATACAAAACTGATATTTCAGCTGTTGTGAATAAAGATATCTGTTTATGTGCTGTTGAAATTTAAAAAATACAAATGAGATGCATTTTGGATTGAAATTTTATAATAACTTCATTGATAATGTTATGTGCTTTCTTGATTACTAATAAATCTTTAAGGCTGAAATTAATTATTTTGGTAGTTGATTCATTTGTCGATTATTATTTCGATTAGCTGATTAGTCAATGACTGACAATTTCACAAAATATATAATGTGGAATGGGGAGGTGAGTTGTTGCACTGTTTAAAATTGAATGGGCTCTTGTCTGTGAAACAAACTAAACCAGCACATTTCTATAGCAATTCCGCTTTTTTACAGGAAGGCAATTTGTGTCCAAAATTGGCCAAAAATGTTATAATAGTCTGTGACAAAATATAAAGAATTTGTTTGTTTCTCTTTCTGTGATAAAATAATGTAAATGTATTATTATAAAAAGTTTTCGTCTGGGTGGGTTTCCATGCCACTGCTTCAGCAGTAGATATCCTTTACTCTGCGCACGTAGAGCACTGATACTGTTGAATGGCGCTCTCCTAGCGAGTGACCAATCACGGCTAACCGCCTGTCTTTGTTTTCGTCTGTGTCCATACTATTGTTTTACAGAGGTGTCAGTCAGTCCTCATTGGTCCAAAACAACCGCAGACTCTAAGAAGGAACACCCAATGCTTTGAATTCATGAATTGAAAAACATCAAAACTTTCCTGGTGCTAGAACCTCCGGGATGTGTCTTACCATCATGCAGGAAATAAAACCAGGAGTACAGCTCTACTCCTGTGATATGTAAGTGACTAAGACAAAAATGAGGTGATCTTCCATGTTTATAGTGTGGTGAGAGGCTGAGTTTTAAGGGGAGGTGTGCTCCAGGTGTAAGGAGTCAGGGCAGTGCAGGGTGGGTTTGGTTTGGAGTTTACCGAGAGAACGGTTGATTGTAGATGGCTGACAATAGATGTGCAGGTAGTTGAATTAGCTCTGAAAAATGGGAGTTGGTAATGTGAGCTGTGTGATAAGAACATTTATGCTATCAAGTAATTCATTTAGATTTGAGGGTCCTTCTGCGCAAACCGATTTAGAGTCGGCAGATTGGTCAGCCTGTTGTCGAATGTTTTGACTAGACTGATCAATGCAGCTTTATTTCATTTGCCGTATGAACTGACTAAAACTCCTTGCTTTTTATATCATTTAATTTCTAATTTGTCTTACTTGGGGAGGCACAGTGGTGCAGCAAGTCGCGACGCAGTCACACAGCTATAGGGACCTGGAGATTGAGGGTTCAAGATCCACTCCAGGTGACTATGGGGAGTTTGGTGTGTTCTCCCTGTGTCCGTGTGGGTTTCCTTCAATGGTCCAAAAACACATGTTGGTAGGTGGATTGGTGACTCAAAAGTGTGTGTGTGTGTGTTGCCCTGTGAAGGACTGGTGCCCCCTCCAGAGTGTGTTCCTGCCTTGTGCCCAATGATTCTGGGTAGGCTCCGGAAACACCGTGACCCTGAACTGGACAAACATAATGAATGTTGCTTACTTTGGAACAGTGGTTCCAAACTATTGAATGATTGTGTATGGTCACTTCATTTGAAGGATTTGCTATTTTGTGGAGTGCAAATAATGACAGTAAAGTCTGCTAGTTGTTTCTCAAGAGACATGCCATTATCAAGTAACCTGGCACACCGTAGAAGAGCATTGTAAAGTGTGGCCTTATATTCCAAAGGGCATATACATACAGTTCGCAACCTAGTGTTTTAGCCTATGTCTGTGAAATGTGAAAAATTTCACTGCATTCATATAAGGTACAATCCTGTTCCATAACTGAAGGTGCCTAAGACACACTTCTGAGGTCCAACACAGTTGTTTAGTTCCTTTTTTTTTTTAGCAGATGTGAAAGTCTACAGTCATAAAGAGAGTTGCAGTGGCATGGCCTTATAGAGTTTACTACTCAGTGTAAACCCCTGGCAAAACAGGAGCAGACAGGCTAGACTCGAGAATTCTTGGGCTCAAGAGTTTTTGGCCTTTTACACAGATGAGATGAAGATTAACTAGTACCAGAGTTTTAGAATGAGTGAAAGGCTGACAAAAAAAAGAATCACTCATCCAAGCAAATCAGCTCATCTGTGAAACATGGTCATATGGGCACGTATGGCTGCCAGTGAAAAGGGGCTCATTTGTCTTTATTGATGTGAATGTCGGCAGCAGCATGGTGAAATGGGAAGTGTACAGAAGCATCTTAGATTTTCGTGGCTTAAAAAGTGGAATGTTCCTCACCAGCCAAGTCAATCACTGACCTGAATCCTATTGAGCAAGCATTTGCAAAGACAAGACTGCAGGACGAAAGCCCAGAAAATGAACAGGAACTGGAAATGGCTGCATTACAGGCTGCCAGAGCAGGACCAGGAAAGACACCCAGCATCTGCTGATGTCTGAAGGTCATAGTCTTCAGGCTGACATCGATTGCTAAGCATTTTCAATTACTGACTATAACAGTTTTATTTAATGTTTTAATTATTGGTGACACAAGGGCTGTTATTCTTATATAGTTCACCAGGTTTGGATGTAAATTATCATGAACAATTCCGGATGTTCAGCACTTTACCCCATTGCACTGTTTCAGCAAATCCAGTGGGTAGATTTGAGTAACTGTTGTGTAATATCTGAACAGATGTTTATACCATGTCTTGAAGAAATTGTAATTCATTACATGAAATGTACTTGAATTTGAACTGTCTCTGTTTTGCATTTTCAGGTGCTACCTGCTGGATGGGATCTCTAAAGGAGCATGGCTGAACCGTTCCAGTATAATATTTGCAGGGAATGACAAATGGTCAGTGGATCCTCGTGTGTCCATTGTATCAAATATGGGTGATAAACATGAATACAGTCTACAAATACAGAAAGTGGATGTAACGGACGAAGGCTTGTATACCTGCTCTATACAAAGTGAACGCAATCCACGGCCAAAACTCATCCAGTTAATCGTAAAGGGTAAGTGCTTCAGATCTTTCTATCTTCAGCTCTATTACAATTAGTGATCACACGAATATATTTCATTTGTATTGTTCAAGCTGACTCATGAAACCAAAACATTATTCTGTCAATAGAGTGCCCTTCCTCTGACACTGCATTTCGAGTCATGGTGTCTCATATTTCTGTCGATTAGACAGGTCACATGAGTTATCTTTTGGATATTTTGGTCAAGGTGAGAGTTTTAGAATTGATCTTTCTTCACATGGATAGAATATGTGCCTGGTTGTTTCTTCTGATAACATATGCACAGATGCATGCTTAATGGAGGCAAGTTTATTTGCTGTAATGAAAATATTGGCCAGGATGGAAGTTTTAGAATTGATTTTCACTCACATGGATAGGAAATTCATCTTGTCTTTTATTCAGACAAAATGTACAAAGATTTATACTTTATGGATGCAGGTTGGATTGCAGTAATGGAATTATTAATGAGCTGAAATTGATCCTGTGTGAGACCTTAAAGCCAAAATAGAAACTCTTCTGTTTTAACAAAAAGTTGTCATGCAGGGCCAATTGAAATGCATATTCAATAGAATGGTGAAATAAAAGGCTTGTGACCTTTTGCAATGCTCTGTGTGAACATATCCCTAAGAACAGCTAAGGAAAGCCTAGAGAGGTTTTAAACTATATTTTGAACGTGTTAGGAAGGCCTAGCTGCAGATCTGAAATTAGAAATCAGGAGGTTATAAGCTTGGTTTGCTTGCTTTTGACTGTAAGCCATTGAAATGCCCTTTGCTTGAAGAATTATTACTAGTTTCTCCATAGAGGAAACAGTGGGCAAATACTAAAATGAAATTTTAATGAGAAATCGGGAAGCACTTACTGGGAGAATTATACCAATATATGAAATCAAGTTGGTAAAACATTTCTAAGCATTGTATCTTGGCTTTGAGAGCAGATATTAGTACAGTGAATCATTAGCTAGGCCACAGAAACTACACTGATTTTTATTGTGAGATTTTCAAACACTGAATTCATACATTGTGAGAACAAAATTCCTATAATCATCTTGTGCAAGTGGTAAGGTTACCCTAATCAATAAAATATAAGCCTCTCTGCTCTC
The DNA here is from genome assembly GCF_029633855.1 of Hoplias malabaricus. Taxonomy (NCBI): domain Eukaryota; kingdom Metazoa; phylum Chordata; class Actinopteri; order Characiformes; family Erythrinidae; genus Hoplias; species Hoplias malabaricus. The sequence goes on along the minus strand of NC_089802.1, from coordinate 54,019,438 downwards.
AGAGCTCAGCGATCAATATAAAGATTAGTAGTAGCTTTTGTTTTTGCAGCGTTGTGGTGGTAAATTGCTAAAATCTCCACACTTGTCAGTGTCGATATCAGAAGAGAAGCAATATAAGGATGGTTTATACTAATGGCTGAGACTAATTCTGTCAAGCGGCTTTGTGACTACCTTCTGCTTTGGCACGTTGGTACAGCAGGTAGTGTTGCAGTCACACAGCTCCAGGGACCTGGAGGTTGTGGGTTCAAGTCCCACTCCAGGTGACTGTGAGGAGTTTGGTATGTTCTCTCTGCGTCTGCATGGGTTTCCTCTGGGTGCTCCGGTTTCCTCCCACGGTCCAAAAACAAATGTTGGTAGGTGGATTGCCTACTCAAGTGTGTGTGTGTCGCGCTGTGAAGGACTGGTGCCCCCTCCAGGGTGTGTTCCTGCCCAATGATTCCGGATACACTCCGGACCCACCGAAGTCCTGAACTGGATAAGTAGTTACAGATGATTATATAATTATATAAGGCTACATGCTTATAAGAATGGCCAACCGGGTTTTGTCATTTCACAGATATTCAATTTAATGTGCAGCAAGCACTGAAATAGTGATCACGGATGAGTTGTGGATGTTTCTGCAGTTCACTGTCTCCTGTTGTGTGGTCAGCTGTAGTTTGAAGTAGTAGTAGTCCAGTTTATTTTCAGAGGAAGGCACATCAGAGAAATACACTCTGTCCAAATGATTTTGAACACCTGAGGCATGTTCCGTTGACGAGGCACAGCTTGTATAATCCATAATATATACATAGATTATATAAGTCATTGTGTACCAAGAAGTGGGTTTGCTCTGAAGCAGCTGCAAATGAGCTTGAGACCCCATGCTTAATTGCATGTTTCAGCTAGAGTGTTATAAAGCCCTGCTATGACTGGGCAGTGGAGCAATGGAACTGAGGACGGCATTCTGCATTGGAGTGAGTGGAAGTGGCTCGTGATCCAGAACTAATAATTTCATATCAGTGCCTAACCTCACTGATGTCTTCATGGCTGAATGCCACCAAAACCTTAGTAAAATGTTCCAATATCTAGTCTAAAGCATTCTCAGCAAAATGAAATTCCCTATCTATACCCTTGATGTCAGAAGAAATGCTGGATGTGCAGGTGAGCCATATATTTGGAAGGATTGGGCTGTCTGGGGTTAGTTTTTAGCCAGGCCTCCAGCCTGCCCTCTGCTCTTCTGTTTCCTCTCAGTCTGTATACGGCACTCTCCTTGGTCAGCTACACTAATCTTAGGCCTGGTCTCACCTGCTACCAAGAATGTTTTCATAAGAATATATTATTTGTAATATCATAGATATAAGCCTTAATGTATGGAACCCACATATGACAAAAATACCATAAGAACCTCCAGTCCTGAAATATACCATAACATTATGACCACCTCCTTTTTTGTAGTTCTGATCACAATGGTCATAATGAAATGGATTATCTTTTTCTATACACTTATTCATTCATTCATTCATTCATTCATTCATTCAGTCATTCATTGTCTGTAACCACTTATCCAGTTCAGGGTCGAGGTCAGTCATACCTGGAAGCATTGGGCACAATGCAGGAACACACCCTGGAGGGGGCGCCAGTCCTTCACAGATATGCTCACTGCTCTTGGGTTCTCCCTGCATTCCGCTTTGCTTGGGTTGCCATCACTGATTGTGAAATAATTCCAGTTCACTGACATTTTGAGTCGTCTGCTCATTAGCTCAGTAACATGCACTAGTCACAATATATCGGATGTTGGTATCAGAGCCTTGTTTGCGATTACAAGTAACACAGTATCGGGCAAATACCCAATACCAGTATCAGTATTCATGTATCTTTACTGGGAAGGATTCTACCACATTTTGGAGGAAATCTTCGCCCATTCGTCCAGAAGAACATTTGTGAGGTGAGAAACTGATGTTGGACAAGAGGCCCTGCTCTGTTCTAGTTCATCCCAAAGGTGTTTGATGGGCTTGAGGTCAGAGCTCTTTGCACGCCTGTCAAGTTCTTGCATACCAAACTAGCCAAATCATGCATTTATGAACATTTTTGTTACAGTAGGACTGTGCCCCTGTGCACAAAGCAAATGGCCTACCTCTAACTGCTCCCACAAAGTCAGAATCATATGGTTGACCAAAATGTCTTTGCATGCTGAAGCATTAAGATATCCCTTCACTGGAACTAAGGAACCTAGGCAAACCCCTGAAAAATTACCCCATAGCATTGTTCCTCATTCATCAAACTTTACAGTTAGCACAGTGCAGACAGGTAGGTAATGACCTCTTGGCATTCGCCAAACCCAGATTCATCAGTCAGACTGCCAGGTAAAGAAGTGTGAATTGTTACTCCACAGAACATTTCCAGTGTGCAGTGGCACAATGTTTGTGTATACTGCTTTATCTGAAGTCTGGCAATTAGCTTTGGGATGTAAGGCTTGCGTGCAACTGCTTGTCTATTGAAGCCCATGCCAGAAGCTCCCTGTAATGTTAAAGCCAGAGGAGGAACTCATTTTTGTAAGTAAGCAGTGAGTGTGCAACTTTTATGCATATTGCGCCCCAGAATTCTGCAACCTAGTTGTGTAACATTACGTGGTCTGCCACTTTGTGGCTGAGTTGCTGTAGTTCCTAAATGCTTCCAATTTTCAATAATACCACTGACAGCTGATTGTGGATATATGGAAAGAAGAAATTTTACAAACTGACATGTTGCAACAGTGGCATCCAATTTCAGTGCAACAGTTGAATTCAGTGAACTCTTTAGAGTTTCCCATACTGTCTGAAATGTGTCTAAAGCAGAGACGTAGACAGCACTCTAACGGTCGTCTGTCCTAATGAGGCAGATTGAGACGCCCTAGTTAGAGAGCGATTGCGTCATGGCTTATTCCTGCCCATTGCACACAACCGGTGTTTACTTACCTTAGCAGCTAGCATCGCCTCAGCATTTCAGTGTGGTGGATTCTAATCTTCCTGTTTTATTGCGATTTTAATTATTTGTGCTCAGGGAGAAGAGTGAAATTGACGGACGGTTGTTCTGGCGTTGCATCCTGGGATTGCCTTCGCGGCTAAGGAAGGGTTTGATGCTGCCTTAAAATTCGGGAAAATTAAGATATCTTCGTAGACAGCATAATGAGGTATCTAAGAATTGTTACAGTCTATGTGTCGGGAGCATGCACACTGTGACGTAAAGTGCTCTCTAGTTAGACAGCTCACTAGGTTTTGGGACAGACCCATAGTGTATATGTATAAAGGGTTCAGAGAGACAAACTAAAATTATTTTATTTATGATTAATTACATCAGTAGTTGTAGTTAATGTTGTTTTATTTGCTCATATTTGACCCTAAAATGTAGAATTTCCTGTATGCTATGAAAATAAGTATAGGCAAAATGAGCTTTAGTATGCATTATTACTTTAAGAGCACAGCCTTAAGCCATTAACTTTAGCAATAAAAGTTGAAAAGGTTTTTTAGAGGAATTTATTTATGTTGTATGTTGTTGCTCCTCTGCATACAATATTTATTGTAAAATAAACCTTAAATTGGTGTTGATTTTCAAAATTGGTAATTGTTTCTACTTTAGAGCAGACATTTATGGATTTGTTTATTAATCTTTTACATTCTTTCTATAATTTCTATTTATTAATTTTTGGATATAATATTGTAATTTTTTGTGAACTGGCATGATTCCAACTTGCACGGTATTTTTGATTAATAGGCTGCAGATGCAGGTCACTAAACTTGGTGTAGCTTAGATTTGCATTCCTTCTCTATTGTGTCAGAAAAACTGTCACTGTGGTGGTGCCCTCAAGGGTACATTTCAGTACCTTTTTAATTAGGGAACATAGTTGTACCTTATTCTATTAAAACTGTAGATTTTAAAATTGTTTTGATTTCATATGCCCCATTTAATATACAGGACTTATATTATGATTTTTTTTTACACATTTAAAATGATGCTGTATTATACTATAATGAAATCTTACAAATATTCACCTCACCGTCTGGAGAACAGAATGTAATATACCTTTAGGGAACAAAACTAGACTTTAAAAACACTTTTGTACCTTTTTAAAGGTACATTTACACTGTTTGCACTTTTAGTGACCAGTAATGTACCTCTACCGTATCTTTTTTTCTGATAGTGTGTGGAGGCAGGAAGTGTGTTCACAAGGAAGCTGCATAATACCCTGCTTTTCTTCTCCACAAAGCTCTTTGTTAACACATATTATAACTAAAAGAACATTATCTGACAGTAATCAACCACTCGCACAAAATGGTGGCTGTTCAGAAAATCAGCTCATTGTCTTTTAACAGACTAATTTTTAACTGCCTTTCTCTGCCCAGTCTCCATTTGTTGAACTGTATTTGTTAGATGTTTCGTCATATTCATAGGAATAATTTATTGTAAGCACACAGCTCCAGGGTCCTGGTAACCAGCCTCAGGTAACGTCATTTTAGGTGTGTTCATAATGTGTTCTTAGGTGTGACTTACAGTGAGTGAGTGTGATGTCCAAGGTGCACTCAAAGACTCTGAGTACACTGTCAGAGAAAAATGGTACTGTATATTACTATACATTATTGTCAATAAAGGTGCAAAGAGTGTAAATGTACTTTTAAAGATACAACAATGTTTTAAAGTCCAGGTGTGTTTCTTAAAGGTTATTTACATTCTATTCTCCAGAAGGATAGTTAAATATTTGTAAGCTTCCGTTGTAGTGATGTACAAAATTGAAGAATAATAATGTATGAATCAACACAACTTAAAATCTACAATCATTGTACAATATTGTTCTATTATGTTTCCTAACTGAAAGTACTGAATATGTACCCTGGAGGGTACCCAGTGACAGTTTTTCTGAGATTGTAGGCTTTGTTTGTAGATTGTAGGGCTCTGGACCAATTATGATTTGTACAATTAAGGATTCTTGTACAATTAATGCTTATTAAATATATGTTGTATTAACATAGCACACCTGTGCAACCCCGTATCATTGGATTCAAAGTACAATCTATATTCTAGATCCTATTCGTAAATTAAAGAATCAAATTTGTACATGTTCTCAGAAAAATTAATCGATCCACACCACAGCCCATCCACACCACACATCTTGTTATTGAATGTGTTTGGTATAACTATTTCTTAGGCTGATATTTGGAGGTCTCTACAAGGGAAAAGGCTTCTTTGTGATTTTTATGTCAAATATAGTTTGATTTTTTTTAATTTAAATTCTGAAAAATGAAAATTTGTTTATTTTATTTAATGGCGGTTTGACTGTAAAACGACTAATGAAAATGAATTTTCCACAGTGCTGTATAATGTAGCACAGTTGGTAAAGCATTAAACCACAAGTTGTGCTGCATGTTTTAGTCATGAAATGTACTGTAATCTGTGGAAATAACTATGGGGAACACACTTAGACTTATGCATAGCTTATAGAACTTAAATTAAGTGATATTGTCAAGTCAGAATATTACTTGATGCTACAGGCAGTAGGGAACTCAGCTGTGCTCTCTAGCTCTGTGCAAGTCATATTCACTCATATAGGGCCAGTTTCCCAGATTAATCCTAAGCCTGGACTGAAAAGGATTTTCAACGGTGAATCACCATTGGCATTGCAATTTAGTCCAAGACTGGGTTTAATCCATGTCTGGGAAACTGGCCCATACAGATTAACAGTCAATGCTTAGCACTTATTTCCCCCCACATAAAAACTTAGCAATGAGAGCTTTGCCACTTGAATTTTGACGGGTTGATCATGGTTCATTCCTCTTTGTTAAAGCCAAAATAGTTGACGGCATAGATTAGTGTTTTGAGGGATTGATAGAGCAAACCACTTTGAAAAATCTTGTGATTTTTAAAAATTCTTGTGATTTCTGTGATTAGCTTTTGTAATGCTCTTGAGTTGCATAAGAGAATTCATTCACAGGTTGCTACGACACATGATAACATTAGTATTGTTGTGCAGATGTGTCTTTTTTATTTATTTTATTTAAACAAACTGGAAGATGCATTAATATTTAGCTTTTCTTTGTTATTCTCCAGTATTCCCCAGAATTCTAAGGGAATCAAAGAAGGAAGGCAGAAAATATCACCTCATCACTTTTAGATTGCAACTATCATTGTTTGCGTAACAGGACATTAAATTGCTAGTTTTTGTGATATGATAAGAATTCTGTTCATGCAGTCATTGCTACAATTTTAGAGGCAGGTATTTCAACACTTTGGTCAATGTGAGAAAATATGCTTTATGTAATTATTTTCTATATTATAACTAAGGCAGTGGAAATCTGGAGTATTGAATGATACAAAATGTCACACAGCTCCTGGGGCCTGGAGGTTGTGGGTTCGATTCCAGCTCCGGGTGACTGTCTGTGAGGAGTTGGTGTGTTCTCCCCGTGTCTTCGTGGGTTTCCTCCGGGTGCTCCGGTTTCCTCCCACAGTCCAAAAACGCACGTTGCAGGTGGATTGGCGACTCGAAAGTGTCCGTAGGTGTGAGTGTGTGAGTGAATGTGTGTGTTTCTGTGTTGCCCTGTGAAGGACTGGCGTCCCTTCCAGGGTGTATTCCCGCCTTGCGCCCGATGATTCCAGGTAGGCTCTGGACCCCCCGCGACCCTAAATTGGATAAGCGGTTACAGATAATGGATGGATGGAAATATCCGTAAGTTTTAATTGTGGGGCTAGGAATACACAAAATAAATGTCAAGAAAGAATGAAGTGCTATAGATTATTTAGGGGAACAATTTACTAACTGGAGCACATTATGATTAAATTATCATTTATTCTGTAATCAATTTATTAAAAAATTTGATTTTTTTACCCTATGGGCTATACAAAACATATTCATGAAGTTCTTTGCACAAAATCACTCTCACATAATCTCACCAGCTCTATTCTTGCCTGTTTTAGTCCCTTTCAGAATGAGCCGTTTAAGGGCTCTGTCACTTTTATGCAAATAATCTGTTGCTGGCCACCCAACCCATCCCATAATTATGTAGGTGAGGGCTGGTGCCAGAGTGGTTTTATGCCAATTTCCTTATTGTGACATCACAATAAGGGAGTCATCCAAACAGCTTGTAGATGCATATGATTCCCGACACCAAAATCCTTCAACTGACTCTCTGAAAACGGATGGATTTTTTTTGGCGCTTGGAGTGTTTATAGGAGCAAAGTGGAAGTACAAAAGCATGCAAAAAGTGAGTTCTGCATAATATGTCCCCTTTAAAACTACTAGGGTTCTGGATATTTCCCCAGAGGACAATTTGACAACTCTTTTGATAAGGAAAATTTAAATATTCATTGTGTCTGCATCATAACTAATGAGCCATAAAGTGACATTCTTTAGGTTTTAGGGATTCACAGACCTCTCTGGTGAGATTTGTAATTGCACTTTGGAAGATCATTTTTAAAATGTGCGTTGTAGTGTGGTCTCCTTTCAGAGCAGATAAATCTGAGGAGTAGTCAGAGAGAGCTCAGTGAATAAGAAATGTCTTCAAAGAATTTAGGGGAATTATACTTTTTGTCAATATAAATAATTGTATTTAGGGTTTAAACCATTATAAATATATATAATATATATATATTATCACTGTCTACAGAAAAACATGCATATCCTTAATAGTAACTGTTTAGCTGAAGTAAAATCATTTTTAATAAGCATAATTTAATGTAAATAAATTGCTTTGTGAAATTGTATTCCACATTTTAAGCTTTGTTTTGATTATTTTATGAGGAAATATTGAAACAACATATAGAGCGATGACCTCCAACATACATAGAAGATGAAAAAAAAAAACCAAATCAGGAAAATTGACTCCCAAGGTGTTCTCTGAGGAGCAGCAATATGGAAATAAACAGTGACATTCATGTAACAACACATAAAAACTGGCTGTAGGAGTAGATATATGGTCAGTTAAACTGTAGCATTTTAGATAGTTTGCTATCATCAGCAAAGAATATTTTTGCTACAGGCTACTTCAAAACATATATTTACATGTGTTTTTAAACCATACTTTCTGATGCAGCCTCAATTGTTTACAAGAGTGGAGTAATTAGTTACAATTAAATATTATTTCTATGGACAGCTGCTTAGCCTGCATCAAGTAGCTACATTCATTCATCCACTCTGTCACATATCTATTTAAGTTGTCCTATGGGTTGTGTTTAAAAAAAATAACATTGAATCAGTTTAGGATTAGGATTTCTGAGCCTGTCACAGTTTATCCATTACAAACACCATGTTCGAGCATAAGGGTGTCCACAAGTACACCTGGCATCAGGATAGCCTAGGACGCATTTCGATGATCGACTTTGTAGTCGTATAATTGGACCTGTGGCCATATGACCTGTGGCTATATGACCTGTGGCTGAATGGACCTGTGGCTACAAGGTTGTCAGAGCCTTTCGTGGTGGCAATCCCCGCACTCTGTGGTGGACACCCCGGGTAAGGGAGGCTGTCAAGCGAAAGAAAGAGTCCTATTGAGCCTGGTTGGGTCAAGGGACTCCAGAGACAGCTGACAGGTACCGAAGAGCCAAGCGGCTTGCGGCTTCGGCTGTCGCTGAGGCAAAAACTTGGGTGTGGGAGGAGTTCAGTGAGGACATAAAAAATGACTTTCGGACATCTCTGAGAAGATTCTGGCAAACCATCAGGCGACTCGGGAGGGTAAAGCAGTTTTCCACCAACACTGTATAAGGTGGGGGTGGGGAGTTGTTGACATTGACTGGGGACGTCATTAGGCGGTGGAGAGAATACTGTGAGGATCTTCTCAATCCCACTAGCACGTCTTCGCAGCATCGCATGGACATCGGGGGCAGTGCCTCTGGACTAGCAGACTGGGGTGGTGGCTCCCCTTTTTAAGAAGGGTGATTGGAGGGTGTGTTCCAACTATAAGGAGATCACACTCCTCAGCCTCCCCGGTAAGGAGGAATAATGCGAATTCCACCCTGGTCGTGGAACACAGGACCAGCTCTTTACCCTCGCTAGAATCCTGGAGGGTGCGTGGAAGTTTGCTCAACCAGTCTACATGTGTTTTGTGGATCTGGAGAAGGCATTCGACCGTGTCCCTTGGGATATTCTGTGGGGGTGTTCTGGGAGTATGGGGTTCTGGGCTCTTTGCTACGAGCCATCCAGTCCCTGTATAAACAGAGCAGGAGTCTGGTTTATATGGCTGGCAGTAAGTTGGACTCCGTCAGGGCTGCTCGTTGACACTGGTTCTGTTCATAATTTTTATGGACAGAATTTCTCTGTGTAGCCAAGTGGCGGAATGTGTCCGGTTCTGTGGTCTCAGGATTCTATGTCTGCTTTTTGCGGATGACGTGGTCTTGTTTGCTTCATCGAGCTGGGACCTCCAGCTCTTGCTGGACCAGTTTGCAGCTGAGTGTGAAGCAGTAGGGATGAGAATCAGCACCTCCAAATCTGAGTCCATGGTACTCAGTCGGAAAAGGGTGGAGGGCTCTCTCCAGGTTGGAAGTGAGATCCTGCCTCAAGTGGAGGAGTTCAAATACTTCGGGGTCTTGTTCACGAGTGAGGGAAAGATGGAGCGGGAGACTGACAGGCGGATCGGTGCAGCGTCTGCGGGCTCTGTACTGGTCCGTTGTGGTGAAGAGAGAGCTGAGCAGAAAATCAAAGCTCTCGATTTACCGTTCAATCTACGTCCCAACCCTCACCTATGGTCATGAGCTTTGGGTAGTGACCGAAAGAACGAGATCGCAGGTACAAGCGGCTGAAATGAGTTTTCTCCGCAGGGTGTCTGAATTATCCCTTAGAGACAGGGTTAGGAGCTCGGACATCCAGGAGAGACTCGGAGTGGAGCCGCTGCTCCTCCATGTCGAGAGGAGCAAGTTGAGGTGGTTCGGGCATCTGGTCCGGATGCCTCCTGGATGCCTTCCTGGAGAGGTGATCCAGGCATGTCCAACGGGGAGGAGGCCCCAGGGAAGACCCAGAACACACTGGAGAGACTACATGTCTTGACTGGCCTAGGAACGCCTCGGTATACCCCCAGAGGAGCTGGAAGCAGTGGCTGTGGAGAGGGAGGTCTGGGTTTCTTTACTCTGACTGCTTCCCCAGCGACCCGGACCCGGATAAGCGGTGGATAACGGATGGATGGATGGTTGGAACATTGAATGACAATATTTTTAAATAGTCTGCAAAAAGTATTACCAATCTAACTGGCTAATTTTTATACATGTATTACAACTGTACTGTACCGTAACACAGGTATGTAATACAGAAATCTACAGCAATGATAGCCTGATTGTCTGTTTTAGTAGCTAAAAAAATAAAATAACCTGTATTTGTGTAAGCTTGTGTAAACCTGCACATTTTAGATGGCAAACTCACTTTAGTAATATTCCATGTTTCTTCATTCTAATATCCTCAGGTTTACAGCAGCTCTATGTACCTCCATTAGGTTTCTCAGGAGCACATGATTCCAGATCCTCATTTAGAGAAACTGCATGTGTGGTGTAAGTATTTAAAAGTTTGTGTGACATAAAAAAACAACTCCCACGGAAAGCCTACCTGACCACGCTGTTTTTGGCCTTAATATGTTAGACTTGGTAGCACCAAGCACCATTGTCGCACCAGCACACTGTTACCATTTTATTATAATATTTGGTCCTTTAAAGACTTTTAACCTATGTTGTCTCCACTTCCTCAGTTTCATTCTTATCTGAACATTGTTTGCAACACTCAACTACATGTTCTAAACTATATGTAGCTAACAAGGTGCCCTTAACTATACGTCCTTGTCACTGTGTCCTTGGTAAGATGTTGAGGAACGTGTGTTTCAAAGTTGAATTTCACAAACCTCAGGACAACAGAATAGATATTGTTCATGAAGAAAATTATAATATTATATTTTTGCAGCATTTCCCACTCATGCTCTTAAAAGAAAAGAGAATGTTTCTACATGTATTTAGTTCTGGCTCTGGTGGCTATTTTTTGTTTAGCTAGAAAGCTCTACAGTACTTGATGGCTGTTTTAATGAATTTACTTCTATTTGAGTTTTGTAGCCTTAGTGCTCTGGCTATTATTGTAATTACAGTTGAATAATGAGAACGCAGAGAACCACTCATCCTGAAGTAGACAATGAGAAGCAAAGCATAACATGTAATTGAAATAAAGGGCAAAGTAAAAATGGCCTTTATTTTGAAACTCACAGTATTTGCTATCATACTGCTCTTAAAGCCTATTAGAACAGGATAGTTGTACTTTAGATCCTCAACTGCACCAGCACTTTTACATCAACTATACTATAGTGAGACAGAGATTAAAATAACACCTCGATTTTTAACCTGCAGCTTTATTTTCTTCAGGAACTGTAGAATGTACAGTGTTCCTTTAATAAATGGTGTAAGGCAGCTTGAAAACATCAAAAGCCAGAGACAAAAATGGGTGTTACTGTTTATTCTGACCTCTTTATTGGCCAAAATAAGAGCTCTTATGGAAGACCACATACTGTTTTGTGACCTGCTCTTCTACTGACAGTACAATACATTGGTCCACTCTGTATTGCAGACACATAACTGGACAAGTTATTATCCCTAAAAGAGTTTTCAAAGACAGTTGTTGGAATACAGTGCTCAAACTGAGGCTGCCACATATGATTATTTTACTTCAATTTTGCTACAATGCGGGGTTAGCAAACCACATGATTTGTTACAGAAACGCCACTCGACCTGCTTGTCTTTTGAAAATAAGAGTATTAATAGAGGGTTTGTTCTCCTTTTGCTGTAGTAATAGCCTCTAATCTTCTGGGAAAGCTTTAAACTTGATGTTGGAATATTGCTATGAGCATTCAGCCATTAACTCCTTCACTCCAGAGAACACAGTTCCGCTGGTTCACAGCCCAAATCCGGGGGAATATATAACTTTGTAGCTGAAGCTTGGCATTGAATATGGTGACTTTTGGCTTATGTGCAGCTGCTTCAAACTGTTAAGTTCTTTTGGGAATGTCCTCCTCTGTAGATTATACAAGCTGTGTACGTGCCTGTATCAGCTAATCCCTAATTAGAAGAGAGATGTCTGGATACTTTTGGCTGTATAGTTTATGCTCTGTGCTCTTTGATAACTTCCCAGAGATCTGAGTCACTGGAATTTGAATGCTTAAGGGGCAAAGGCTATTTTTTTTCCTTTTTTTTTTTTTTTTGTTCCTATTTATAAGGTTTATTACGAGCTAGTTATAAATGAGAGTATTTCCTTCAATATAGAGAAATCACATCTGTGCAAAAGAAAATGCATTCCTTTTGATAACAGACTAATTAATCTACACTTCTGAACCAAGTCCAGGATCACTGCCATTTCATGAAGATAATATTTCAAGACAAAATTATTCCTGTTCATTGAAGGATTGTAATATTCACCTCAAACACATGCCCACATAAATGCTGCCTATTCAAGCCATGGATATTATTTTCTGGTATTGCTTCTTACACTGGTAGATTTGCTCAGGAAAACTAATTCAAGCACCCACAGATGAATTTAAAAGGTCTAGTGATGCAATTTCTGGCACATAATTTTGACTCATACTTTTAACATCATTAGTGGTTAATCCCATGTGGCAAACCTAAAAACCAGGGCACAACCCATCATAATATCAATGATAAAACTATATAGTTTGTTTACTACTTGGCCATTATTCCTATGTACTGTGTATTCTGGAAATGCCTCATATGGTAAAGTTTATTACCACAGCACCTTTACCCACCAGCATTCATTCCCCTCTCAGATGATGAACGTAAGTGATAAACTCTGCTAATTAATTAGAGGCTGTTTACTGTAGATTGGAAATATAAATTATATGAATAGTTGTTTGTTAGTGGACAGTTAAAACTAAATTAATTAATGTAAGTAAATAAATATATTTTACATAATTTATGTTTCTACTAAGGTCTAATTAGACTTGAGTTTAGAAGCTTTAGTGTTGTTTACAGTAGGATATTTATTGAAAATGCAGTTTTACCAGAGTAAGTACATAATTGTCCCTTTATTGTTGTTGTAATATTAATCAAAAAGCTCTTTTGCATAAAGTGAAAGTAAGCATTTAAGGGACACTTAGGAGTGTTTTAGTTCCTGTTAGGCATTGATGCAAGATGGATTGGCTGCTGAGAGTAATCCACTGTCATTTCAGCACAAATACCTTATTGACGCTAAGCTGATATTTATTAATTTTGCGTCTTACTTGTTTGGTATTGCAGTCAAAACTGTCTAATCATCTTAAAGGAAAATCTCAGTTTAGAACCAGCTCATCTCTCCCTGTTTCGAATAGTTTTCTGCTTCAACATTTTGCAACAAACAGCTCAGATATCTGGTTACCATCCAGTTGAAATCCTGCAAGTGCCCCTTGGGCTTGGATTCAGTATAACCTATAGAGTGCACCTCTGCTTGTTTACACCTTTTATTTGTCTAAAAAGTTTTGAACAAGCAGAGTTCCAACCACATATCAGATGGTCTAGTGAATATATAATCAAATGGCCTGTCCTATTAGTAAGCAAAAGCCAACATAATGGATTAGTCACCTTGTCCATTTTTTTTTTTTTCTTTTTTACTTTACATGTAAACAAGACACAGGCTAAGTAGCAAAATCTCTTGTCCCAGAAAAAATAATGTCGACAAACCTTTTAAAAATCTGAATATGACCATAACTTTGTCATGCAGATGATGCTCTCTATGCTAATGCATTATTATAATAGGGGCGCTGTATGTATGCATCTGTTAGTGAGAAATTGTGTTTTTTTTTGCCCACCCTCATTAAAAGGAACTGCTTCAGGAAATAACCACTATCAGCCCTAGCTAATTAAAGTAAGTGACACCAAAGGTCAGAGTTTCTGTTTGGGTGTCCTTTTTCTGAGATGAGGTTTAAAGATAAAGTGTAAGTGCCTTAATGCATTTCTTTTTCACAAGGATGCTGGCTGTTGCTCAGGTGATAACAGTTACTTACACATACACTGCAGTGATTAAAAAAGCCTGTTTAACATAAATACCATGAGGCTTTACTGGCATTGTTAATGATTAAAAGTTCCCCTATTTAACATGGCATCACCACTTCCCACTTTCAGATTTATTTACTGAGACTTTAGCATGGGTTAGTGTTAGGAAAGCCAAGATAATCATGCTTATCTTAGAGTTATAAGGAGACTTTTATCTAAATGGTCTCCTTATTGTTAGTCCCTATTACCACCATTGCAGCAGAAACATATTACATTAAACATATTACATTGCATGAAATCTTTGGAAGAAAGTGCATCAGAATGTTAATTGATTTATTATGTATTTTAAATAATATCTTAAGGCTAGTTAAAGTAAAGATTTTATATTTTTAGTTGTCTTGCCTAAAATCATTAGCTTGTCTTTTTAATAAAATGCTTAACATTAGACATTAGTAATGGTGTTCTAAACTTAGAATAATTATAATTAAGTAGATTATATCATATGACCCAAATGCTATACCTCACTAATTCACTGATAGGGGGTTGGTGTTCTGATGCCGATATATTGTATAAATCTGTCAATGCCCGTAAACAGACTTTGATGTAGAATGTAGAATGTGGACGTATATCTGCCAGGCTTAGCATTGTGGAGATAGATATATTATTTTTACAGGGGTACCAATACAGTAAAATGAATAAACTGATGAATAATCTGGTGTACAATAAATACATAATGAAAATGTGTTATAAATATTGATCCATTAAAAAAGGCTATTATTTGCAGGTGCCAATATAAATACAAAATTTTGTATTCCTATAATATCTTCATTTTCTATACTCTGTATGCCTTTTAGAGCCTTAGCCTATGTCTATACCATTTGAATAAGCTGTCTTGGTTGCAATTTTCTTATGAAGTAACATCTTTTCAGCAGCCATGCCTTTTTTTCCGCCTGCTTTTCATTAATGAATAATTCCATTGCAGGCATTAAGGCATGCAGCAGCTTATCTAACTCTAGTGGAGTTCATATTGTGTGTTTTGCTGCAGTGTGAGCTAAGTTCATATGGAAGGCCCCATGGTGCGAGGTTTGACTCTCAGCAGCGGTAAATATGTGAAGATATGAGCTCCATTTTAACGAAGAGCACAAACCCACAGTCTTTAATTAGCCAGAGAGATATTACAGAGAGAGCTTTTTGGCCTATAAGGCATATCTGACAGAGGGCTAACTAGTATCCATAGATCGCAACTCTTCAAAGTTCATTTTTATAGAGAAAGTACATGCCATTGCTGAGTCATTTTCTCATATAACCATAATCAGCAGAATTAATACTCCCTCTCTTTTTATCCATTTACTCTTTCTTTTAGCTGAGGGCATTCTTTTGATCATGATGTATCTCTTGTCTTTAATAGAATTCATTATTTATCTGAAAATGAACAGGGTAATTGATAAGCACACTTAGGGAGTGTGCGCTTTATGTCGAGATAGTGAAGACAACGAAGAGAAAAAGACAGTGATTGAATAAAGACTGCGCTAGGAGATCGTGAGCTGTATGCCAAGTGTAGAATAGCTTTGAAAAATAAACATAGCATGTGCTATGTAATAAACACAGCATAGCAACTAACAATTAATAAATACAAGAAAAAGAATTGTAACGTAACTTATTGTTTATTTTGAATTAAAACCATTTTCAAATAAATGTAATACAAAATAATTAAGTATAAAATACAAAATAGAGCTTAGTGTGAGTAGGTACTTACATTTCTTAACACAATATTCAGTTTTAAACCAATAAAAAAATTAATTATACGTTATTTATAAATGAAGAATTTGCAGTAAATTAAATATCTTACATTTACAAATATTTCAATATTTATTGATATAGGACTGCCCCATGCCATGCATCTATGTTTAAACTGGTGACAGAGAATGTTGAATATAAGTGGTGTGTAAAACTGTGAAAATGTATTCATGTTACTAAGGAATAAATAAATAAATAATGCAATTCACTGCCAACTATATTTATAATTGATATTAATTAGTCAATTGTATGGCATGTATTACGCAGGAAGGACAAGTAACATTGCAATATTCAGGAAAAAAAATATGTTAAATAGGTAAAATACATCATTTAAAATAGACAAAACAGCAGATGTATAAGATTCAGATGAAAGGTGCCAAGAGATGAAGGTGGAAATATGCACAGAATGTGATTTGCATAAAAAAAGTAATTATTTTCACAATAATTGTGTCATAGAGTAGAGATCAAAATTAGAGAGCAACATTCCTAATTTTCAAGTTACTGCTCATCCAATTACAATGTTTCTAAAATGAATAGAAGGGATGTAATTTTAATTGTTTAAAAATATTCCATAAACACACACCCTATTTGCAGAAAAATAAAAACTGTCATTTGTTAATTCTGAAACGTTGTAAAAATAAAACTTCAGAAATTTCCACAATGAGCAGTTTAACTGGTAACTTGGGGCCATCTTGATTGAGAATAAAAGAAACACCCAACAAAAGGTGTCTTTGCAAGCAAGAATGGGTCGTGGTTCAAAACTTTGTGCCAAAAATTGAGAGAGAACTGTCAGTCCGTTCACAATGTTTCTCAGAGCAAGACTGCAAAGAATTTAGGTCTTTCGCCAACTACAGGTCATAACATCATAAAAGGATTCAGAGAGTCAGGGGAAATGACAGGCATAAAGGTCAAGGGCAGAAACCACAGCTGAATGTGTGTGACCGTTGCGCCCTCAGGGGGGTACTGTTTGAGAAGCTCTTATACTACTCTGATGCACAGAGCGACAAGGGCCCAGGAGTATTTAGAAAACTCATTGTCACTGAACATACTCTGCCGCTGCATCAAGAAATGAAACCTGGAATTATGCATCTCATCCTCATTCTGTAAAGTTACAACAGTATGACATTATAGACATTGTAGAGTGTGTGTGTGCACGCTTGACTGGCCTCATACAGTCCACACCTGTCTCCTGTTGAAAATATGTAATGCACCTGCTCTAGTCTTGTATACAGCAAGAATAGACAGTGGTAACAATGCCTCTGTCACAGCATGTTGTAAGTGAGGTGCAGGCATCAATTGCTTAATTTGTTTATATTTAACAAGTATCAATTTGCAATTGATATATTGCAATATATATATATATATATATATATATATATATATATATATATATAAACTTTAAATCAGAGCTATAACAAAAGCTTACAAAAGTGTGTTGATTACAGGTTTCAACAATTATTAGAAAGTATAGAGGCCCTTGCATTAAATGATTTTAGCACCATGAAATGATTCATCCATCCAGACTTATCCACACATCTCCAACTGTAGTGGCCAAAAGTTTGTCATCTGTAATCTTGAAAAGATTTGTGAGAGAGTTCGGATTAGGACTCTGAGCTGACTATTTTATTATTACTGGGTTAACAGCTTCAATTAAGTGCTCTACCCATTTTGCTGTTTGGCAGGGGGCATTGCTTTGCCAATAAAAAAAATCCTGTCTAATTGGAAGATGTTTGTAGGGAAAGACCTGCGTGTTGCCAAAGAAAAGGTTCTGATGAACATTAGCATTCACCTTGCCGTGTAGCTGTGTAAGAGGCAGGCCCAACAGCTGCTGTGCTGAACCGATTCCCCATGAGGGGGTCCCTGTATTATACTGTTCTCTTGCAAATTTGTCTTACTTGGACAAGCAGTGTTTTTTGGGGACTTAAATGAATTGCTGTCGTTGCAAATCATCAGTATTCTTAACCTCATGCTCTTAGAATGACCATCTGAAAGTTTTATTGTTTTGTGATTAGAGGATATTTTTAAATCATGGAATGTTTAGGATATTTCAGGAAGAATAAGAATTTTAGGAAAATATAAATGTAATTTTGATCTCTACTGTATGTAAAATTGTACCAAAGAATTACTGGAACAATATGGAGTTGCAGACTGTATAATCGTAGTGTCATTGAACCTGGTCTTTTAATAATTGGCAGCTTATATATTTCAAAGTCCTCTGAAGATACTGAAAGAAGACCTTTTGCTGGGTCACTCCTTCTAACTAACTGGTCAATGCTGGACAACATCAGAGTGTGTATGTGCGTGTTTGTGTGTGTGTGTTTGTTCCAAAGGGATCGACTAAGAGCAGCCCACACATTTTTCTGAGAATAATCACCCGTTCCTGTCACCTCTTAAATCTAGGCTTGCTTTGCCAGACACATTGTCATAGTGAGTCACCAATAAAAAAGGCAGTTTAGTAGGTTGCGGCCATGGCATTTTACTGTTTATGAAAAGTGGATTGTGCTCCTGTGTTCCTACCACACACTACATTATTTTGCCAAAATAATTCCAGGCCTAGTTTGTTGATGTGGATAGAAGTATTACACAAACTAAGGCTGTCAAAATAAATTACACTCTTTAATTTGAATGTCAATACATGAATACATTTGAATACAATTGCCATTCAAAACGCATGAGGATTGAGGTGTATTGTAGTATATTTGCAGTCTTTTAGGCCAATCCTTTATGCATAATTTTGGCTCATAATCATTGCTGGGATATATTTCTCCTTCACGCATTTTTTTACAAATCTGTCGGATGATTCTGGCATTGATTATCCCAGCAGAATCATCTGATGGAATATATTGAACATGCTGAGAACGTTATTCTATCAAACATCTCTGGAAACATTAAAAGCCTCTTGGAATATTTTGGAATTTTTCTAGCCTGCAGTTAAGATGAAAAAAATAATAATAATCAAAGTGGATATTGGCTATTCTACAACAGGGGAAGTGATTTATATTGACAGTGCTGAAATTTTTAGCAGCATATCCACAGTGATGTTTAAAATGAGCTCATACAAAATGAGTTGCTTATATTCATTCATTCATTATCTGTAACCGCTTATCCAGTTCAGGTCACGGTGGGGCCAGAGCCTACCTGGAATCATTGGGCGCAAGGCGGGAATACACCCTGGAGGGGGCACCAGTCCTTCACAGGGCAACATGCACACACTCACACATTCACACCTACGGACACTTTTGAGTCATCAATCCACCTACCAACGTGTGTTTTTGGACTGTGGGAGGAAACCAGAGCACCCGGAGGAAACCCACGCAGACACGGGGAGAACACACCAACTCCTTACAGACAGTCACCCGGAGGAAACCCACGCAGACACGGGGAGAACACACCAACTCCTCACAGACAGTCACCCGGAGCGGGAATCGAACCCACAGCCTCCAGGCCCCTGGAGCTGTGTGACTGCGACACTACCTGCTGCACCATCGTGCCGCCCCGTTGCTTATATTATATTATTATGTTTTGTATAATATAATCTCCCTATCAAAAGAGCCCTGTTCAGAATGACCGGTTTCAGCGCCTATTCCTTTAAAAAATAATCAGTCATACACATCTCACCCAGAGCTCACGCAGTAAAAAGCAGCTCTTCCTTCTCCACTCAAATGCACATAGAGTAGTTTGCAAAATGTTGTGCTATAGTCACCAAGCTGGAAGTGTTTAAACTAGTCTCCCCTGCATTTCTGCTGTGGATCAGTGGAACTGCAGTTTCAGGGCAGATAGTGCCTTTCAGTATGTTTGGGTTGAGCTTGAGGGCTATTGTCATAAATACTAACTATCAGTTACTAACCTGTTCCTGATATCACTAATGATCATCTGACAGAAATCTTCCAGCAGGTATTCTAAAGCCTTCCCTGAAGTGTAGAAGCTGTTACTGCCACAAAGTTTTACAAACTTATGCTTATAGGCTGTATAACAAGACACTTTTAAATAATACAGTTGACTTTATAAGAAATATAGGATGAGCAGGTGTCCACAGACTGGCCATATAGTGGAATAAGCTTTGTTTGCGTACTGAGGAGATAATATGACCCGATATTTCTAAATCAGTATAGTTTTATTTGCAGTTGGGTGGCACTGAAATACTCTGTCGTAATCATCAGATTTCCTGTATAAATGCATGCTTCTACGTCTGATCTTTCATTATGTTGCATTGTGTAGCATCCACTTAAGGTTGTGTACTTTATCAGTGAGTGCGTCGCAGCACTGCAAACTTCAGAAATCCCATTGGGCAAAGCAGACTGTCAGTGTTTGTGTTTTTTTTCCTGTGTCTGACACCTAATTAAGGGATTTAACTTGGTTTGTTTTTACAGCCTGCAGCTTGTATGGGGAATTGGTATCTGTAAGAATGAGCCGAGAGTCCATCTTAGCATAGAAAGTGCAATTTGCTAACCACTGGTTTATATTCTAGAAGGGATTGCATTTGTTCCAGTGGCACTGGCAGGTAAAATTTTAAGCAGTTTCACCACTGTGGTGCTAGAAAAATGATTGTAGTGGCTGTCATCCTGGTTAAAGTGGCAGTGTGCCATATTGGGGCTTTGGATTTCACTGCACTGTGGCATTTTTGCTTTATTAGGCACTGGTGGGAGGAGGACAGATGTTGCAGAATTTCACACGTTTTGCTTCGTCTTTACAGTCCTGACTGACTTAAAGGGGCCATTTTAAATTCCTCTGAAATCAGGCAACAATGAAGGTATAATAAATCAAATTTATAGAAATATAGGAATATGTTGATAAGGCTCATTCAGGCATGCTTTTTATTATTTTTTTTTCTTTTGACTAGTGATAATGAATCATACCCAATAAAGGTGAACTTTTGCTGTCTTGTCTAGCGCTTGTTACCATGGCCACCGTTGGAAATGGCTAACCACTTTGACTAGCGCTGCAGCCACCTCAGCCTTTTAGCTGCTCACAGAGCACAGTTCTCTGAGACTCAGAATGTTCTGGCACAGCTCTGGAAATGATGAACAGCCAGAATATTCTCTGGAAAACCTTGACCAGCACAGTTTGAGAGAATGAGCCTTTTGCACTTTACCAGAATAAAATTATAATATAAATTCTTAGTCATTCCGCTGTTTATTCAGAACTAATTTTGCTTGGGAAGTGTGAATGGGTGCTGACATCTCTCTGTGTGTATCTATAGGCTAGGGCTTTAGATTATAATGACTTCAGATGACTAATTTATGAATGTCTTTTTCTCAGGGACTAGCTCTTTTTATTTTTTTTAACTTTGAATAATGGAGTGATAGTGATGGGAGTTCACTCATTTAATAGAGTGGCTTAAATTACTGGCTGTTTTTCTACTGGAGAAAAAATAATTTAGGATAGTCTCTGTTGTCGGGGTGTGAACGCCTGTAAAGGTTAATAGAGGGCACACTCCTGTGTGATAGGGCGCATCTTTTTTCATTTTTTCACTGGTTACATGAGCATTTTCCCAAGAAACATTTCTGGAGACATGGCAACTAACTGTTGCATTTGGCTTATTTTACTTATGCTAAGCTAAGTGGAAGTAGTTCTGACAGGTTTTAAAACCGTGTACGGTAGATTAATGTGTCTGACTCTAGTCATGGTTAATTACCACAGCGAGTACGGCACAAAGCTGTAGCTGTAATGTTTACAGCATGTCAGCTTTGTCGAGGTTATGTGGTTTAGATACTGCCTTTAAATTTCACCTGTATAGACACAGAAATGACAAATGCGGTGTAAACAAATGAGTCCGTATCTTCATGTTCCTCGTCTCCTCTTAAGCCACTGCACGTGCTAGTCTGCATTATGACAGCAGCCCACATCTCCTTCGGCTCCGTAATTGGAATGTGGGCTGGCAGTAGGTGTGAAGTAATGGGGTCTTGGATTTGGTGGCAGGAGTCAGCTCTAGAGAAGCTGTCAGAATCCATGGAAAGGAAAGCCATGCACTCTTCTTTATGCCGAGGAAACCCTGCATTTTAATAGTGCAGCTGTAAGCGTTTCTGAATTTCAAAGTGGCGTCATTAGAAGCTTATTTATTCACTCTGGAGCTGGTAAGCAGATAACGCCTCCCCCATCAACGGTGGCAGCTCCATCTCAGCACCTCCTGCAGTGGCTGTGGGGGGTAGGGGACATGACAATCGCTCAGTACTTAAAGAATTTAGAATAGGGGAAAAATATCATGTTGATTTGACATGTTGATGAAGCCTGAGAAATAATGTTGTAATGTTTTATCTTTATTTTCCCTGTATCCCTGTTGCTGGCTATTGTATGACCAAGGCAGACATAATGGAAATAAACAAGATAAAAATAACAGCAGCTGGAGGCTTTGAAGTCGGAAGCCGGTGAGGATTCAAAGAGTCTGAGGAGCTATAGAAGAGACGGAATAATGGTAGTCCTTGAGTTAGAGATTAAGTAACATTTACTTTCATTATGTACTCTAGGAAAGGGAAAAAAAAAAAAAAGGTTGGGGTTGGTGGCTTGTTGACCTTTGCAGCTGTTTGTGATGACATAGCACTGTTCTCTTCTTCTACTCCAGCTACTTCAAAGCTGTTCAATTCAAAATATCTCGCCAAGTGTAGCTCATGAGAGTTGCATACTATGACTACAAATGAAACTGTAATTTGCCACTTTAAGTATTCTCTGTGCTATATGGTGTCCATGTTTGACTTTCCGTTTGTATGTCCTTGTTCTTCGTTGCACAGGTGAATTGAAAAAACTTCCAACATATAAAACCCTTATTCATTATTAGTTTGCTGCGTTGGTTTTCAGAATTCAATGAAAGGCAGCAAAATGATCTAAATGCCTTAAAGCAGGCCATCTCTGTCCTTGTAAACATAAATTGCAGCAAAAATTCATTTGGAAATTTGTCTGCACCTCTCTTTGCAAATGCATTTTAACAGAAGGTGGTAAGGCAAGTACTACTCAGACACGGCTCTCTACCAACGGAGATGATTTTATCACTGCGATGACTTTGAGAAAGTGGGTCATGATTAATTACTTAGCGGTCTGCTTAGGACATACAGATAAAGCTTCAAAGCCTTCCACCCATTTTTGAAAACCATTTCCCTTAAGCCATTGAATCATGAGTGACTCTTCAGCATGGACTGATAGGGGTCTTGATCCTGTTAACAAACGATATGATCAGTATACAAATGCAACATTTTCTAGTTGTGCTATCTGTTTTTGTAGCTATATGTCAATAAACATTCCTATGTGAACCAATAGGCAATAACACGAGGCTTTCAGGCTTTCAAAAAAGGGCTCAGGTACTTTGTCAGTAAATTGGATTTAGATCTGCAGTGTCATCAGGTTATTGATACATTAAGAATGTAAAATGAGCCTAATTCATTCAGTTTAAATGAGTGCTGCCAGTAGTTCTGCTTCATCGTTCATATTCAGTATGGTAACTAGTAAAGTACTTGCTGAGATTATAAAAACAATTATTAATAACAATTTTATAGGAAAAGCTTACTTTAAAAAAATGCTAGTAGAAATGATTTGCACATAAAACCAATCATCATAGGTGGAGCTGATAATAGACAATTATACAAACTGTATTATACGAATATATGTAATAGTAATTATAAAAATCAAGGAAATTTGAGACATTTTGCAAAATGTTAATAAAAACAGAATGCAATTATATGGAAATCTTAAGCAATATATTCAACTGAAAATAGTACAAAGACGGAAATGTATTGTTTTCTTTTTGAAACATTCTAAAGCGTTGACAGGGGGTGGGTTTGTTGGGGTGGTTTGCTGCAGGGATTAATTGGCAACAGGTCAGTGATATGATTAGATTATATGGGACATATACTGCAACAATTCAACTTTGCTCAACTTCAAATAGAAATGGACTTGGGATTTCATTATTTAAGGTGCATATTATTTTAAAAGATTCAGGAAGTCCAGTGAAATCTGTATATGCAAGGGACAAATCCCAAAACCAGTTTTGGGTGGCGGTGATCTTTGGACAATAAGGTTGCATGGAAAAAACACAGACACATTTCTATAGGTGACTTTACTGCACAGGCTCAGAAATACTTCCCAAAATCACTGTCTGTGAACACAGTTCATTGCTGCTCAGTTCATTCCCATGCCAAAAAGCAGAGCACTGAGTCCAGTTCAGTGAGAATGGGTGGAGCCAAATTTCTGTAGGCAGGAATAGGTTTGAAAGGATATATGTAAATTTGATGATGTTTGTGACAGTGATTCCAATACACAGACAGATACTTTTAACTCTTTTATTTATGAGGAAAATTGTTTTCTGTGATATGGACCCTTTAAAGTTTGCTTTTGCTTTTTCAGCATGACCAGATTTTTTTTCCTTTTCACAGAGCCATTTTATTGCTTTGCCATAAAAAATATAATGATGTATGATGATATTCACAAAACAACATGCTGTGCTGCTGATTATGCTCACACACAGTGAAGAAATCTGTCTGCACAAGTCATGAAAACTATTAATTGGAATTTCCAGCAGAAACAAAAGATAATTACATCTCCAGCCATTGCCCAACAAAACAAAATATATATAAAAAAAAGAAAGAAAGAAAATAAGGTATTGAAAAAGTGTCCTCTGCACTTCACTCACCACATTTGTGCTGTTTGGAATCCTGGATGGGGATAAGACGAGGAGTGAAGACTGGCCTAGTGAAGTTGGACGTGATTCAGACCACAGTGAACAAATGGTGTGGGTTTAGAGCTGTATCTCCAAAAGGCGCACAGGGATTTGTTGATTTTGCTTTCTTATGACAGTTTACAGCCTGGTTTATGTTGGAGAGCGAGATCAGGGGATGAGTCGTCTTTGACGTTGTAGACTTCTGAAGGAGCAGAGCTGGAGGGTGGAGGTGCAGTGAGACAAAAATGCAGCGTTAAGACTAAGCCACAGTAGATTGAACAGTTCTGCGCCGATGACCAGGGGGATCTGCTTTCAATCCGACACCAAAATATTAGACTTATGCAAAATAATGGGCATTAAGAATCATTAATCCGTTTGTTGAATTGCCTGTAAAACCCTTCCTAAGAACTATGTGAGGCAACAGATTTATATTTACTGGATTTCTCTCTTTGTTTTTTTTTTTTAGTTCCTCCCAAAATATATGATATTTCTTCGGATGTCACAGTAAATGAGGGTGGGACTATTACGCTCTTCTGTTTAGCCAGTGGCAAGCCAGAGCCAAAAATCACCTGGAGACACATCACTCCATCAGGTAAGTTGAAATTTCTTTATTTTTTCTATTTTTAAATGTGTAATTTTTTTTTAAATATGGGCTACATGTTTACAACAAATTGAATTATTAAACAAAATTAATGTATTGACTTGAAGGGATGTACAGATATGGAATTTCTGAGTAGATGCCAATAACCACTAATGAAAGATGGCAGACCCACATTTATTCAGTTCTGACCCTATTTCTTTATATAATTGCTGAAACTGATACAGATTCAAGGGGTCATTTTTTACTTAAATATTGAAAATATTGTGGTTGGGTTTGTGTTTTCATTTACATTATGAGGCTCAAATAGACCACACTGCAATGATTATTAAAAGAGAAAATATATATTTCATTTAATTTAAATTCATTCCAAATTTGCACTCCTCCTGTTGCATTCCCCTACACTTGGACATATTATCAGCAAGATTAATATGATTATAACATTAATAACAATGCAAACCTCCACCCCCCCCACTCACACATGCAGGGAGAGTCCTGAGATTCTGAACACGCTCTCCTAATGTAAACAGAGCTGTGCGGTTCAAACTGTGACTGTGACATATTCCAAATCTCAGTTTTGCTCGTAAACACAAGCACACTGAAAATGGACCTTTCTTAAATCTTCTCCTTGTAGAGTGTTTTTGAAAACCTCAGTTACAGTTGTGAACAGGCGGAAAGCTACAGTGCGTACAGCTCATTTACAGACTGAAGTTGCAGTGGGTAGTTGTATTTTTTCTTTTGTGGTAGTAGTCTGGTCGAATGCCTACTTTTAAGATGATTCCTCCTCATCAGTGCTCATTACCAGTGTAATCCCTCTAGATGCCAGAGCCATCTGGATGGGAGTCCAAAAGAACATAACTGTCTCTGCATGGATGGCCATCCCTCTAGCTAACATAACAGAGCTGGGCAATTAGATTTCTCCTCCAAGCATATTGAGCTGACCAGAGGCATTGTGTAAGCAGCAGTTTAAAAAGAGACACTGGTTAGCTTCACAGAAAGCATGTACTAGCCTTCATTCCAGCATGGTAGGGTTGAGTTATTAGGGGAGGCCTTGTAAATAGGTGGAATTGGAAATGACTAAAATTGGTGAGAAAAATCCAAAGAGAAAAACGTGGCTGCTGCAAAATATGATAACAGTGCAATGAAGCTGAATAGACTGTCTTTTCTGATCGCAGTATGCTTTTGAGAATGTGACATTTCATATGGATCACTGTGCTGCAGCGGAAGGGGAAAAAAACATCTAGAGAGAATGCACATTAAGCTCATCTTGCCTTTTCTCTCCATTCAGCCTTTCATAAGAAGATGTATGTACATTTCCAGACCAGTGTGGAAATTCAGTGGCTTGTCTGGCAGAGCAGCAATTTTGAGTGCTCCTCTATTTTATGAAGATGCATGTTGCACTTATCTAATAAGTCGAGACAGCTTCACTTATCTCTGTGCTGTCATATTCTTTCTCTAGTGCATTTGTGCTATCCAAATCCTTTTCTGGTTTTAAAAGTGTCAGTGAATCATAACAGCAGTATATACTAAAGTTCTTTTGAAGAATACATTTACCTTAAACTTTTGGGCAAATGGTCAGAATGAGATCTGGAGGAAGAGGTCATGCATTAGTAACGTTACAAAACAACCAAAAACTTGATATGCTATTTTTAAAAAGCTTATGGACAAAAATGTTTGTCTTTTATTTTTTATTTTTTTTAAATATTGGTTTAGACTATGGGTGTTTATAGGTGCACATCAGATAGAAGGTGCTTGAATCATCAGAAGGCAAAAAGCAGGCAAACACTGCATGGCAGACATGAAGGCACCATATAAACACTTATATTCCTGTATATGCACTAAAACACTATTGATCTTCCTTTCTCAGCACAGCTGAGAACATATCATAGTTGTAATTTTTACAGGAATGGGGGGTTTCTGCCTTCCAAATAATCATAACTATATTTACCCTGATAATTTGTGTGTATATATATATATATATATATATATATATATATATATATATAAACAAATTTCCAGGGTAAATATAGTTATGATTGGAACATTCCACCTGTTTGGAACATTCCACAGGTGGACAGGTTAATTGGAACAGCAAGAATGGGGTGAGGTTCACCACTTTGTGAACATCTGCGTGAGCAAATCGTCCACCAGTTTAGG
This sequence comes from Hoplias malabaricus, assembly GCF_029633855.1. Taxonomy (NCBI): domain Eukaryota; kingdom Metazoa; phylum Chordata; class Actinopteri; order Characiformes; family Erythrinidae; genus Hoplias; species Hoplias malabaricus. The sequence goes on along the minus strand of NC_089802.1, from coordinate 53,992,301 downwards.
AACAACGTTTCTCAACATACAATTGCAAGGAGTATAGGGATTTCATCGTCTATAGTCCATAATATCATCAAAAGATTCAGAGAATCTGGAGAAATCTCTGCAAGTAAGCGGCAACCAACAAGACGAAAACCAACATTGTGACCTTCGACCCCTCACTGCATTAAAAACCGACATCGTTCTGTAAAGGATATTACCATATGGGCTCAGGAACACTTCAGAAAGCCATTGTTAGTGAACACAGTTAGTTTTAGTGCAAGCTAAAACTCTACCATACAAAGTGAAAATCATATATCAACAACACCCAGAAACGCCGCTGGCTTCTCTGAGCCCGAGCTCATCTGAGATGGACTGATGCAAAGTGGATAAGTGTCCTGTATTGTGACGAGTCCACATTTCAAATTGTTTTTGGAAATCATGGACGTTGTGTCCTCCGGGCCAAAGAGGAAAAGGACTGTCCAGATTGTTATCAACGCAAAGTTCAAAAGCCAGCATCTCTGATGGTATGGGTAACTTGCACATCTGTGAAGGCACCATTAATGCTGAAAGGTACATACAGGTTTTACACCATTGTTTTTCTTGTGAAATTCCCAATACGTTTGATGTGTCACATGACCCTCTTCCCATTGAAAAAACGAAAGTTGGATCAAAAATGGCCGACTTCAAAATGGCCGCCATGGTCACCACCCATCTTGAAAATTTTTCCCACTCCCATATACTAATGTGCCACAAACAGGAAGTTAATATCACCAACCATTCCCATTTTATTAAGGTGTATCCATATAAATGGCCCACCCTGCATTCTGTTTTATGTTTTACACAATGTCCCGACTTCAGTGGAATTGGGGTGGTATAATTAAATATGTGTGAGTTCACACCAAAATATACACTTGCAATATACAACATTGTACAAAAGTCAATGATATTTCACTTATTTAATTTCCAGTCAAAGTTGCTTTTACATACTTTCGGAGATTAAAAATAATACACCCTTTTACAAGGAAGAAGAAAGTCAAGGGGAAAAAGTCAGTAAATAAATAACACAAAAAATAACTTATTAAAAAGACAATTAAATTAAAATAGATTGTTACTCCTAATAAGACCTGGTAGACTATCAAAATTCTCTCAACTGTCATCATCATTTAAACAGTACTTAAGGCCTTCATCTTTAAGAGTCTTTGAGGGACAGGAGAAAATTACTTCTTGTCAGGTTCTCAAAAACCTGCAGGTGTTTCGGTCTGTCCTTCCACTTTGACAAGACACTGTGGTCTGAAAGGATATGATGCGTTTCAAGAAGCTGTTATTGAGCAAAGATAATGTAAAAGCTGTTAATCAAAGAAGCTGCTGGTGTTTCCAGAACATATCAGACTTCATCATCACTGGTCTCTTCTGAGCCAAGATGACTGAACTTTGGAGGTATGGATTATATTCCAGCAGATTGCCATGAAAAAGAGAATGGAAGTAATAAAAATAAAGCTATGGCATTATTACAAGAATAAAATGCAAGGATAATTTATAATTTGAGTAATTTTGTTAAGCATGTATTTCTGTTTTTTCCTGTTTTTGTTCAAAAGAAGGGTTATATCTGACTTTGGTAAGAGTAGTGTAAGTTTAAATATTTGATATTCTCTGTGGGCTAAATGAATGTGCACAAACAGGTGTAGAGCAGGTTGCTTTTAATCACACAGCTGCAGACAGGGCTGTCTACTTCCTGTGTTACTGTGTGTGTCTCAGGATGGAGTTTAAAAAGCTTTGTGAACAAACTATAATATGTATGTGCTATGGATATACATTTGGATATACATGGGTTCCATTTGCGTATAAACTTTTTTTTGTTTTACTTTGTAGTTCTGGGTATTCATGTTCATATCTTACTTTAGAATATTTTTGCTGTTTTCAGCCAATATGGAGAACGGTCAATAATAGATAAAGTTCTGTTACTATTACATAGCACAGGAATGTAAAATTCCCTTTGTTTTCTCCTTTTGAAGTCAGCAGGCATATGTCTAGCAAAAACAGTAGTCTGCAAGAAGAACATGCCTTCTGGTTCCACAATATGAAAAAAAGGAATTCAGTCAGAACCGTAGTGCATTAATGCACCATGGCAAAACCAACAACTTGGAATCTCTTGAAATGACAGAAACCACTTCCTAATCAGCAGTGAAAGAGGAAAAACAGCTGCAGTCGATAATATTGGAGCTTATTAAACATGTGGAGGAAAAACATAAAAACAACTGTTGCTACAGGGGTGAAGGTGTCACCCCTCCTGTGTGGGACTGTTATTAAGGATGCAGCACAGAATACAAATCTCTTATCTGCAGGAAAACAGAATTGAAAATACATGCTACAAAATGTGAATCCCAGACCAGTGTTGTGGACAGATGTGGCAGATAAATCTTTACTGAAGTGGTGGCAGAGTGAAAGAAGGGAGGAAAGAAAAGCCGTCTGAAGGTCCAGAGTGTACTGCTGTGAAACACGGTGGAGATAGTGTCTTGACGTGGGCGTACACAACTGACACTGGACCTTGGGTTGTGAGTTTGTGTGCAGTAAACCAACATGCTATTGTGCCCCCCTGGCTATCACTGATTGATGTTTATCAGGCACGTTGGAAAACAAACAAGAGCCTAAGTGTATAAGCTAATGTACTGTTAATGTAGTCTATAATTGTTTTTAAGCTATTAGGATGGGCTATGTTTAGGACTGATAAGACAAAAATGAATAATGATGAAGATAAATTCAGCCCATTTAAGCCTTTTTTGAAGTCAAAAATTAGGCTCACAGTCTGAATTAAGGGTAACTCGTTACAAACCGAATTAAGTAGACTAGACATAGATTTGTAGTAGTTTATGGTCCGGAACTATTGCTGCTACAATGTAAGGAATATAGTCAGTTAATCAAGGAGCTTAAAGTGCCCACTTTCTAAAATCCTGAAAAAATAGGCATTGTTCTTATTCAGCAGGAAGCGATCTCAATAGGTAAAGTCTTAGAATAAATAGATTACGTTAACTAAGTCTGTGCATGGTCGTTTTTTGTATTGAATTTTGCATAACACATAGAGAGATAACTGATTTATAGTATGTTATTATAAGAATATACAATTACATATAATACATGCTATTGTGTTGGTGTTCACTAAGCAATTGGGTGGGGGGTTGTAATCCATTTGAATTTATTTGTGATCTTGCTATTTTTCAGTACTGCCTCATGTTTCTACTACTGTGCTTGTTTGAAGGTGTTTTAGACTCTGACCTATTTGTACTGGCATTATCTGACTAACCAACAGACATGAAATTAATATGTATAGTAAATTACCTCCATTTAACTAGTGGTTTCATCATGCTGCAGTACAATAAATAAAAACCTATCAACATAACTTCACTGAGAGAAAGAGTGAAGTGTCCTAGATTGGTTGCTCATTGTCGGATTTAGATCCAATTTAAAACACACATTATTGCTGTAAGAAAGACGCCTGAAACAATAAAAAAAAAGAGAGAGAGAGAGGTACAAGTGAAATTGGCTACTGCACTCAAATGAACTTACAAATTTAGCAGGTCACTGATGTGGCGCAGGAGCATTTTTGACTTGAAGACCAATGACTCAGACTTTGACTTAGACATGGACCTTATGTCTAAAAAAAAAACTCAAGGGCAGCCGACAGGATTTTTCCACGGTTGGTAATGCCAGACCTGCTTCAAAGGCATACTTGATATAGAACCATAAAAGATATTTTGTGCTAGCTACTGTGGGTATCCTATGCTTCTTTTACTTTGGAAGACAACAGGGACAAATGACATCCGAAATTGATCTCTGTAAGCTGTAAACAAACTCAATTTAAATAAATATCACCATTCCTTGCTGAAAAATTGAACTACAGCATTTCTGGAGTAAAATACCACATTATGAATAACATACCAGGTTAGCTTAGGGATGGGCAGTATCCACATCTTTCATACTGACATACGGTCTCAATTTTATCACGGTATACGGTATTATCGTGGCGGGGTGATGCATTGTCGAGCTGCACAGTGCCTTATATCTGTGAGCACAAAGTCGACCGCAGGGGTTGTTCTGTGCAGTTTCTCAGCACAGACTGACAGTGTACACCAGTGTTGACGATTAAAAAAAAAAGTTTATTAGAAAGCAAATTTCAGCGACTGGTTTTGGAGGAGGAGAAATGTTTCAAAATAAGCAAACTAAGTCGGTTCTACACTGTCTATAAGTAGAGCTGGCCAGTTAACAGGCACTTGTTTTAGCACACCAAAGCACATAATTTTCCAGCGAACAGAGGCTCAAAATGATAAAATTACACATAATTAAAAATTTTACCAAAATTAGAGGATAAAGCCTCATACGTTTGAGCACAAAGACAAGTGAAGGGTCTTCTGAGTATTTTGTGTGTTTTCATTCTTCCTCTCTTAACCCAAGCTCAGTGCTAAACTCACAGTTGCGGGGGGCTACTCGGCTTGGTTTTCTCCACCCGGTCACATCTACAATGAGTGAGCTCCCACAGCGCCCACAGTATACAGTATTATCATTTGACACTTTTGAGTAACCAATCCACTTACCAATGTGTGTTTTTGGACCATGGGAGGGAACCCACGCAGACACAGGGAGAACACATCAAACTCCTCAAAGACAGTCACTTGAACCCACAACTTCTAGGTCCCTGGAGCTGTGTGACTGTGACACTACCTGCTGCACCACTGTGCCACCCTATTGCTTGCTTGCTTGCTTATTTATTTATTTAGCCAAGTAAGGTGGCACAGAGAAGCACTTATAAGCTAAACTGCTACTTAGATAATGTTTCTTTGCTTAAAAGTCATATGCCATTATTCATAAAAAATTCATTATTAGTAGTAATATACTTCATAGCAAATATAAAGTATGAAACTATTTTACTTTACTAAACTGGTTCCTCCTTGTTTTGTATATTCTCGTTTCTGTCATGATTATACATTGGTGAAGGTTCTGGGGTTTTTTTTTTAACTGTATTTTTGTCTTCCCCTCTTATCTCCCCCTTCCCTTTGCAGGCTTTTTGGTGTTTGTGTTAATTGTACATTAAAATATTTTTAATGGACTGGCAGGCTAAATTAAAAACACAATATATCTAATAAGTATCTAATTTGGAAGGTAAAAAAGTCATAATTTGGATGCTGTCATTATATACTACAGTAAACTGTTAACAAGCGTTTTTTAAATAGTTTTCTACATCTTGTTTTAAATGCTAATATGGCATTTAATTTACTGAAGAAAGAAACGGTATTATTTTGGACTCTGGACATGATTTAGTCTTGCCTATACTGACTTAGTACGTCAATCAAGATTTGCTTAACCCTGCCTTGTTTCCACTTCTTGCTTATAATGCTTAAAGGAAGCAAAGGAAGTGGAAATTTTCTAATATATTGTAGTGTATAAAGTAAACAGCAAGAAGTAAAAGATGCTTTTACCCCATATTCATCTTTTTTACCTGAAGGCTCAATACCATGAGTGTAAAGAAAAAAGCTATTTATATTTTGCTATCCCAATACTTATGTATGAGTATGCACTGAATGCGGCCATTTCATCAATACCTGCCCAGAGGAAATTACCCTTAAAGATTGGCATCTGTTTCCTCCATCATCATGACAAGCAAAAACTATCACTTCCAGCTGTGCCGACCTTTTCTGCTGCAATCAGCCAGACCGCAAGGCAGGGTACTTCCAAAATGGGAAGCATTCATCACTTTTATTTAAAGATATTTTTTTCGACTACTCTTGATGACCAGGGGGTTTCTGTAATGGGCACACTGTGGGGTTAAAGGCAATGTATGGTCCAGCCGCTTCCTTTACGTATGCATAGCCATAGCAAAATCCAAGCATTACTGATCCTGAACATGCTTTCATAAGCTCTTTCTATTGTGAATTGAAGCCGTGGTATATACATAGCTGTGACCTTTGAAAATAGCTGACTAAAAATACTGTGAATTTGATTTTTTCAAATGATAGATGTGTGCTGGAGCGTTTACTTGTCCTGTGTCGATGCTTTGTTCAGGCCTCAAGCGCTCGAAATTGTCTTCAGTCTGAGGTGTTGTAGCTGGAACAATAGTGCTGTGCTATCCTATCTAAACACAGCAAACGCTTCTCTGAGGTTGTGATTTCCGAAGAGGTACAAAGACAGAGGTTTGGGCAATTGTTTGTTAGCGACTGGGGGCAAAGTGAGTGCTGCCAGGGTTAAGGGGATGTACAGTAAATGGTAAGAGAAAGAGAAGTGGCGTGTGTGTGGGCGGTTGTGTGTGGGATGTTCTGGGTGGTGGTGGGGGGTATGATTCATGGCTGACAGCTCAATGAATGCCTTGGGGGAAGCCACTCATACAACATTTAGACTGCTGCTGTATTCTCTCAGGGGTTAAATGTAGAAATGCATAGCGAGCCATTGCCTAGCTCCATAATGTATTCTCTAGCAGCACTCATCCTATCAGCACCAGGCAGACCTCAAGGAAATGTACTGTGTGCTCTCCACACAATGTGGGAAATTGCTTACTGTGACTGCACTTAACACAGAGCAATGTGGAATCGTAGATTAACCTTGCTCTGATTTGCCTAATTTGGTTGGAGCGGCATGTCCCTGGAGCTATGACGAGCTGCACTTGAGCTTTTCAAAATAACTCTCAACATACATTTTCCCGCACAATTCAGGGGGCATTTAAGATGGCTTATGATAAGGAGCAGGGGTCTGTGTTTGAATACATTGCTGTGAATAATCAATATTCCCTCTCCGACAGTGCATTACTTTTAAGGCACTGCGTTTGTGCACATTGTGGTTCAAACACACAGCCTGCTGTTTCTAACGTTGTGTACGTTGTTTCAGACTTTTGCTAATTTATATATCTATATATATATATATATATATATATATATATATATATATATATATGACATGCACAGAGCCCATGGTAATTTCCTCTTTTGCTCTAATGACTACGATAAGTGATGGTTCATTGTGAGTGCTCCGTAAGGGAAAAGAAAGTAACTCAATGAGCTAAAGGAAATTATACAGTGAGTTAATCACAGATAAAGATCCTGGGAGTTGAGGCCTAAAAAAACAGCGAAGGCTGTGTCAATACAAATTTTTAAAGAATGAGTATAAAATAAAATAAATACACACCTAAAATATTAAAATGGCCTATTTTGTTCTAGAATCTTGGTCCATTTTATCAGCTTCACTGACAATATAGGTGCATTGTCTAGGTCTACAATTACAGATTACAGTCCACCTGTTGCTCTGCATACTTTAACACCTTTCATCGTGCTCAACTCTCAGGACTCCCACAGGACCATCTTAAAGCAGGTATTATTTAAGTAATTAATCATTCTCAGTGCTGTAGTGACATGGACGTGGTGACGTGTTTGTGTTTTGTGCTGAAACGAGTGGATCAGACAGCAGAGCTGCAGGTTTTTTAAACACTGCCCACTCACAAGACACTCTGTTATACACAACAACCTTGTTGGCTCACCGTAAAGATTTAAAGCGAGCTAGAGTAGCTCATGAGAGTGTGGGCTATTAAAAGTAGATACAGCAAGTGGGGAAAGAAAACAAATGAATAAATAAATAATTTAAAATATACACACGGACCAATCAACCAGAACATTATGGCCACCTTGTTTCAATATTCACTGTCCATTCTCTCAGCTCCACCACCCACAGGGGCACTTTGTAATTCTATAATTACAGATTGGAGTCCATCTGTTGCTCTGTATACATTGTTTGCCCCTTTCACCCTGTTCTTCAATGGTCAGAACCACCACAGAGCAGGTGCTACTGGAGATTTTAAAGCCATCAGGGTCACTGCTGGACTGAGAATAGTCCACCAATCAAGAATGTCCAACCAACAGCGTCCTTTGGGCAGCGTCTTGTGTCCACTGATGCAGGACTAGAGGACAAGCAACACAAACTGTGCAGCAACAGATGAGTTACTCTCTCTGGCTTTACATCTGCAAGATAGACCCACAAGATGTGTGTCTAACAGAGTGTTTAAAAACCTCCAGAGCATAAATGTCAGATCCACTCATACCAGAACAACACACATTAACTCACCACCACCACTACGTCAGTGTCACTACAGCGCTGAGAATGCTCCACCGCCCTAATCATACCTACTCTGTGGGGGTCCTGACCATTGCAGAACAGGAAGAAAGAACAAGTTCTCTTGTATAGTCAGTGGAACTCAGAGTATGGACATCGAGTGTAGAAACAAGAAGTTGGTCATAATGTTGTGGTTGATATGTTGTGTATGTGTGTATGTATATGGAGGGAGGGGCAAATACTCCATGGCTCCTAGAGCCATATAGAGAGTGAGATGCCTCAACTACTTTGACTCCAATGGACCAGGTTTTAACTGCAATGGTGGATCATGGAGCCTCTCACTAGTTCCTGGACGTTAGTCGCAGACACCAGCAGCACTGTAGAGTTAAAGCAGAACAGCTGCAAGTGTTATGCGTGTTTAAAAAATGGGATTTTATATTATTAGCACATCTGATAATTTTTTGTGTGTGTGATTTAATATCCTGGCTGGATGTGATATTTTAATTTATTGTTTGTAATAGCAGATTTCCAACTTCAGAGCAGCCTGATATCATAGGTTTTACAATAGTCTTTAAGATCAGGTCCATATAGGATTACTAAAACCACTATGATGTGTTAGAAAAATAATCTTAAATGATTTATTAATCACCTCCCTCTAACTTATAAGAAAACATTAAACATTATAAAATAGTATATTTCATACTGAATACCGTCCATGCTTAAAAAGCAGTAATTATAATTTCTGCTTATTTTTAACGAAATCAACAACAGGAATATGTCTGTAACTGAGATTCATTCATTCATTCATTATCTGTAACCCCTTATCCAATTCAGGGTCGCGGTGGGTCCAGAGCCTACCTGGAATCATTGGGCGCAAGGCGGGAATACACCCTGGAGGGGGCGCCAGTCCTTCACAGGGCAACACAGACTCACTCACACATTCACACCTACGGACACTTTTGAGTCGCCAATCCACCTACCAATGTGTGTTTTTGGACTGTGGGAGGAAACCAGAGCACCCGGAGGAAACCCACGCGGACACGGGGACTCCTCACAGACAGTCACCCGGAGCAGGAATCGAACAACCTCCAGGCCCCTGGAGCTGTGTGACTGCGACACTACCTGCTGCGCCACCGTGCCACCCTTTTTTTTTATTTTAAACATATATGTAACAACATATAGAGGTCGATGTGCTGTGGAAATATTTTAGATCAATGCAATTATTGAAGACTAATTACCAAAAATGCGCAATTTTCTTTGCCTGACTCTATGCATTTAAATTGGTCGCCTAGAGCTTCCTGGAACTATTTGGAGCCTGCATGAGTCACATGACCATGGAGCATTTTGGACTTCCGTTGATGCAACTCTTTGCAGGGTTTCTATATACGGCTCTGGCGGCTCCTAATCAGACCTTGTGTCCGAAATGGCTCCCTATTCACTATTGGCTGACTACATAGTGGACTGGGAACTGAATTCAAGAGGGTAGTGAATGATTTTGAACACGGCCTCATGTGGGTTTTCACCAAACAACACAGTGGAATATGGGTAATCTGATATGTGCTAGTGTACAAGGGTTGTACATTACTTTTGCAGTGCATTGTGTGATTGTTTGAGTGTACTGAAAATTGTCCATGATGTTTTGGTCACTATTAAAAAAATGGCAGACCCCCGAAATAATGCACTGTACAGTGAATAGCTGCCAGAGTTAGCTATACATCATATAGTGCTGCGGCTAATGGAGTCACAGTGTCTTGGGAAAAAAAAAATAAAAAATTATATATATATTTATTTATTGCATGTCACTTGTAAATATTCCACAGTAAATGTGATTTGACTTTTTTGTTGTTGTAGTTTTTGTCAATAAGTCGTTTTTTGGGGGGGGAATTATAATGTTTAAAATAAACGTCAGTGAAGTTTGGAAGCATGTACCTATATGTTGGAGAAGCTGGGGGTGGAGGGCAAAAACAAACTAAAATAGGGGAACACTGCAGAAAAAGTTATGGAACTACTGCAGTAGCTCATTCATTGCTGCACAGTTTGTGTTTATATTCCTCTAGTCCTTCAACAGTGGTGACAGGATGCTGCCCACAACACATTTTTGGTGAAATATTTTTGGTTGGTAGACAACTCTCAGTCAGCAGTGACACTTAGATTTAAAACTCCAGCAGCACTGCAGCGTATGATCCACTAGTACCAGCACAATACACAGTAACATATCACTGCCACGTCAGTGTCACTCAGAATGATCCAGCAGCCAAATCATGCTAAAAAAAAAAGTATGCAGATCAATGGATGAGTTGCAGGCTGTAATTGTAGCACTACAAATTGCGCCTCTAAAGAAAATGGAGCTTATAAAATGAAAAACGAATGTAGTAACAAAGAGGTAATGTTTAACGTTTTGACTGATTGATGTGTCCATATCATCTTGTAGAAATCAAGATCTAGCAAGCCTTTAATATAAGGAATATGGTTGTAGTCTTTGAAGTGCGGAAGAAATAGATTCAAAGTCCCACTGTTGGATGCATTTTAAGGAGGATATTGCTGCTCTTGCATTTACGGATTAGCTAAGTGTTCTGTATATCACCCTGCATCTCTAATATTCACCTCTGTCTATGGATAATAATTGAACTCTCTCTTATGATACTGTATGTCTAGCCCCCTGCATTTTCTCGTTATAATGTGATCTACATGAGGGTTTTTTACATTAATACATTGTGGAAAAAGATTTGTGACAAAACTGTATTTGATTTCAGTCATTTGCAAAACCATGGACCTGAAATAGCAACTTGTCATCCAAGATAAGCATCCAGGCCAGTTCCTTAATAGTTCAGAATTGCACTAAATTGTTGTGTTTGTTTCCCTCTTTGAGGATGTCATTGTTTCATTGCAGTATACAAATATGCATGCAGATTACAGAGCTGGAAGAATAATTCAGTTCAACTTTAGTGATTTTATCATGGTGTCACAGCTACTATTCAGGAGCACCGTGGACTTCTCCCTCTCTCTGGAAGCTTTGTAATTCACTGTCAGCATTGTTTAATGTCGACAAAGATAAAACTTTCTGACAGCCTTGCAATTGTTTTCCACTGGGTCTTCCATTTAAGCGCATGACACCTTAGCGAAACATTTTCCTACAAGGCTGGGGCGTTAGGACCAAAGCAAGCCCCATCCTCAAGTAAATCCTGTAATCTTTTTATTATTTTTTAAATTATTTATTTATTTATTTTTCCAGTGGGGCTTTCGCTGACTCAGAGCTTCCTCATCTCGGTGTCAGAGTTTACCTCTTTTCACTATAAGACAGATTCTTAGTTCTGTAAAGTAGGGTATAAATAGATTCCATTGAGCAATGGTGCAATAAAGATGCCTCCTAGTCTTGGGAAACTCCAGAGAGATTTTTTTTAGTCCAGTAGCAGCGTGGCAGCCTACTGTTGTGTTATATTGCCATTCATTACTCAAGGACCTCCAGTCATATCTGCCATATTGGCACTACTCTGATTTGCTCATGGTATTTGATGCCAGTAATCTCTCTCTGTGCAAATTATGCCTCAAAGGAAAAATACTTCCCTCTGGATTTCTGGCCTACAAAGTGATTATTTATCATTTAGAAAGCTAAATTTCATTATATATAGTTTAAAGAATTAGAGTACTCATCTGTTATTATTGTCTCTTTTTATTAACTTTGTCTTGCTCCCATCTCTAGAAGAATCAAAATACTAAGAGCATAGTTCTGTTGTATGGGCACTGGCTAAAATAAATAACACAATTAGACTTTCTTTCCCAAGCTGGTGAAATGGAACAATATCCCGACCTTGAAGGGCTAAGCCAAAAATGAATGGTTTTGTGGGGAACCTCTTGTAAAAATGTCTTTAAATGTGTTGCTTTCTCTCAATTCCAGCCAAGAAGTTTGGGACCGGAGAGTATTTGAACATAACTGGTATAACTCGGGATGCAGCAGGGGACTATGAATGTGGAGCCGAGAACGACATCGCCTCTCCTGACACCAGGACTGTTAGAGTCATAGTCAACTGTGAGTATATCTCTCTACCTTTGTGCTCATCTTTCTGCAGGCTGATGCCACACATGCACAATGAATGATTTTCTTTCTCTTCTTGTGCTGTGGATACTGACTTTTTTCAAGAGGCAACAGCACTGGCTGGGGTTGGAAATTAGAATAGAATTCATTGTGTGGAAGTTTTTTAATATTTAACAAGAGAATCCCCTTTTTTTCTCTGGGCCGAGATGATTAATTTCCAGTGAGGAATGGTCTCAATGTTATAAGGACTCTTCTATTATGCAGGTAATGAGTCTCTCAAAAAGTGTGAAAAGACAGTAATGAGCACTCCACGCATTAATGAATTATACTGACTTTACTCATCACACTTATAGCCAGGATCTGGCTCCCCCAGAATGAAGGGGAAGGACACTTGACGATTTTTCTTCCCCATCTTTTTCTCTTTTAAGACGTTTCGTCTCATTTGCGGTCACAGGGATCATTAGTCTCTTTGTCTCTGTTGATACCATATGCTGAATCACAGCGGAGCAGGAGCACATAAATCAGAAATGCGGATTTCTTGTAGCTGAAAATGCACAGTGCAGGCCCATCAACTGCTGCCTCCCTTTACTATCACCCAACAAAGACTAATGGGCACATAGCCACATGGAAATGTCAGCACATCAGTGAGGGCAGGCCAATGACGGCTCTGGAGTCATAACTCACATCTCAGCTCCACCCAGTCGATTCTATTGACACGTTCTAATGAGAAACAAAGCGCAAAAGATCAGCCTCTCTGTGCCAAGCTCTCTACCTTGGCTCCACTAACAGTTCAGCCGTATTGTTTTCACTGAACATTTGCTTTCCACAGCCTGATTTTCTCGATGTGTGTGGGTTTGGTGGCACTGTGCTGAGGACTGGACATGATTTACTGCCGCAGATGACATGAACAGTACCCCCAGTCCTTTCTGCCTTTGAAACGTTCCAGTGTAAAGCAGTTCCCGTGTAGGAGCTTGCTCGAAAATCGCAATCTATCATTTGAGCAACACTGGTCCATCAAAGCAGGTTGCTTCAGGCTCTGAGAAAAAAAATAGACAAGAAAACAGGTGCCAATGCTGGAATTAGAAGAGGTGTTACCTTGCCATGTCCTGAAATACAAGCGTGAAAGAGGCTGGAAAGTCCACATCTTCCCTGACAAGTACATGGGGAGGGAAAAGCACAGAATTTACTTGACTCAGAACGGTGTACATGACTTCCACAAGAATTAAATATATCATCACAATTGGTCTTTCATTTTACATTTGCTTTTCAAAAGGTTCTTGAATGGTAATAAATGGCTTAGCTGTAGGTGTCCAGGGAAGTCTTTGAATAGGTTTATTATTGGTCATATAAAGGATTATGAATGATGTTGTTTAGCCACTCTATAATTAAAGCCTTAGGTTGGCAAAAAAGTCTCTGTTCTCTTGCAATAAAATCACTAGCTATCACAAGCATTTATTGTTATAAGGTTGTTTATGGAGTTACATTTTCAGTTGCCGTGTCCTGGGTGTGTTCCTGCCTCGAGCCCAGTGATTCTGGGTAGGCTCTGGGACACACCACATCCCTGATCAGGATGAGGAGGCTAATGAAGATAAATGAATAAATAAATGTATATTCAGTTAGGAACAAGTGTACCTTAGAAGATAATTGCAAAAAGCGTTGACATGTTTTGTTCTATTTTATTTACTAATCCAACCAAAGCATGTTACTTCACACTTGCTTTATAAGCCTAACATGTCTACAGATACTGTGACTTGGCTCTGACATTTCAAGGGTAATCATTGTAATTAAATACACAGCAAAATAATCTCATTCCCCTTTGAAAATAATTGCAGCTTTTAGGTAAGAGCAGCGCTGACCTCTGGGCTAATTGCAGATTATGACCGCTAATTGAAATAAGCAAATTTATTAGTTGAAAATAAATTATGGCCATGTGTGCATTAATGTCTTTAACCAAGTTTTGTGTTGGCATTCAGTATATTAAAGCTAGGAGAGCAAAAAAAAACAAAAAACAGCAACAACAACAACTCCCTCTTCCATTCCATGGCCATCTCTTTAATTAATGCAGCAACTGTAACACGCGAGGGGATTGTTGTAAATTTTATGGACACCAGTAGCTGTTGAGCACCAGAGGGTTCCTAGTTCTGCTATTTCTGCTGTTTCAGCCTTTCCCCTCACCACTGCTACTGTGCCCTTGGGCAAGACACTTGCACTGGAAATGTCTCTAGGGGTGTCAGAAGGGTACAGTTGGAAAAGATCTGCAAACGTTCAGCAGCCCTGTAGTGTGTGCACATGAATAGTGGCTGAAGAAAAGAGACAGAATCCATATGCAGATTGAAAGGCAGTCAGTTCTTTGCAATAAAGTGGCTTTAGATTTATTCTCGGCTAAAATCCAATCACTGCACTCTTGGTGTTACTTTGGCATTACAAAAGGCACTCTCTTGGTCCCACTGAGGGACCTCTGTAGGTCTAGAGTCAGCATATTTGGAATGTCATGTAGATCACATTGAGCTGCTGTGGCTAACATTTGCACCCAGAATGAGTAACTACTGTAAGTAAACTGAAATATTTAGTCCACCCTTTATGTATAACCTTTACCCTAGGCAAACGTTCCTTTGTCAGCCTGCAGTTGATTGCAGTAGGATGATAACGCTCTGTTCCAACAGTACTTGGCTCAGGCTGATTCAGCAAACAAACTAATTACTGAAAAGCTGGAGCTTTGTGTCTCTTCAAACACCTAAAGCCTGTTGGTGTGCCTGAGCCGAATATAATAAATGCAAAATAGAACAAACCCAGCACCTAGTTATGACCTAGTCCAAATACACCCTGCCTGTTTCTTTATACTGTAAGTTAATAGCCATTTAGATTTTGCAGAGGAACATAACACAGCCCTGTTAGTATCTCAAGAGATGCTTGTATTTACGAAAGCTTTGTCTCATTGCTGTTGCAAGTAGCACCAGATGTTTAGCTTTGTTTCCTTTCTTTCATCCAGGCCCCACTCGAGTTCTGCCGCTCCCCACATCATGGGAAATAAATATATAAACATGACGGATTAGGTGATGTCATGTAGCTCTGCAGATGGTTCCAGTGTTGATGCAAAACACAACTGCTTCAGCTTTCTAGAGGCAACACGGTGCTTTTGCTTCATATGTCATCCTGTCAGAACACATTCTGCCTTAATGCGCACCGTAACAACCACTTGGCTTAGTTAGGGAAAAGGTACCAACAGTTTGCATCTGCGCTAAACATCTCCTTCTCTTTTCTCCGCTTCGTTATGCTTGGATGAGGCCTTGAGAGCAACCAATCTGACAGATGTTATGTAAGAACCCACATTAAGTTGAAAAACCTGGAAATAGGGTTTGGATTTTAATGGACCTTAATGGAGCAATGCATAAAGCATGTATCTTTCACTTTGCTTGATGCTATATTGTCACTGTCAGGAGCAAAACCCAGCTCTGAAAAGAGCTTTTCAGAAGTGCACCTCAGCATCTTGCCCTACTGTTATTTAAGGTGTTTAGACATTACCCTTAAGCTGTCACAGCCCAGAAATATTTAAGGGTTTAAAAAGGACCCCTAGTTTTCAATAAATATGAAATAAATGTGTGTTAATGGATAGTTTCTTGATTAAAATGTTTTGTAATATTATGTTGACATATCACAGGTAACACTATAGGTGTTTGTTCATAAGCCATTACATAATTATATGTACATACATCACTATAGATGCTATTCATGACAGCATTCATAAAGCTACATAAGGCGTATTCCAAAAAGTGTCATTTAACTGCTTTAGTCTATTTCCCCCAGAAAGTTCTGTGGCAACTGATGCTTGTTGGAACGATATAGCTTTGTCATTTGTCATGAAGATGTTATGTAGGTGTCGTGTAGCTTTATGGATGAAAACCTACAAAGTCATTTTCAGAATAGTTGGGACTTTATGTGAAATGCAATAAAAACAAGAATCTGTGATTTGTTAATTCTCCCAAACATTCGTAGGGCAAGGCCAAAAGTCACAGTTGAATGTGACTAACCTTCAAGTCTTCTGACTGGCACTGTGAGTTTAGATACAATTTGGATGTATGGCAAAACAGAATCGAGAAATGAAACTCATTTGTGCAAGGAAAGCTATACATCGGTTCTATTTAGAAACGCTGCCTAGTTCTCTGGGCCTGAGCTCTTCTCAGGATTGTCTGAAAAACAGTGCAAACTCGTGTCCAGATGAGTCCACATTTCATTTTGTTTTGAGGGAAAACATATGTTGGGTTCTCTGTGCCAAAAGTTGCCATCCTGACTTTATTAAGCAGTCAACATCTGTTAAGGTTTGGGGCTGTATCAGTGCCGACAGCATGGGTGAGATGCATGTTTGTGAAGTTAGCATTGATGTGGAGGCATAAACTGTGATTTTAGAGCAACATGCTGCTATCAAGGTGGTCGTTTCCTAGGTTGTTTCAGCAGCACAATGCCTGGCCTCATTCTGCACATGCTAAAACAGCATGCTTCGTATACACAGATGATTCTCCTATGGATTGTCATAAAGAGAACAATCAAACAACAGTAACTATGGACTGTTGAGTAGCTGAAGTTGTTTATCCAGCAAGAATAGGTAAAAAGTCCACTAGAAAAATTGCAACAATTTCTATCCTCAGTTACCAAAAAGGTACCAAAATGTGCTTGTTTCAAGGATTTTTTTTGGAGTGTGTTGCAGGTAAAAATATTTAATATTTGTTTATATTTACAAAAACATATGGTCAGTGAAAATAATAGAAATATTTTTGTATATTTCTCAGTTAAATAATTGCAGAAGAATGAACAAATCACAGATTTATTGTCACGCCACTTTAGATCTAAATATTATACACATGAGAATATTCCTACAGCAGTGTTTTATTTTTCTGTTGCAACTGTCATTTTGTAACATGTTTAATGCAGTATTTAAATCTGTGCTTTTCATTTTTTCTATTTCATCCAGCCTATTGCTTATCTATTACCCTGCCCACCAAAGCTATTTCATTTTCATTTACTCCCCCACCCTTTAAAATGACACTGTAGCTGTATGATTGGTAATGTGTATAGCTATTTGTTATATTATTGAATCGATTTTCAGCTGTTTCGTATATGGTGCCCTGCTGACTCGAATGTTCATTGGATACTGGCCTCTATATAGGTCATTGTAATTTATCAGATATAAACAAAAACGCTCTGTTACTGGGCACAGTCACCCAGTGACCCTTCATTTCCATTTGACTTGAACTGTTGCTCAGATTTTGGCTGGTTTCCCAGATTGAGGGAAATAATATAGGTTTGGAGAAATGTCTCACACAGTGCATAGATGAAGTGACTGTACTGACTGTAAGGCAAGTTTTTAGATGACATTTAGAAGTGTAATTATTAATTTGAACGAAAGCTTGGTTAGAATATTTCTGTGAGAAATCCTTGCTGTTTAAAGGGCGATTAAAACAAGGTCTCTGAGCATCTTCACTTTAAAGACAGGAATGCTTCTTAGAATTATTATATTTTTCTGACCAAAAAGATCCAATATTGAAGATGATGATAAATGTAGGCTTATGCTTTAAACAATATCAGACTCTCAGAAGGACTGTAAGACACAAATCGACTGGCTTGTGTACCCCAGTGAAAAATAAATGGGGAGAAAATACCTCTGACGTAATTGCTCACAAAGCCCCTTGCACATTTTCATAAAGACCTCTGTAATTATGGCATATTGACATTGAGGCCCCACAGACAAATAACATTGTCTCGACTGTCCAGCTTTACTTCACTGTGCAAAATAGGAATATATTCTCCAATTTGATACACCAGGAGCTAATTTGTCTATTTACTAAGATTTGTGACTCTGCAGTTAATGATTTCATTCAACTGAATATATTTCTTCCTTAACCCACGATTCTCTATGGGCCTTTCTCAGCCTGTGTTTCCTCATAGCATGACTGTTATTTATAAGGATTGACTGTATTAGAGAAAGAACATGATGTTATTCTTGAAATGTAAATGGAAATCTTAATGAATTAATAAATCTTGGCTGCTAAACCCCGTGCTGGCGGACAGAATGGGACAATGAGGTAGAGACAGCAGTTGAAGCAGTTCTTTCTGTTTGTAAGCTGATAAGTCACGGACTGATGAGTCCATTCCTTAATTGTGAAGAAAACTCATTCTAGGCCATGGCTGAAGAGGTGGATTATTAATTGATCTTTTAAATAAAAAAAACACACACCCGCACACACACATCCCACACTTGTTGGTGGAATAATACTCCGAGGCAAAATAAATCTTTTTTTGCCAAGAGATGTACCAATTAATCATTTAATGTGTCAGCGAGGGAACACAACCCCAAAGCAAATGAATGGTTTGTGTCAATGCACTCGCCAAATACTGTAGCTATCAGAGTGACATTTAGGGCCCAACAAAGAGAACTGGATTAGTATATAATTTCTATTTAACCACTGACCTTTGCTATGTGGTAATGGGCCATGCCGTGCCATGCCTAAGCGCATATTAGTTCTTACTATCTAACAGATTTGCACCAAATTAGACGTTTGTCCTTGAATGATCAAGATATCATTTATGCATAACAGTTTTAATTAACTTATGTCTGGATATTTCCATAGAGTTTTCATTCATGCATATCATTATTTATTTTTATTTGAGTGCAAGAACAGATATTGCACCTGATAGCCCATTTTTTCCCAACAACGTACAAGGTGCTGTGTGCATAGGTATTTTCAGCCAGTGTTTTTGGGCTTGTCAGTTTAATTTGCATTTGTGATCAAGCTGCAACTGGCAAATTTGTCAAACAGTAAGCCCTGCAGCACACATTTTTCACAGCAACTGTGCTATTTCCAGATCCTCCCATCTGGTGGGGGCTTAGGAACTCACAGATGATTTACAATTGCACTCCTCTGTTATGGAGCCTGTAAATTGCTAGGATTATTGGGCTTTCATGATTTTTTTTTTACACTGCTACTTTGCGTTATCCAATCCTGGACCATGCTGCCAGTAGTGATGACGCCTTGGAGGACCAATATAATTGAATCTGAGAACTTATGCAATGAATTTGCATTTAACAGGGAATTTCACCACATATTCATGGCTTATATTTATTTAAAAAAAAATGATAGGTTTCTATTCTCATTTTAGGAGTTTACCGAGTTGCACACAAATATTTAATCCTTTTTGATGCTGTATAATCTCTATTAAGCATGCTCTTTATGCTGTCATGAGTCTCAGCTTGGTGTAACAGCTCAGTGTCTTCCCAGTGATATTTTTATTTATTTATTTATTATTATATTATTATTTTTTTTTTTTATTATTTTTTACATTGCTGGGTTCAATAAAATAAATTAATAAAAATCAAAGGATTACCATGACAAGAAAATACAGGAGGACTGAACAGCAGTCAAACTTTCTGTGAACTTATTTTGTTTTGCAAAAGGGTGGCCTTTGTAATGGTTTCCTTGTTAGGGCTTAAGAAATGGGATGTATGTTCAAATTAGCTCACTTTAGTCGCTTAGGTTTGCGGTTTAAGCTGTCAGATGTGTCCAAATATAAAGTAATTTGTCTTGTTGTCGCGTAATTGGAAGTGTTTGCATCCAAATCCAAGCGCCTGTTTTAAATCCCCATTTCCATTCCTCAAAGCCCAGTAAAACTACAGAGTCTCGTCTCTGCCGCTTTTTATTTCTTTGAAGTGTTGTGGCAGTTGTCACAATAGCTTTTTTCCTCCTCTCACATTGTTGTTGCTAATATGGTTAGTAATTAAGCGGATCATCCTTTAGCGCAGACAGATATGCTGGTTTGATAGAGATTGGGAGTTAGCTGTGTGAGGATATCTGTCACAGCCAGCTAGCTGTATGCTATTAGGCTTCTGCCACGACCTGCCAATACTTCACAATACAGCTGCAGTCTGGGTGATGCATGACCTGAAGAAGCACATTGCTGCCCCTCACACCTCACAGATCTCACCACTGCCTCAGCGCCGCTCACAAGCGTAGAGGGTGCAAATGGACGAGAGATTATCATGCATTTCTCTAGTGTTGAGGAGCCTTTCAGGCTTTTAGGGCTTTAAACTTCGATTTACTGCCGACACAGTAGGCACATGCCTGTTGTTCGTGCTCCTGCACACACTTGCAGAGGATCGTTTATTTCTGTCGCATGGAAAAGTGTTTCGCAATTGAAGTAAAGTAAACTCATGCTGATTAGCATTCTAGAGGAGACCTTAAATATTTTGAGTGTCCCACAGCCAAAATGTCATCCAACGCGCTAAATGTTTGATGTAAACAAGGCCTGTGGTTTTATTTATTTATTTATTTATTTATTTATTTATTTATTTATTTATCTGTTCAAGGGAGACATTCCGCAACATAATTTTAGAAAATATCACAGAAGTATCCTCTATATGGACATACTGTCATATAATGTTTTTCTGTAATCAAGGGCATTATTTGGTAGTTGGTAACTTTTTTCTGCAGTAAAAGCTTCTACTCTTCGAAGGAATTATAAGACTAGGTGTAGGACAATTTCACTTAAGAATTTGATGCTATTTTGTCACTACAACATGAGTGAGATGAGGTACTGTTTTAGTGAATAAAGCTCCATTGCTCCATTACCCCTCTTACCGACACTTAGCATTGTGTACGGTGACCTTAGGCTCACGTGCAGCTGCTCCACTTTGCCTGTTTCATTTCTTGCTTTTTATGGACTATACAAGCTGTGTGCGCAAAGGTGAACTTCAGTAGCCACAATGGGTGGAGCTTAAAGCAGCAACATGCACTAATAATAAGGGGGTTCTGAAAACATTTGGACATCAAGAGAAAAAAATAAACTACTTGGGCTTTGGAGGGTTGGAGGATTGGTTTGAAGAGCCACTTTCAATACTGGATGCTGGTAAAAAAAAAAAAAAAAAAAAAACACCCTGCTGTTACCTTTGAAATGAGTTTTACACTCAGTGCCATTTAGTCTGCTCTGATTTACCTGGAGCACAACAGCCAGCTTTACTTTCTTTTTACAAATAAGGCTTTGCAAGTAAGCTTGCTGATTGATGCAGTTTGCCAATTTTTTCCTTCAGCAGTATAAGTAGCTGCTCTGTTTTACTCTGTAGTAACCTGGACTTGATAAAGCCAGTTGGTCTGGTCACCACCCCAATGTTTAACCAAAGGAAAATTATTTCTGATAAATGTTGCATTTTGAGTCTGAGTATTTATACTTTTTGTAGAGAACAAAATGACCAGTTAAATGGAATGGGAAATGTTACTACTTTCAATTCAGCTTCTATTCACATTTTGGAAAAATACAGTTATTATTACACCAGGCATCTTTTGGCTGACAATAAAAAGGTGACAATTACCTGAGCCAACAGAGGTAACTAGATATCTGTTCTTATTAGGGAATTGAATTATTTTAAGGTGGACCCATTTCTTGCAGTAATGTTCAGTTGCCTACATATAGTATGTAATGTAATAATAATAATAATAATAATAATAATAATAATAATATCTAATCTTTGTAGAACTAGCATGTAAATAGACTGGTATGTTCTGAAGCACCAAAGCATGAGCCTAATGTCACTAATACTATGGGGCCTATGGGGCAGTGGATATTTTGTTTGTTGGACTTATATTTACATGAATGTATTGAATGTAATGTATTTCCAGTTAATTTACACTATTTCCTGAAAGAAAAAAAGTTCCCCTTATCAACAGTTAAGGTATTCTAAGGAAAAATATTAAATTAAAAGTAAAACGGATAACTGTATTAAATTTTTTTCAAATACTAAGTAATGTTAATTGTCATAACTCCCTTTTTAATGATTTAAAACTTAACTATTTAGTAATGCTTAAAAGTCATTGGTAACACTTTATAATATGGGTACATTAATTGATGCATTACTATTAACTGCTTAATAGCAATTCTTTCGTTAATTAATGTTCCTGTTACATTCCTGTCTAAGGGCCAAAAAAATTGGATAATGCAGTGGGAGTGGACAAGAAAACCACACAATGTTTTGCTTAGTTTAAAGTGTATTTACAATTATTTACAAGTATTTATATACAGCAAGCCACCTCTCCAGGGGTAAGCTAGGGCAAAATAACAAACCAAAGCCACTAATTCCACCCAAAAACCTGCTAACCTATTCATTCATTATTTGTAAGCGCTTATCCAGTTCAGGGTCCTGGTGGTTCCAGAGCCTACCTGGAATCATTGGGCACAAGGCAGGAACACACCCTGGAGGGGGCACCAGTCCTTCACAGGGCAACACACACTCACACCAATGGACACTTTTGAGTCGCCAATCCACCTACCAACTTGTGTTTTTGGACTGTGGGAGGAAACCCACGCAGACATGGGGAGAACACACCAAAGTCCTCACAGACAGTCACCCAGAGCAGGACTAGAATTTGACCCCTTTGTTTCTCTTCCAGCATTTAAAGAAGCAGAGTTTTCAGACGTGAGACAAATAAAAGGCTTTGGTCCAGAAAATTTTTTCTAATGCAAACACTGCCCCCAGTAGTCTCGTAAACTCCTAGTGAAGCCAGAACCCTGGCAGGACCCAAAATAATGTTATACGAACCTATTTTCCAATAAACGCTTAACATGGCTTCACTAAAACAATCTGTGTATGAAGCTTCCATAAACTCTCATTCAAGTTTATTCTCAGTCTGAGTTTTACGGGATGTGTTTCACTGGCTTTGATAAATGCATTGATGAAGAATGTCTTGTTTAACAGACACGGTTCAAATTACAGTGACGCTTCAAAATTTGTGAACCCTGTAGCATTTATTTTCCTATATTTCTGCATCAATGTGACCGTAAACATCATCGGATTTTCACACAAACCCTGGAGGTGGTACAAGAGAGCCCATTTAATACAAAAATATTATACATGGTCATTTAGTTATTAAGAAATAACAATATTATATATCTCTGAATGGCAAAAATGTTTGAACCTTTGCTTTCAGTATCTGTGTGACCTTCTTGTGCAACAATAACTGCGCTCAATCATTTTCGTTAACTGTTGATCATTCCTGCACATCTGCTTGGAGTAATTATAGCACATTTAGCTGTACAGAATAGCGTCAACTCTGGCATATTTGTTTGATTCTTTACAAGAACAGCTCGCTTCAGGGCCTTCCAACATATTTGTATTAGAATAAGAGTAGGGCTGACTTTGCCATTCCAAAACTTTAAATGTATTCTTGTTTAACCATTCTTTTTTTAGAACGACTTCTTTGTTTTGGGTGGTTGTTTTGCTACATGAGCCAAGTTCTCTTGACATTCACTTTCTGTCCATTTTTTTATTCAAGTAGTGGATCCAGAATTATGTGGGAATTCCTTTCTCCAGACATTACTCTGCTCATTTAAACCACAATATTCTATTTTGGACATATTTTCAGCAGACTTCTGGCTTGTCTATGTGATCTTTGGCGTACTGCACATTGCCAGAAATATTGTTTTTAGTTTTAACCAATATCTATCACTTGTATAGGAAGTGGGCCTCTTAGGTTTGGAATCACTACACTATAAAATTGATGATATTTAAAACAGTTTGTAAATTTATTGCTTAAAAAAACTGTGATATTTTGTACTAGGCAATCTGTTCCATCAAGAGAAAGTCAAGGTGCAGCAGGGTCTACTCTCCTCATTTTCATGGTTCATTAGTTTCTAATTTCCTCAGATATTTGGTGACATCATTTAAATATCAGGTTTACCATACGAAATCAATATTAAACATGATTTTATGCTTTTGTTTTTTACAGTTGGACATTTCGGTCAATGAGCTCATTTAAATGCCCACAAGAAACAAGCATGTTTTCCAGTGTGACCCGTACGTACGGATATAAGGAATGTACAGTCAACACTATATTATACAATATAAATATGTACTTCTAAAATCAAGCTGTAAACAAAATGACATTTTACCTCTTAAATCTCCTATATTATTTTATATGCAGGAAATTGAAGCATTGGTTAGTTTTAAATGTCTCAATGTTAATACCTGAACCTTTTACAGTGTATTATACACTGGTGTTTCTGGTGCATTTTCACTAGATGGGGTACCCCCCCAATAAAGGACCACCATTTTGATCCATGAAAAGAACTTAAAAATGAACGTAAATATCCTCAATTTTGTTATGAGAATAATAACTGTGCTATTGTGGCTTATGTAAATAACAGTGCCAAGCAACAAAGACGGAACTGTTGTAGGAAAGCTTTGCAAGTGTCAACATGTAACACTTTGGATTTCCTCACATTGCATTGCTATTGCACTGTGTTGCATCCTCATGGTGCCCACCTTAGATGTTGTACTGTGCAAACTGCAACATCTGTCACAGAACTGTCAGCAAAAGCCTCCCAGTGTGCATCATGTGCTTTTGAATTTTCATTATGCTCACATTAACAGTGCCAAATCAGTCCATAAAGCATTGCTGTAATCTGTTACTTTATCCATAAATCTCGGACCTGTGCATAAACAGTTTTACTTCCTCTCTGGCCTGTAAAGCCCTGTTGAGATTATGTAACGCTTCATGAGTTTTTAAATGGGCTGGTGACTGTACTGTATGTCACCCAGGCCATAGCCATCAATTGCTGCATTTTCAAAAGAGCAGAAACTCCTCTTACATATGGCAAAACTCTGCATTCATGCTGCGTTCATCTGTCGTACAGCTATTTTCAAGCTTTCCCTGGAGAGCATGCAGTGGAGAAATAATAAAAATAATCTGTTTAAACCAGGCTTTCATTCTCAGATGGAGGCTTGAGCAGAACGAGAGCGGCAAGGGAGGCATTTATACACTTTAAACGTAAAAATTGCACGGCGATTTAAGTGGCGAAACGAATGTTGCAGCACAGTTTAAGCAGTCGAATGTTTATTCTAAAACAGTTTTTCTGAGATGGATGACATTTTAAACAGCAAATAAATGGTGTGCCGCAAGCTCCTTTTGCTTTAAATCTTTGTGGTGCCGCCAAATAACAGAAAAATCGGACCAGTAGGAACTCTTATAACATGAGCATAACAAGATGTTTGTTCAGCGTCAGTGGGGAGGCCCAAGGAGATTCTTTTTGAGAATCAGATGTTAAGTAGGCACAGCAGTAGTTTTTAGCTCTGCATCCTCAGCTTCAGCTGTGAAGTTGTGGAGATGGAAATTGGAGTGGGGGTGGGGAGTCATGTGAACGCAGCCTTACACCTGAAAGACTTGCAGGTGATTTTCAAACAGTACGTTGTCTGGAATATAAATTCCCCCACTCAAATTCAGACATAGCAGGCAATTTAACGCTAGCCAGAGAGACATAAGTGGATCACCCTCCTGAAGGAAGTAGAATTGTGCCAGTTATTTTCTGCTCTTCTTTTTTTCCCCTTCATCTTTATGTTCTGCACTGTATTTGTTCGCTCCCAAAATATGGTCCGATTCTTGAGTCATTTTCTTCTCTCTGAGGGCTGTTATCGCACTGGAAAATGCCATTCTGAGGACAGAATGCATGGTTTAAAGTTCATGTTTTCTGTTCATTTGTACAGTGAAAGTTTAATATCTAAAACAAATGATTTATGTAATTAATGCATTGAAACATTCCTGTTGTTGTTCTGCTGAATGACTCGAGCTGACATACTAAAGAAATGATTTCTTGTGTACTAGTACATCTCTCTCTCGCTCTCTCTATCTCTCTCTCTCTGTGTCTTGCTCTCTCGTTCTCTCGCTCTTTCTCTCAGACTGTAATAAAGTGGCCCCTAGTTAGTGCTGGCTGTTTGACACTAGCAAAGAGACTTGCACAATGTTTGAGAACATGAAAGAACCCTCATTTCATATTCACAGAACCTGCCTCTGCTATTCAGCCTTTGAACTTCCATTAAGCAGTTTATCACTGTGCAATTCATTTTCTTTTTCTAACCCTCAGGATGAATAGTATTTCTCAGCTTTGCACTGGTAAAAAATTTTTATGCCTTGACCACTCCAAAGTACTTTGAATGTTTTTGTTATTCACTTGTAGTGTTTCTCTTTAGAGCAGATAACAGGAAAAAAATTAGGTTTTCGCATTTCATAAATTCCTGAAGTTGTAGTGCATGGATTCCAACTTTCAGCCGGATCAGAAATATTGCTCTAATAGTTGCTGTGTTCTAATAGTTTTATATATATATATAATGAAAGGAAACATTTTAAAATGATCGTACATATTTGTATTTCACGTTTAAATTTAACAGGTTCTCTTTCTGAATTCCCTTTTTTGGGTTGTATAATAGGTGTGTGAGATTGCAAGTGAAATTTCATCATCAAGTTACATTCTTCAGCCTTTTCAGGTGGTTGATGATATAGAAAAATGAGAATGGTGCAAGGGACTGGAGACACATTACCCTAGATGTCTCTCATTGCTGTGGGGTTTTGGTTGCATTTACCGACGGGTGCATTAGTGAGGTCAGGTACTGATGTTGGGTGACTAGTTCTGGAGCACAAACACCAGCCCATTTCATCCCAGAGGTATTTGATGTCACACCATCACTCTGGAGAGCAGAGTTCCTCTGAGCCACAGCTTGGCTTTAGGCACTGTAACCTTAGGTTTATGTGTGGCTGGGGTGGTCCAGGGTAGTATTTTATATGTGTGCATCTGAAGCTTGCGCCAGCACTGGTGCACTTTAATTTAGCTATGTTGTTTTCAACTCCAGTTATTAGAAGAGGTATGGGCATATTATGGACATAGAGGATATATTAGTCTTGAAGGAAGCTTGTTCAAATCCAAAGCATAAAGACTGATAAGTTTTAATAATTCTGTACAAAACATAATGACAGAACTGGATTTGAGGGTAATTTTAATTACAGCCAAAATGTAGAATATGTAGACTTCAAAGACTCATATTGGCTACTGTTGATAGGATTGTCTCCTGTCACAGAACTTAAGGCTGATGTAGGACATGAACAGCACAGATTAGGAGACATAAGAAATATATGATTTGCTCTGTCGCATTATAAATCTGCTGCAAGCACGATATTTTTCTGACATTTACTTTGTCTATCAGCATCATGATAGGATCAGTTGATGGTATAATCACATTTTACTGTCAGTTGGAAACTTTTGTTTGTGTTTTCTCTTTTTTCCAGTTCCACCATCCATTCAGGACATCAAGAGTCACAGCATCCGGCTCGGTTTTCAAGCGTTGCTGAGGTGCGAGGCAGCTGCTGTCCCGTCTCCAGTCTTCGAGTGGTACAAGGGGGAAAAGAGGTAGGAGCCAAAGGCAGGATGATAAAAAGCCTGGCTTTTATCTCTTTCTTTGTAAGCGCCGAGTTGATATATTTTTACTCATCATGCATTATCACATATTATAAGTCACTTCATCTTGATTCAAGTTGCATCCTGCAATGAAGATTTATGTCAGCAGTTTCCTCTGTTGAGTAAAGTGTGCCTTGAGGATAGTAGGCCCACGATACAATCTAATACCTGCATATATTCAGGCCATATGACTAGGTGAACAGGGGACCCAGATAAGAGAATTTCTGGCTTTCTCGCTGCAGGGAAACATGGGAGTAACACACTTCCTCTCACCCCGCCTTTTGTGGATGAATATTCATATTCAATATTTATGCTTTCGGTCTCAAGAGCATGTGCACACTATATGTTCCACATGTCCCATCGTTATTTATAGCATGTAGCTGCTATTATTCGGTTATATTCAGAAGTCATGCTATGAATTGGTGAAAGCCGCTATTAAGAATTCTTGCTCTATAAGGGTTAACCTTGAATTCTAATTAAATGTTTGTATAACTTCACCACCAGTAAAGAGCATTTCCAGTTTCTGCATCAATCAGTGTCGACTCAAGTGGCAGTTCTTGAATTTAAATACCAAATTACCCCATTACCCATCATTTACCCACTCTTACTGAGTACGATCTGAATCAGCAGTTCACACTGTGCTAATTGTAATTATAGGCTTCACTCAATTTATTCAAATTGCTAAGGAGGCATTGGCATTGGTTCTAGGGTTTGCCTAATTTAAGACTTTACATTTGCTATTCTTCATAAAGTGTCAATTTTTCTCCTTCCTTTTTTTCTAATGAAAGAAAGGAATGCATAGTTTAATATTAACCTTGCAGCTCAAATAATTATATACACAGAGCTGAACACAAAGCATTTGCTTTAATCTAAATAATAGTTTGGTGTTTAATAAATATCAAAAAATCAGTGTGATAATCTCTGCTGTTTATTCCAGTTTGAAATAGTTTATGTTGGACTGTGGTTCTCGTAGCTGTTTTTTGTGGATGTTGTGCTGTTAGGAGCCTGTAGCATTCTCCCCCTCTTGCAGTGATCATCCCTGCAAAACCTTTTGCTAACATTTGAGCAAATCTCAGTAGGAGAGCAAACAACAGCTGCTTAGGGATTTGCTGGACATAAGGTCAGGCGCATCTCCTCAGCTCCGAGAGGAACATGGATAGTCCATCAATTCAAATGTGTTTAGGGAGCTGCTGCACCGTGAGGGCAGGGGAGTTCCACCCTCTGCACGTTTCACCTTAGATTCAGAGCTTGTCAGACATGCAACCCTTGTACAACGCAGATGACAACTCAACAACATAGGATTCAAGAGACCCCTCTTGGCATCAGTGCCATTTTTTGGCTTTGTAGTCCCACTATTTTTATACAGTTCATTTACAGTGCACTCATAAAAGCTTGCTGTTTGCACAGTTGGAATTGGCCAGAAAACATAAATCAATCAGTGAGTAACAGCTTTTTTTTTCATTATTATTTACCAAATCTGTGAAGCTGTTTTATGATATAAATAATGTAAGGCAAGTACACACACTGCATTTGAGTGCTGCATGTCCATGCATGCTTTAAGCAGCCCTTCAGACCGTGTTTAATATCAGTGAATTAATTTAGCCTGCAAATACCCATTTTATTTTCTTTAAGAACCCTGTGAAATTAACACTAAAATCAGTTAATATGGCTATAGTGAAATAAAAATCAGCCAGTATAAATATATATATATATATATATATATATAGTGCACTCCTACTCATTATTCTGTCTAAAAAGTATACCCTATTCATACCACTACAGCCAAGTGCTTTGTTATTCTAATATGAGCCTGGATGATGGACACATCACTAAGGGCTGCGATGACAAAATGGATGAAACAACATTCTCTGAAGAGCAAGTGACTTAACCATGCTTTCAAACAATCACTAACATATTACATACTCATCCATAGCTAAACAACAGCTCTATCCTTATGTTGTAAAAATGCTTTAAACATGAGTATTCTTACTTCTAGTGATTTGTGAAAAATATTTGAATTTGCATCTTATTGTTAAAACAAACCTTTGTGAAAGAACCATATGAATTTAATGTTTAATTATTATTTTATAAGCCCATATTAAAAGGAAAAAAGAAGTTTATATATTTATTTGTTTAAATTGGGGGGGGGGGTTGGTGTTTGATGATTATTTCTCAGTCTCTGTATCTACAATCTTTATCAAATATTGATAAATATTGTGTCCGTGTGGTGCCCATATACGTCCAATTTCTTTCTCTTTTTTTATTTATTTTTAAACAACAGTGATAGTAAGTGTTGTTAGGGAGAACTACTGTGAAAATGCCACCTAATTCGCTGCTGGCTGAGAGTCTCTGGGAAACCCAACTGGCTAAGTTCCCATTGAGGAAATATTGGAAAGGAGGATCAGCCTCTGTCTAATCCAGAGCAATGTACTGATTCAGTCAGGGCGTCCTCACATTCATGTGGGATAGTTCAGGGATTGCCATTTTGGTCCAAGTGTGCTTTTGTGTGTGGCATGTCCTGCTCCCAAAAGGATTGGCAGCAGGAGATTTCTAAACTCTGTGAAATATAAGATGAAATATAGTTAGAAAGTACATTAAAATGGAAGAAAAAGGCCCTAAAATCTGCTCAGGACAAAGTGTGCACTATGCATATGAATATGCTAATTCTTACAAATATGCAATAAAAAATCTGACATGAACTTGCTATGCAGATGGCCTTATTGTTTATCATTATGGAGTCTCCAGGCAGACCACCCTAGCTGCATATTAGTTTGAAAATTAGTATTATAGCCACAGACTTTGCCAGTTGCATATTAGCATTAGTATGAACATTAGTATTTTACCCACAGACCATACTAGACGCATGTTAATAAAAACATTAGTATTATAACAATTACACACAGACTGTCTTAGCTGCATATTATCAGTAGGGGGGAATAGTGGTATTATATCCACTGACATCTTAGGTGACAAATCATATTATTATGACCTTTAGTAAGATAGCCCTTTACCATAGACCATCCTAGCTGCTTTTATGTATTACAATGTGCATTAGCATAAGCATTATACTTGCAGGACATCTTTGCTTCATATCAGCCTTAGATCATTATTTCAAGATTATCAGTGTTATATTAATAACTAATGCAGTGTCTTTACTATAATTCTAGGCTTAACAAGGGTAAAGATGGCATTGATATCAAGAACCTCAGCGCCAGATCAGTTCTTACAATGAGCAACATGACAGAGGATCACTATGGCAACTACACCTGTGTGGCCGCCAACCGGTTGGGAACTGCCAACGCCAGTGTCTCTCTGATTCGTAAGTAGCAAGCATCATTTCCTGTTTTTTTGACTCTCATTAAGCTCAGAGTTGCTTTTTCGCTGATGAGTTGGACACTGTTCCACATTGAGAACTGTATCCTCATTTGTCAATTAGAAAGGAAAAAATTAATGTGCTGTTTGTTTTTGTGTCTTTTGTACAATGTAAAGTGTGCCTTCTTTGTATGATCTTGAAGAGATTCAGATGAATAGATGCAACAAACAGAGCTTTCTCTTTGCAGCCATTTTGACATCCTTAGTCATCTCTTTGATTTGGAGGTTTTAGAGTCAATAATGAAAGGGGGTCTGCTAACAAGGTAAACAAATCAGCCCAGACCTGTGTAGAAAAAAATAATAAAGAAAGCAGATAGCCTTAACTCTGGCAGATGGGAAGGGCCACTCCAGTCCCCTAGTTTTAAATGAAGCACATCAAAGAGATGAGGGAGCCTGAGAAATCTTTCACGTTCTGCTGAAGACTCAGAGACTGTGATCCTGGAAAAAAGGAAGAAAAAAAAAAAAACAGTGAACAGGCCAGCAGCCTTCTTTTACTCCTCACCTCTCCCCTCTTCTCCCTTCCTCCATCTGCCCCCACTTCCTCTTCTGTCTCTCTCCTCTCACCTCCAAGCTGCTGTGCTACTCTTTATCATGAACACTAATGAAAAGGAAACCCATTCCACTGTCCTCCTAATGAGAAATGGCAAGCAATTCCTGCACAACACACACTGCCACATTTGCGCAAACTACAAATCCAAGAGGCAGCCATCATTACCAGTGACTAAATTGCTATTATAATATCAGTCAATAGGTATTGATGAACCAAAGGTGGACCCAGGGACGCATTAATATTTAATGGAGAGCTTCGACCTAGACAAGGTTTGGAGTGCGTATCAAAGTGCTGCGTAATAGTCCATGTTCTCCTCAGCGTGAGGAATCCTGTCACTGTGGGCTATTTCTAGCCTGATTCACGATCATTGCTGTCATAAGCCACGCATGGTATCAGTTTTAAGCTGTTCTAAGTGTAAAATGCAGAACCCCTGTGATGTAGTAAAATCCGTGTTGATATATTTGAAGCATGCAAATTTCTCTTTGATGCTGTCTGCCACCCCTACAATCTCCATACCCTTTATAGGAATTTCTCCTGAGTTACCTTTTTTAAAATGCCTGCAAAAGCAACCAAGAAATTGTCAGTTCAAATCCCAACAACACTAGGAATCGAAATCTGTGCTTCATGATTATGCTCTATCCACAATATAGCCAATCAGCTAGGACTCCTTCATAGCACTTTTCCACCAAAAAACTCTGGTTCTTGAATGTTTCCATTACTGATTCTTGGAACCTTGGTGCTCTCCAGCACACTGGCCCACGTTTTCATCAGCTTTGATGGTAACTGAGGATATGTCATCAGTGGGGGCTTTTCAGAATTGCTGTGGCTAAATTCAGCACCAGAGCCATAGATAAACCAACAGCCATTATTTATTCTTTGTTTACAGCAGGATCAGATCAGAGTGAGGTATGGTAAATGTGTATAAATGTTGCAGAGTTCTGAGCTGTCCTGCTGAACTCGTGAACAGCAGAGAAAAGTAGCTAACGCACCTTGTGACATGCAAAACACAGCCCCAGAAACACATGTGAATGGAGAATGTTCCTGTTTTGTTTCCTATTATTTATTTATATAACATGTTATTAATGCACCATAAAGCTTTATTTGAGACTTTATTTGCTCTTTCTGGACTTTAAGCTCAACACACCCATGAACGACTTCATGGTTCGCACTGAAGAACCATTTCTTCTTTTGTTCCTGCTGGAAACAAGCTTTTCTGGTTCGCCAGCCAGTGATGTTGGTGGAAACGTGCAAAAATGGTTCCTAATTACATTCACGAAAATGTTCACAGTCAGTCACATGATGTGATCACAGTAGAAGTATATAGGCCAGCACATGCCACCTCTGATAGATTCTGTTCAAACTGCTGCCAGTGCAACCTTATTGTGGACTGCTTAACATGTTTAAAAGAGAACACTAACTACCTCACCCTGTTATGTTAGTTAACAGTACTGAGTCATGGAGGGAGGAGAAGTGCCATCCTACTTACCCAGAGATAGCAGACCAATGGTGCCTTTTTGAATATGCATTCTCCCAATGATGGTGATGCCAACGTGCCCCTTCCAGTAAATATTCACAACTGCAAGTGAATTTCCAGGATGTGAGCCGATCGGATGTGATTGACTGAGCAAATGCTGTGGTACGTGAGAGGGGAGGCAAGTCATGCTGTTGCTTTCCAATCAAACTCAAGAGTAATTGGAAGCTTCTTGATTTTTTTCAAACACATTTGATTTTCATGGCTGAAAAAGTTCTCTGGTGTGAGATGGACAGCCACAAGTGAATGAGTGACACACAATAGCCAATGAGAGAGCCTTAAAAGAGAAAAATAGAAGGACTGTGTCTGCACAGCAGTGGAGAGGCTGCTTGTTATATACTGCCGAAGAACCAAGTGCCTTTACTTTTGCAGTGGCTTCTTAATAACTAGAACATCAAGGCACCCACTTTACAATTTCATGTCAGGTTTCCAGTTCATAGTAAAATGCTTTTCCATCTCTCACTGCGGAATAGAATAATATCCCCATTTCCCAGCCCCATATTTATCCATAGATTACATCTTTGCTGCGCTTCTTGTGTGTGAATAAAAGCACAAATGGGTCCAGTTCAGTTTGGATTTGTTTTGTGTACTGTAACAACCGTGGGATTTGCAATTCCAAGACCTCATCTTTAACAAACTCAAAATGTGTATGAAACACTCTTTTTGCGTAATGGTGCATGCCCTCATGACAACAAGTCAAGAAATTCTGTTAAGACTGACATTAAGCAAGGCCCATTTTACATAGAGCATAATTGGCCTTGTTTACTTAGTTGTATGTCTGCATATTTTGTGAAACAATGTAAAATTTTTGTATTCAGACATTTCAAATGTGGTACTGGTGATGTGGTGCATATCTCTCTACTTATAAAACCTCTGACACATTTGTGTCCTCATATATAACCTCATATTGAAACATATCTTAAGGTATGCCCTCAGGAAAAAAGGTATCATGCAGGTACATTATTGTCACTAAAGGTACAAACAGTGTAATGATGCTTGTCCACTGCAAGGCATCAGCTCGACTCGGCACGGCTCAACCAACTTTCAGCTCCCTTACATGAGTCGATGAGGTCGCAAATCTCCATCTATAATGTGAATCACAGGCTTTGAAAAAGAGTTGAAATATGCCATAAATGTACACTTAAATGTACAACAGAGTTTCTTAAATCCAAAAAATGGTACATTACATTCTAATCTCCAGTGTAAAATAAAATAACATAATGACATCCTGGAGATGAAGTGGGGCATAGGAAAAATATGCAAAAATCTATAATTACAGGTGTTGTTCATAAAATGAAAAAGTTTATTTATTTCAGTAATTCCATTGAAATGTGAAACTTGTATATTATACTCATTACACACATTATACTGATATATTTCAAGTGTTTATTTCTTTTAATTTGATGATTATAACTGACAACTAATGAAAACCCCAAATTCAGTATCTCAGAAAATTAGAATATTGTGAAATGGTTCAATATTGAGGACACCTGGTGCCACTCTAATCAGCTAATTAACTCAGAACACCTGCAAAGACCTTTAAATGGTCTCTCAGTCTAGTTCTGTAGGCTACACAATGATGATTTGACAGTTGTCCAAAAGACAACCATTGACACCTTACACAAGCAGGGCAACACACAAAAGGTCACTGCTAAAGAGGCTGGCTGTTCACAGAGCTCTGTGTCCAAGCACATTAATAGAGAGGCGAAGAGAAAGAAAAGATGTGGTAGAAAAAAGTATGCAAAAAATGTGGGGGAGATTCACAAAGACTGGACTGCAGCTGCAGCTTCAAGGACCACTACACATAGACAAATATCGTATGCAAGGCATGGGTTTCAGCTGTCGCATTCCTTGTGTCAAGCCACTCTTGAACAATAGACAGCATCAGAAGTGTCTCGTCTGGGCTAAAGACAAAAAGGACTGGAGTGCTGCTGAGTGGTCCAAAGTTATATTCTCTGATGAAAGTAAATTTTGCACTTTCTTTGGAAATCAAGGTCCCAGAGTCTGAAGGAAGAGAGGAGATGCACAGAATTCAAGTTGCTTGTGGTCCAGTGTAAATTTTCCACAGTCAGTGATGGTTTGGGGTGCCACGTCATCTTCTGGTGTTGGTCCACGCAGCCGTCTACTAGAAAGTTTTAGAGCACTTCATGCTTCCTGCTGCTGACCAACTTTATGGAGATTTAGATTTCATTTTCCTACAGGAATTGGCACCTGCGCACAGTGCCAAAGCTACCAGTACCTGGTTTAAGGACCATGGTATCCTTGTTCTTAATTGGCCAGCAAACTCTCCTGACCTTAACCCCATAGAAAATCTATGGGGTATTGTGAAGAGAAAGATGCAATAGGCCAGACCCAACAATGCGGAAGAGCTGAAGGCCACTATCAGAGCAACCTGGGTTCTCATAACACCTGAGCAGTGCCACAGACTGATCAACTCCATGCCACACCGCAATGCTGCAGCAATTCAGGCAGAAGGAGCCCCAACTAAGTATTGAGTGCTGTACATGCTCATACTTTTCATGTTCATACTTTTCAGTTGGCCAGCATTTCTAAAAATTCTTTTTTTGTATTGATCTTAAGTAATATTCAAATTTTCTGAGACACTGATTTTGTGGTTTTCATTAGATGTCAGTTAAAAAAAATCAAATTAAAAGAAATAAACACTTGAAATATATCAGTCTGTGTGTAATGAATGAGTATAATATACAAGTTGCACTTTTTGAATGGAATTACTGAATTAAATGAACTTTTTCATGATATTCTAATTTTATGACCAGCACCTGTATAATAGAAAATGGCACAGTTATGCTCCCTAATTAAAGAACTAAATATATATTCTTGAGGGTACCACCCCATGGTGAAAACATGAGTGATGGTTTGTGGATAGCTACTCATCCAACCTTTTCCCTTTTAAGAACATTATTTGATACCTTTTTCCCCCTTTGCTGCAGTAGTAGGTTACAATCTTTGGGGAAGACCCTGGAATATTTCTCTAAGAATCTGACTCACAAGAACATAAATGACATCAGGTACTGAGAACTGGTGATTAGTTCTGTATAATGTCATAGGTATATAATAATGCTCCATTACTCCAGAGGAATCTCTAGCCAGTGCATTGCATTGAGCATTTGATGATTTATTCATTCATTATCTGTAACCGCTTATCCATTTCAGGGTCGCGGTGGGTCCAGAGCCTACCTGGAATTATTGGGCGCAAGGCGGGAATACACCCTGGAGGGGGCGCCAGTCCTTCACAGGGCAACACACACACTCACACATTCACTCACACACTCACACCTACGGACACTTTTGAGTCACCAATCCATCTACCAATGTGTGTTTTTGGACTGTGAGAGGAAACTGGAGCATCCGGAGGAAACCCACGCGGACACGGGGAGAACACACCAACTCCTCACAGACAGTCACCCGGAGCGGAAATCGAACCCACAACCTCCAGGTCCCTGGAGCTGTGTGACTGCGACTCTACCTGCTGTGCCACCGTGCCGCCCCATTTGATGATTTAGATTTAGATTTAGATTTTATGCATTGTGATTTAGGTTCTCATGCATCTGCTCTGGGCTGTTCCATTTTATTTCACTCTTTCTGTGGAATTTAATCACGCTGGGTATACATTTGTATATGTGTGTATAAAATATGAGCATATTGGAATTAGTGAATTCTCAAATTATAATGAGTGTCTACAAACTTTGGGACATATAGTGTATGTGGCAGCAGCCTCAAAAAACATACCAGCGACAGTGTAATTAGCATGTTGGTTGAGTATGGAAGTTCTATTTCACAAGTTAACAGTTTTCTGCTTTCATGCTTTGGTCAAAACATAACAAGGGTGAATTACTACAATACCATCTTCACCCTGATAGAACAACCCAGTTCAGTACCTTTTCTTTTAAATAAGAATGAGCCACAACCCATTTCAGAATGAGTCCAGGAGGAGCAGAATCTCTGGTTTATAGCCATTTTTGCTTGGTTCTCTTTCTTCTCTATTGTCATTTTGCCTTATTCAATTTGTACACACATTTCTCCATGCTCGTGGTGTTTGCTTTGCCCAGTTTAATCTCACCTTTGTGCACTCACATAAACAAGGGTGTATTCAGGCACACACACACGTGGGTGTGTTTGTGTGTGTATATATATATATATATATATATATATATATATATATATATATATATATATATATATATATATATATATATATATATATGCTGTCGGTTTTGCCATACTTTTCATATACAGAAGCATATCAATAGTAGATTGTGTAATGAGTTATGTGATGTGTATATTTTGTGTATCCTCACTGGCATAATTTTATAACATGTCAAACATGTAACATGTGAAGGACATTCTTATTTTTTAGTGGGAATCAGTAGACCATTTCTGTTGGTTTATTACTCATAACATTTCCATACATTGTGAATGAATGGTGTTTTTAATTTGACATCAAAAAAAGAAAACTGGAGATACTAAGTGTTGTTTCCACAGTTTCCATATGCAATGTTATTTCTCAGCCTGAGACCCCTTACTCAACATTTCAAACCAGTCTATGAAGTGTTAACTTCTCTGAAATAATGAGCCAGGTTCAGTAAATGAGTAGCCTTCTTTAGCTCAGTAAGTCCTGTTACCTTCCCCACCCACTTTTTCCTCCTGTAGCTGAGCATAGGCTCCATCCGCCTCTCAGTGCTCTGAGCCAGAAATAGGAGAGAAGTGCTTCTGGCCTGAAGAAAGCAGCGGCTCCTCTGGTAAAGCTTCCGCACCCTCAGCAGGTTCCAACTAATGGAGGCGCTCCTTCAATTTGCCATGCTAATCAATCACAACCCTAGTGTCATCTTTTCATGTCTTCATGCCCGCTGTCGTCTTGGCTACCTCACTGGTACCCAGCCCTCAGCCATCAGGATATTGTTGTCGTGGTTACCATAGTGTGACCGTGCCTGAGTCACAGGCCAGGGACATGAAAGGAGGGATGAAATGGAAGGTGAAATAGAATAGGCATGATGTGAATTCGCTTGTGTGGATGTCGTTTTCTTTTCTTCTCATTTTTTTACCTTTTTTTCAAGGCTGGGAAAGAACCACTCACTTGTTCTCTGAATAACTCCTTGGCATGTTGCATCCATCTTAGCATGTGTGCTCCAATCCTGCTTCTATTCTCGTTTCCACATCAATCACGGATCAGATTGGCCCTGACATGCACTCGGCTGCCTTTTCGCCCTGAGCATCTTTTGGATTCTCAAAAAAAAATACTGCTGAAAAGCTATCACACACTGTTTGTATCCGTTTATTTAGAGATTGGTTTACTTCATCTTAGGCTTAATATCTACGTGCTCATGTTGGTGTTTTCAGAACATGGACTTGTTCTGATATTGGTGCCATTACGCATTTTTATTACAGTTTTCTATTATTTGCCATTCATAAACTGTAACCCTAATATCTCCATGCTGATTTCACTGGGAAGGATTTTTCCTGCTTTGTATCTTCATTTGTTGCAGATTTCAAACCTTAATAAAATCCACAGCAGCAGACAAAAAATGTCTGAACAGCAGGAGGGGTGTCATTCATCTGTCTCATTGATTCGAGCCTCATATTCCAGCACATCAGTTTGATGCGATGGTGCTTTAAAAGATACGGTTTCACTGCTTTGCAGCTGAGTGAAACTACAGTCAAGATGCTAGTGCTCATGGGGGACAGACCCACCAGAAAATGAGATATGTGACGCAAAGATGGTTTGCGCCCTGCTTTGGCTATAAAACACCTGCCATCCAATCATTAACGAGGCAAGAATTTCTAACAGCCTGGAGGAATATGTGAGTCCTAGCCATAGCGGCAGGCCATATGAATCAGTCAGTCAAGGATAAACTCAGTGTTCCTCAGTCGCCACCTTCCATTGTATTTCTAAAGACGAGAGTGAATTAGCCTCATTTAATGACTCATCACATGACCTTCACATTTTTATACCAAACATTAAGAGGCAGGCATAAGAGAAATGCATTCACTATCCAGTGCTCATTGTCACACGCTAATGCAATATTACTAAAAGAATCTGACAGCGTACAGCACACAGCACTCTTCTCCTATATTTGCAATTTATGCCACTTTGAATAGTGTGGAAGTTGCACATTTTCTATGGTCACCGCATGTTTTGGGGTGGGGGGGGGGGTGATGTTATTACAGAGTGAAACGCAATTCCTTGCTCCATAATGTCTTTTGTCTTGCAAGTGTGAACAAAGGTCGTCCAGCATCCACGCATATCCACTATTATGGAATACAGTGTTGCCTGCTCCATTGCCCTGTTCCCAGGCCTTGAGAAGATTGCGTGTCAGAAGTTTGTAGTACAGTGAAATAGGGGTTGACCACTGCAGTTTAAAGGGAATTAGCTTTTGTCAAACTTTGCAGCCATGTTTAGACAATGTTAACCAAAATATGAAGAGTGCATATAATCCATTTATAATCAAATTACTGTGATTGTTTTTTGTTTGTTTGTTTGTATTAGGCATAATCAAATGCCCATTAATTTTAGCTGACATTTAAGATGTGCTAGCCTGCCAGGTAATGGCACTGTAAAATCATATTTTAGAAATTTTCTTTTTGACCTCTCTGGTATGTGTAGCAGCCTCAGATGAAGGATGGCAAACTCAAGGAAGATTGTCATGAATACACAAGAGTTAAAAGAAAAAAAAACCAAGGAAGTGCTGCAATCATGTTTTACTTAAAATTTCTAAAAATAAATTCTAATCTTATATATATATATATATATATATATATATATATATATATATATCATCAGATATATATGTATATATAAAAAGACAAAGCTTAAATGTGAAAAAGAGTGAGAGCATTTGTTTGGAAGTGATTTTCCCCAGTATTACAACACAGACAAAAAATAAAGTTATAAATAGTACAGCTCAATAAAAAGGCTTGTATTACAGAGTGTAAGCAGGCGGTGTACTGTGGGATGTCCTGGACTGGTATCCCCACTGTGCAGCAGATAGATAGAAAAAAAATCGTTCCCTCTCAAATGAGTTCTTATGACTCAGTGAAGTTAAATGAATTTGGCATTCTCCAGAACTTTCTGCTGTATTCTTTTTGTTGCTTTATCCTAATCTTGTTTTGCACCTTCTTTAGTCTAATTTTGGCTCCAGCCTCAGTGTATTCTTCCAGAATATGTTCTTCTGCTGCATGGAGATTTAGTAGTAGTGTTGATGAAAGTGGTTAAGGCTTGGGTTATGTAACACCACACACATCTCTTTATCTTTTCAGTTGTGTAGGCTAGGTCGTATGGATAAGTGCTGCAGTTTGAAAATAACTCTTAAGATCACAATTTATAAAAGAGTTTAGTACAGAAAATCTGTTGTTAAGTTATTATTGAACTTTGCTTAATGATGTTCAAACAAAAGCACAGTTGATTCCAAAAGAGATACGTTTTAATTAGCTTGCACAAACAGACTTTACCATGTACTGAGTCCAACAGTGGGGGCACAAACCTCTTGAAGGGCTCATGATGATGATGCTTATGAAATTGATGGAATTAACGTGAATAATGATGTATGTGGAAGATGGTACAATACCACATTTTCAGTCCCTATACTAAGTCCTCAAGCCTTGGCTGCTACAAGTATTTTTTTTTTCTTTAAAATAAAAAAAAAAGCTCAATTTTTAATGTAAGCACTTCTATTACGATAGTTTGTGCAAAAGTGTGGTATTCTGCACAAACTATTTAAACGCTCTACAACAGGCTTTGGAAATGGGCAGGGAATGCACCCAGTATTCCTGGGTTTAAAGTTGGGTAGGAGGTGAACTCTGGCTCAGATGTCTAAATCGCAGAATCAGCTGTTTGCAGTAAACCAGTTAAACAAGAAAAATTTAAATACTTAAACACAACTAATATAACAAGTGTTTTTTCAAGTTCAAAACAAAATAGTTGATTTCAAAAGAACTCATAATATCCTGAAGTGGCCATCACAGTTGCCTGACTTGAACCCCATAGAAAATCTTTGGCTGGATTTTAAGGAGGTGGTTGCAGCATGTAAGTCCTGTCTATTTCAGCAGGGCAATGCCAGGCCTCATTCAGTTATAAGTTACAACAGTGCAGTTTCATAGACATAGAATGCATGTGCTTGACTGGTTTGCCTGCAGTCCAGATCTGTCTCCTATTGAAAATGTGTGATCCACCATGGAGAGGAAAATCAGACAGTAGCGACCACAGACGGTTGAGCAGCTCTAGTTGTGTATGCAGAAAGAATGGGCAAAAAATTCCACTTACAAAAACAGCAGCAATTAGTATCTTCAATTCCCAAATGGTTAAAAAGTGTATATATATAAAAAAAAGTGGTGTGACTCTATTACCATATATAAACACAAGGTGAAGTAATGGATTACACAAAGCTAGGGTATAGGGTTAGGGTTACACACAAATTATGACTTCCAGCAGCAATGATATGTCTGATCCACTCATACCAGTGCAACACACTAACACACCACAACTACATCAATGTCAGTAGTGCTGAGAATGCGCTGAGAGTGATCCACCACCCAAATCATACCTGTTCTTTTGTGGTCCTGTGGGGGTCCTGACCATTGAAGCACAAGGTAAAATGTGGATAATGGGTGAGATTACAGCAGGGAAACAGGTGGACGATGGTCTGTAATTGTAGAACTACACAATGCTCCTCTATGGTCAGTGGAGCTGAGAGAAGGGACAGTGATTATAGAAACAAGGTGGTGGTCATAATATTATGATAATCTGTGCTATTGATTTAACAAATTCATGCAATCACGGAGAATCTGAACAAAACATTTTTCAAACTCACTCACACCTACAACTTTATAGAAATAAGAATTCTTAATTGTTTTATATTATTATGTTTTTTTATTTACTGTGATTATATATAAACTTATACAAGCACCACACTTACTGAGAAGGCAATAGTTTAAGTATATATAATTATCTTAGTGACTAAAACTTCTGCACAGTACAAAGTTAGTGTTATTTCAGGCTAGAATTCTTCCAGGACTGGACCCCTCCCCACACCCCACCCCTTCCTCCAATATCCAATCCAGTGTTTTCTACTGGTATCAGGGCCATCTCTAACTCCTGGGTATAAGATCAGTCAGTTGGTAATTGATGGCTGATTGTAAGGTAGATATGGCTTAAATAGTTCAAAACAGACTACTACCTTGTAGCAGTGGTGTAACACAAATAAGTAAACATTTCTTAGACAAAAAGTGGGGAAAAAATATACTGGGCATGCTCCACTACTGAGAAGATTTTCACAGAGGGGGATATATCCTTTCTGTAGATTTCCTCCAGAGGTGGTAAAAACTGAAATTTAATCAGTGCCTAAATTGATTATGGAGCAGAAGCGATCAAAATCCAGACTGATATTTAAGCTCTGGTTTCAGAGTGTCCCTAAAGTGAAGATGGGTCAGTGGAGAGAGTGTGATATCTATTAATAAATTGAAGAAGTGGGATATTGCATAGTCATGATTAAATGGTTGTCTTCTAGGTGCAAATTTAATTCTATGGGCTAATTGAGCTGAGCTCCATTTTATTCAATTGAGAAATTGAGGGACAATCAGAATCTTTAGATTTACAGTATCATGCATCGGCAATCATAATGTGAATTGAAATTGACTCTCAGATCCCCTCTGAACACACACATATATATGTATATATATATATATATATAGTA
Source organism: Hoplias malabaricus (assembly GCF_029633855.1). Classification (NCBI taxonomy): domain Eukaryota; kingdom Metazoa; phylum Chordata; class Actinopteri; order Characiformes; family Erythrinidae; genus Hoplias; species Hoplias malabaricus. The sequence continues at coordinate 53,949,789 of NC_089802.1, read as the reverse complement.
TTTTTGAACGTTAAGCTGGAGCAGAATTTATGGGATCACAGAAAAGGTCAGTCCTGTTTGAGTTTTGGAGTAAAAGGACCATTTGATGACAATGACTAGAGGACAGAAGAGCACGGCTACTGTTCGCGGGTTTCAAAAGTTGAATCAAACTCATTTTACTGATGGAGTGCTCTTTTATGTATGAGGAATTTGTGTCGGTGAAACAAGTGCTTAAGTGTGACATAAAAAGAATATAATACAACACATTGCAGATCCATGCGCCATCCTCCAGTCCACGCATGTGTTTTTTTTATTTACTTTTATTTTTTAAGTTCGTTTATTTGGATTTTATTTTCTTCTCCATTTTTTGTAATGGTTCTTTTTTCCTGATAATATATGAATGTCCTCTTTTTCCTTCTCTCCTTTTTTCCCCTGTAGTGATTATTGAACCCACCACAACTAGTGCTGTCTCAAGTCCAGGTCAGTATATGTCACCGCGCTGTACGCAACTCAGTAAGGGATTCCTCCAAAGCTACACTAACCAACAAATATTAATATTAATAATAATTATAATAATGATGATGATGATAATAACAACCTCTTCCTCATCGCAAATCTCTCCCTTTGTTGATTGGCTGGGATGCCTGCTGGCGTACAGCTTTTTATGTGTCTTCTATAATCATTTTGATTTCTTCTCATTTGTTCTGCGTCCGTTACTCATTTATTTTTATTTCTTTATTTTGACTTGTGGCCATTTGCACACTCGAGCACTGACCCCTCCTCTGGCGAGCGCTGTGGCCTAATGGTACTGTCATGTGTAGCGCTGAGGCCGAGTGGCTGACCGCTTCTCTTTCTTGGCTTCCTCATCCTCTGCTTTAGTGCAGTCTGCATGAAGGGCAGAATATTGATAATATGCCTCCTCTACTCCTTTTTTTTTCTTTATTTGGTGTCTGCGCAGCCATTTTCTTTCCAACTAAGCAGCAGACTGACTCCTACCACCTACAATATCTATCTATCTCTCTCATGCTAACTCTTTCTCTGCTCTTTATGGCGTTGCAGTGTTTTAAGTGTTGTGCTCCTTTGAAAATCACGGCTCATAGTAATCTTATTTTTGGGATGGGTTGGGGTATATGTGTTTGAGTGTGTTTTTGGATGTGGGGTATGGGATATTCTCTGAAAGCCTGTTCAAAAAAATGTAATCTCTCAAATGGGTTACATTACTGTAATATCCTGTAATGCTTCCTCTTCAGCACATTCAGCATCAGCACACACTTCAGTGATGTGCACACAAAAAAGCTACATTGTGTAAGTGTGTATGTGGTGTCAGGACCACGCTGCATCTGTGCACGCGCCCGTGTGTGTGTGTTTACTGGGCAACAGCTGTGAGTTTATCATTCCACGTCGCAGATCTGTAGACATTTTCATGCTCCATTTTACAGATATGCTACTAGGCATTAGCAGGTACTCTATGCCACTTCTTTATCTGTTTGTTTGAGATGGATATAATTAGCCATGGGATTGTGTCCCTGCTAGCAGGAATCAGTCCTTCTGCCAACGCATAGCCCCTTAACTTTGATTTGACGTAAGGCTTGCAGAACAAATGACAATTTCATGGTCCAGTGCAACAGTGGCAGTATCAATCGGCGAGATAAACTGGCTTGACGTCCTACTGTTCTTGTTTTGTTCCAAGTTCCAAATTGTATTTATAGTTAATTTTGCACTGTCTTTTATGAGCCGCCTGGCAGACGGTGGACGGTTTTACATTTCTGGCAAACAGGTAGCATAAATATGTAAATGAATTAGAAGGTGGTTAATTATCTTTTGACATCATTCTACCGCAGGCAAAGTGGATTATGGGAGCTGAAGGGCGAGTAGATCCCATGAGGGAAGTATGGAACTGTTTTTTGGGTTAAGGGACTTAATAGCTTTATGATAAAGTCCCAGGTTGTGATGTACCCATCCTATGAACAGCACTGATACAGCCTTTCGTATTAACCATTCTTTAGTTTCTTCGCACAAGCTAAAAATTACTCACCTATTTTTACTTCTATGGGTTAAGGAGAGGGGTTAATTGCTCACATAGTACAAATTAAATATGAGAAAATATAGCATATGAGCTGTTTATCATCACAACCCACATGAAATTTGTTATATCTCTAGGTCCAGTAGGAAATTATATTGCGTTTCTTTATATTGCAAGTTTTTATTTTTCATCTCTTGGATAGCATTTTGTTCACCAAAAGGTTCAACACAGTTACATTTAAGTGTGTACTGAGTCACACTTATCACATATTCCACTTAACTGTATTAAATTGGCAGTTTGGCCTAGCCTACACTCAGGTCTGAGGCTTCTAGAACTGGGAACAAAAATAGAGGCTTCATGAACTCTTGAGCTGTGAACAGATACCTGTCAGCAGCATAATTATTAACTATTTCTGAACCAGTGACCGATGGGTGAAATAGCTAGTCTTTCTCTGCATTTCACTGAAAACCACGCAGAGAGAAATTGGTTTAATAACTGTGAAAATCAATCCCTGAGCCCACACATTCACAGGTTTTCACTCGCACACCAAACATGGTCATCCATGGCCATCTCCACACACAGAGAAATGACACATACATTCACATTCTCCTGGATCCTTCTGAGCTCTGACCTGCCACTCTCTCTTATATAATCCCACTAACAAAGAGTACAGACCCTTGTAGAGCACAATTTAAACAGACTTAACCAGAGCAGGTGTGAAGGACACAGACCGTAGGGCTCTTCTCTCTGTATATTTAATGAGATATGCTGTGATGTCTCGAACAACTTGCAAAGCCGCAGTCATACTGCAGTGGTCCACTATGGTATGTTCGACCGAGAAAGTGAAACAAATAGCTGTACGTTGGCATAAATCATTCCAGAACAATCAGCATTTTGTGAATAATTGTGTTTATTTCATTATGAAGAACACATCAGCTCTTTTTCTGTCTGCCCCCCCCCCCCCCTTAATGTAATTACTGACTAATTAGACCTACATCTGTTTTAGATTAACACCATAACACACTGGCAAATGATTTCACAAAGGCTTTGCAAACCTTAGTATTATCATTTGATGGAATTCTTGTGTGTCTGCTTGAGTACTGGTTTGGCGTTTATCGGAAATTGTTTTTAAAGATTTATTTATTTATTTGACTTTTGTTCTTACAGTTAGGTTTCTTTTATTCAAGAGTATGTTGGCACCTGTTTGACTTGCTCAGATATGAATGGAATTGATTTATAAACACGGTAATAATGTGTTTTGTGCATGGCATTGTGAGAACAGCTGGATGGCATTCTGTCCACATCCAATTGTGTCCTTTACATCCTATTCTTCATACTTCCAAATGAGCTTAGTTACAGGGCTTAATCATGTTTAAGTGCAACGCTTTGGCTTTGATATTCCATCCAACTGTGTCTTATTCACCATCTCTATAAGCTATTAGCTGGATGTCATTAACTTGACATTGCGTTTTCCTCAGAGACACAAGCCACTTATGTTGTCTCGACTACTAAAGCAGATGATTACATGGATGCCGGTGCATTAGCCTGCAGAATCCTTTTTTTTTCCTGATTGTCGGAAAAAATAAATGAGAGAAAAACTTGTATTTCTGCACAAGCTCTAACTGACCTGGCAAACAAGATGGAGTGGTGTTCTTCCTGAGCCGTATAACCGTGCATACAAAAAACCCTTGCAGTAGATTCCAAACATATGGTGGAGCATATGCCAAGCATGCATGGTGCATGAATACTGATTATTATTGCAAATACTCAGGCCTTTTAGACCAAACCAAAGCATCATTGCAAAAAGAGAGCTATTGCCCATGGGCTTATGCTTGTTTAGAATGGAAATGCAGTCATAATGAGGTTGTTTGCCTATGATAGCCTCTACAAGAGAACAGGTAGTGTATGATAGTTTTTAGCCTGTTGTTTCACCTTAACTTTGATCGCTCTCATGGGGCATGGGTTGAAGGGCAGGTGCTGTATGGCGTTCGCCTCTGTCATTAGCATGCTGATGTGTTTACTACTCTCATTTTTTACACAGGATCACCAACTGGAAACACACACTGGCTCTGCTGCTGAACAAAATAAAACATAGCAAGTGTTTAGTAGGAGAGGAAAGAGACAGTGATGTACTTTCATCTTTGAACAGTCAAAGGATCATCAGTGCACTGAAAAGATGAATGCCTTGAAAATTATGTCCTATTACTATTTCTTTGCCTTTTCAGGTCTTATACAATCATGCTCAGCTAAGTGGCTCCTTTCACCATCACATCAGATATTGAAGTTTTTGTGATTTTTGCTGTTCCATCCTTTTTACTCAATTCATTAGTGTCACAAACAAATTAAGTTTTACTGAACAGTGCTTTTGTTATGTTTTTGTATTTCACAAAGTTTAAGCCTCAGAGTTATAGTCCATCTCCACATTACTGCAAGTTATTTACTCAGAATTACTGCCAGTAGTAGAAGAATTTCAGGGTTTTTTCTGGTAATTCTTTTGGATGCATCATCCATTACAATAGCTACAATAGCAATTTTGAGACAGGCTCCAACCCTGAAACAAACACAGAAACAAAGTGATAAGGTGTGAGAGAAACTTTTTCTATTAAAAATTAAAGCAAAAACAAAAAATACTACTTTTTGGACCCTATGTTAGTAATCAAAATTAAGCCTCCAATCCAAGTAGCTAGTTTGTGGATGTTAATAGACAGTTTGCATCAACACTACTCTGCTGTGATATCTTTAGACTAAATTCTGGAACATTCTGTGAGGATTTGATAGCATTCACCCACAAAAACATTGGATGGACGAGCTGCTGCTGTTGAAGTTCTCTCAAATGACAATCCACCTCATCCCAGATGGATTGGTTGAAACTCCATCTCTATACCAAACATCATTTCACTGTTCCAGAGCCCATTGCAAGGGGGCTTTAAACTTTTCTAGTTGACACTTGGCATTGAGCATGGAGTCCTTAGTTTGCTCCAGGTCACTGGCATTTCAGTGGAACTGTGTGTGTGTCATCTGTCCTCAGTGGGTCCAACTTAAAGAAGCTGAATTCCCTAAATATGTGGGGGTGTTAAACTAGCCAATATATATATATTCATTATCTGTAAGCACTTATCCAGTTCAGGGGTGCGGTGTGTCCGGAGCCTACCTGGAATCATTGGGCACAAGGTGGGAATACACCCTGGAGGGGGCGCCAGGGCAACATGCACACTCACACATTCACACCTACTTTTGAGTCACCAATCCACCTACCAACGTGTGTGGGAGGAAACCGGAGCACCCGGAGGAAACCCATGCAGACACGGGGAGAACACACCAAACTCCTCACAGACAGTCACCTGATGCGGGAATCGATCCCACAACTTCCAGGTCCCTGGAGCTGTGTGACTGTGACTGCTGCACCACCGTGCTGTTTGGACAGGTTTTTGTATGTGATTCCTTGGTGTTTAATATCAAATGTTTAAGTGCACAAATTAGTTTATATAGCAGCATGACACCAGAGATACAGTCCATCTGACAGGTGGCATAACCTCTTCCTCAGACAGATTATTTTTATTGGTAAAAGGGAGCGTGGTCTTTGGTAACCTGTGCTGTTACACTATGACAGTGATGATTAATGAATTGTCTTAGATTTTTTTTTATTTCAGAGATGCTTTAAGCTGGACAAGGCTTTAAATCATTTTAACATCCCCAACAAGCACCTTTCACATCTCTTTATTCATGATGTTTTATTTTTTGTTTTGTTTTTTTTAAAATAACCTCTCCATTAATGCACCCCATGGCCTGCTCAGAAGCTCCTCAGAATTCTGTGTCTCAGAGGGCCACATGGGGCATGGTGGCCTATCGGGCCCTAATCCTGTTTAGCAATTCTCTCAGGTGCGCTTATCAGATTTATCACATATCAGGGAGAGGAGGATCAAGAGAGGAGAACCCTCCGTATGGACCAGCCGACCTTCATTCTGCCGCACGCTGGAGTGGAAATAATAAAATAAAAAATAAAAAAACTCTGCTTGTGGATGATAAGCAGATGGTACGTCATATATCACACTTGACCTCTAGATTCTAAACAGGCATGGGGTAGCGCTCCGGTGCTTACATTCATCCTGGTCAACTGGAGGCTGCTGTGTGCTTTTGTTGAAGACATCCACAATCTAAATGATCCTGTGTTTACATGAGCCCCAGAATAGCTGAAAAATCAATAGTGCACCCTGCTCTGCATACTGATTCGTTCCATATAGATTCCAGGTTCAGCAAGTGTGCTACGGTTGAGAGTTGTGCATTACAGAACAATTAGCTCTTTTCATTAAGGTATGGCTCAAACGTTTGGAATCAGCTTTTTCAACAATATAACAAGTAAAGATAAATGTATATAGTGATTCTGATATATGAATTATGTGCAGTAGGACACAATGAAACTGAACATAAATATTATATATATGTTTAAATTAACATCATAAATGACATATACAGTTATTAAATAAAATTTTTATATTTCACATAATTTTAAATTTTTTTTTAATCCTTATATAAATCTATAAAGCCGTAAGGCCTTTGGGACGCTACATCACTCTCTCATCTCATCAGGTGAAACATATTCCATAAAAATGGTCTATGTAAATGCAATTCTTATTATTAGACAGGATTCTAAATTAAACTAGACAGGATTGAGAAATATGGCTCTATCAGAACATAAGTGTTAATGTCTCTGTTTTTGTGATTTATTTGTCTTTGTTTACCACCTCATAATAGCTTGCCTTTGTTGCCCGGAGTGTCAGTGCCATTAATTCAGTTCCGAACAATGCCCCTGTCCCAAAACCTCCCAAAGACTTTGTGATGGTTCCAGTGCTGCCTTTTTTTTTTACACCTGTTACAAATCTGCAAACAGAAACACATGCATTTTTCATGGGCTCCAAAGCACACCTCAAATCCTCCGACCACTGCCTGGGCTGCAGATTAATCTTTAGCCTTGGGCTCTTGGCATTCTCAGAGATGTCATGTACAGCTACAAATAGGCAATAGCAAAGGATCATTCAGACCAAGTTCATTCTCCCCAGCACTCTTTCACCTTTCTTTACCCCTGCCCCTCTCTCTCTCTCTCTCTCTCTCTCTCTCTATCTCTCCCCCTCTCCTACGCTCTATTATCAGTTGCTTCTCCTACATGCACTCTCACTCTGATTATCTCTCCCACTCTAGGGCTCGTTCTCTGGGCTGTCCATTAAACGCCATCTCTCTCTCTCTCTCTCTCTCTCTCTCTCTCTCACATACTCACACACACACACATCCCCCCCTCTCTCCCCACACACACACACACACCATCACACACTCCTCAGCTCAGAGCAACCCACTGAGACAGGAGCACTGGAGGCTGGACCATCGCCATCACTCTGCTTAGTTTCAGGGTGAAGGACTTCTCTTGTTCTCTCTGCTGAAACACAACTGAAATATTTTTGGTCTTGGTATAGTTACATCAATACTGATTTCTGCAGGGGTTTTGAGTGATGCTGTAAAGTGAAATGTGGTGTACTAACTCCAGTTTATTATATGATAAATAACGTACACAAATCAACCATGACATTGACCACCTCCTTGTTTCTACACTCACCGTCCATTCTCTGAACTCCACAGTTCAGAGGAGCTCCTTGTAATTCTGCAATTACAGACTGGAGTCCATCTGCTGCTCTCTTTCACCCTGTTCTTCAATGGTCAGGAACATCACAGTGCAGGTATGATTTGGGTGGCTGCAGTGACACTAACGTGGTGATAGGGTGTTAGTGTGTGTTGTGCTGATACAAGTGGATCAGACACAGCTGTGCTGATGGAGTTTTTAAAGCCCTCAGTGTCACTGCTGGACTGAGAATAACAACCTAGTATAATTATTGTATTGTATTATTGATCTACATGTCTGTCTGTAAATCGGTGTATAATGTGAGAGAGAAATGGCATTTTGATTCTCCTGTGTGTCCTAGATATATAGTGGAATTGACAATAATAAAAATCCTTGAAAGAATAGTCCACCAACAAAAAAAAAATATCTTATGGGCAGCATCCTGTGTCCACAGATGGGGGACTAGAACAGGGGTCGGCAACCTGCGGCTCTTTGATCGCTATGATGCGGCTCAGCTTTTGAAAATAATTACTGAGTATTTAATTAAAATGTATTTTATTTTGGTTCGTTCATTTTCAAAATGTAATTCTATGAAGATTATGGCGATCTTGTAACATCTAAAATATTGTAATATTTAAAATATTTTGTCACTCTTAATACACATCACAACTTCCAACGTGCGACACCCGCCAGTGTGCGGTTTCTTGAACTTTTTGACAGCTGACTGCGCGGCGCCAGTAAAAGGATGACGGCACGCAGAGAGAGGACAGCATTTTTGTTTGCTGCCAGTGGATAATTTAAGTAAAAATGTTTTTTTGCATGCAGAAATGTTATTTCATTGTTCTGCAGTCGTTCATTAATTTCATAAATGTAACACAGTATAGTTTGTTAATACAAAGCACAAAGGCAAAAAAACACCCTGTTATATGCAGTGTTATTTCATGTAAAAATTTCAAAAGGATTTTGTGGCTCCCAGTGTTTTCTTTACTGTGTGAAACGGGTCCAAATGGCTCTTTGAGTGGTAAAGGTTGCCGACCCCTGGACTAGAGGATGACCAACACAAACTGTGCAGTAACAGATGAGTTACTGTATCTGACTTTACATTTACAAGATGTACCAATGAGGTAGATGCTTCTAACAGTGTGGACAGTTGAGAACCTCCAGCAGCACTGCTGTGTCTGATGCACTCGTACCAGCACAACGTCATTGTCACTGCAACGCTGAGAATGATCCACCACCTAATTCATTCCTGCTCTGTGGTAGTCCTGTGGGGGTCTTGACCATTGAAGAACAGGGTGAAAGGAGAGAAATAAAGTATACAGAGCAACAAAATGACTATGGTCTGTAATTATAAAACTACAAAGTGCTCCTGTATGGTCTGTGGAACTCAGAAAATGAACAGTAAGTGCAGAAGCATTCAATCAAAATGTATTTATATAGCACTTGTACCACTGATTATTTCACAAAGCAGCTATACACAGTTGGTATCTGAACAGATATGTAGATCAGAAAGACCCATGCAACAGTGGCAAGGAAAAGCTTCCTTGATGCTAGAGGAAGAAACCTTGGGAGGAACCAAAACACTCAAAGGGGAGCCATCTTCCTCTGGTCAAAAAAGGAGGTGGTCATAATGATACAGTGTAGGTTTTTTGTAAAATTATTTGTGTACAATTTTTCTTTTTTGGTGGTATAGTTTCAGTCTAATTCTCACTGCTTCCAGCTTTTATATTTATCCAGTACAAAGTCAGATGCTTTAATAAATTCACAATAAAATCTCACAGGTCTTTGAAGCTGTTCCTTTTACACATGTATGGAAAGATCAGTTCTACTGCAGTCAATGAAGATGAAAGTTGGTGTATTGTAGGGATTTCTGCTGCCCTCCACACAGCTGTCTATTCATTTCCTTGCATAGTTTCAGTCTAATTCTCACTTCAAGCATTCTCCTCCTCCTCCTAGATATTACCACTTCTATAAGCACAATTCTTAATGTATTTAGATTTTGTAAACATACTGATTAGCAGGAAATATTTTACATTTAAAAACTGTTGTAAAATTGCTTTGTTCACTATTTATACACTTAGTCTTACGAAACAATTTCAGTAGCAAGAAGTTATTTTTTGCAAACTCAGGGGTACATTAAAAAAAACAAGATTTTTTAAAAGTAATTCTAAAGCCAAATCATTAAAATCATCAAAGCAAATAAATAATTGTACTTTTGTGAGATTAATAGAAAGGTAAGATTGCCCATCATAATTCACTTAGCATGTTACACTAATGTTTTTCATAGTAGCAATTTAAAGTAGTGAATTGTTTTTAAAAATCATAAAAAGTAGCCTGTTTTATACGTACACATACTTTGCATGCTTATGCCCAGTTCTTAATCAGAATACCCAGTCCATTGGTCGCCAAAACGCGAGGCAGAACTGTAGTAAAGCACTGTCCTATGTGTCATATGTGTTTCAGCAGCTCTGTGTGAGACATCAGAACACTGGACAACGTCGGCTGTTTCTCAGGCTTCTGAAGTTGCGTTAGTCTAGAGTTAGTTTTATGATAATAACATACACTTTGACATATGCTTAGATAGTCAGCCAGCAGTCTAGCATTTGAAACAAGTTTGTGTCTCACACACTGACAGTAATAACTGTGTATTTGATATACCATAAACGTCTTGAATATCTGTATCCAACCCTATTTGTTCCTGCGCCCTAAATACCTGCACTATAAGTACCAGGTGGTCCTGAAATTGTCCTTCTCCTTGCATGTCATCTGCCATAACATGGTGTCAAGAGAGCTGAATGTTAGCAGCACCCTCTCCCGCTCTTGCAGACGGCTGACGTGAAGTTGCGTGAATCGCTCTTTGTTTTGACAGGGTCCTGTCTCTTCCTTCTCTTATCTGCTAATTCCCTCCTCCCCCCTCTCATCTCCGCTCTTGATCTCAGCAACGCTTTTATCTTGTCAGTCCCATTTCAATCCCATCTCCAACATTACCTCTCGCAGTCTCTGTCTGTATATAAATATACATAATTATTTATATTACTTGACTACATGATCAAAGCGTCTGGCTTGGTCGTGTTCCATCTCATAGCAAAACTTTTATTATTATTATTATTATTATTATTATTTATTTTTGTTAAACACCCCACACCTACACCCACGCTTTCCAGATATGGCAGTAGTGTGTGAATGCAAATGTGGCAAATGATAGCCAGCAGATTTAAAATGCAAATGAGATTGTCTTTAAATGGTTTCTGAAAAGAGGGAATTTCATTAGTAAGTTGGTTCTCAGTGCTGTTTCATATGGATGAGTCAAAAGAGGAAATGATGTACTTTGGGCATGATTTGGAGAAGCAAACTAATGGCTGGGAGGGCAGTTGGTGTCTTTCAGAGTGAAAACGATGTGGGATTTTTTATTTTCATCCTGCTTGGCTCATACATGGGCCGGAACAGGTAGATAACATATTGCTGGTGCAACTTGACAGTGGAGGCAGATACTGCCTGCTACAGCACTTTATATGGCACTTAATATGATCTGCAGATTCATGAACACTCCTTAAGTAATGGCAGCTGTCTGGCTATTCCACAATCACTTATCTGAGCCTTTTAGCTGTGGGAGTAAGCCTGCCTTGTAGTTATTGATATGGGCTTCAATCGTGGATCTATTAATTGACATTTTAATTGAGATGATTTTCCTGAAAAGAGTGGCTGGTTGCGTCCCCTGAGCCTTTGGAGGAAGACTGCTCTGCCTCGTGTTCATAGGCTTGTCGTTGACAACTGGCAGCTAAGAGATTAGAGTTAAATTCAGACTTTTGGGTTGTCATGCCAACAAGGCCCTTGTTGTCTCTGTGTGTCCCTAATGGCCTCCCAACCTCAGGGCTTTTACTTACAAGAGAATCTTTTATCTACCAATTTCCATGTTCAGAAGATTGGGTTTCTGCATGCTTCAGATTGAGGGACTGTTAATGCTGTATTATTCTGTTTTGTTGTTTTTTTTCTCCTCAGCACTACTTACAAAAGAAGAAACATATTTAATGGCTGTTTTTGTAGCAGCTAATAAATGTGCTAAATGAAATCTTGTGAATGTCAGTGAATAGGACGCTTATATATTCATGCTTCTGTCCATATTATCCATTTTATCCTATTCCCCAACCAACACCCACTGCTTGATTTTTCAAAAATGGCATTCAAAACTAGTCTGCAAGATGAAATGTGGTGTGTATTTTTTTAAAAACACAAACAAACAAACAAAAACTTCCTAGCCCTGCATTACTTCATACAAATTGTTCTCACCTTGCACTTACCAAAGCATTTTGTTGTGCTCTACCTTTACGTTGTGTCAGCTTGATGTCATTAGCCTGAACTCTGGAGTGGAATAAACTCACCAGCAATAGAGCATGGCTGAGCTATTTCTTATTCTGGCACCCAATTATCCCTTACACCCATGGAGGAAAGCTGTGCTCTCCTCTGGACATGTACTAACCTCCATCACTCATCTGTTGCCTTCACTCTCTCTCGCAGTCACTCACTGTCTCGCAGCTCAAATCCTATTCACTCCCTCCAGCCCATAATAGGCTGTATTACGCCATCTGGCAATATTGCACAATCAAGGTCAGTTTTTATGATGATATCTGTTTTGCTGTTTATACTGTCAAATAAAGCCTTTAGGATTTTTAAAATCTGGTTTCAAAAGGTCATGACATTCACAAATGTCACAGTTTTTGGGGCCAGTGTAGGACAGTGTCCATTAAATCTCACAGGATCTGTGGAGCCCCCGGTTACAAATTTGCCTTTAGATTTGTTGTTAGCTTGCAAGTCTAAATTACCCAAAGTACGCAAGTTATGTAGCCAGTATTTTCAGGTTATCTCCAGGTCTGTGTACTTTCCTGCCAATTATTTACAGATTCTCTAATGCTGCCTTTGGATTTATTGATCTTTTCCTCTTTCCCCTCAGATGCGCTGTCAGCCATCTCCTTGCCTCTGTCTATCCCCCCTTCACACTCTCTGTCTCTCTCTCTCTCTCTCTCTCTGTCTCTATCTCTCTCTCTTTCTCTCTCTCTCAGACACACACACACACACACACACACACTGGGATGAAGAGAATCTCTAATCATCTCTTTAATCACACATCCCATGTCTTACCTCCTCTTGTGCTGTAAATGTATTTTTGACTTCAAATTAAGAAGCATGCCCTGGGGGACACTCCCAGAGGCCGAACATTTTCGAGCGAGTAAACGCTTCTGATGTTGCTCAGATGATGTATAGACCTTTGCAAAGCTACTTTGAGCTTTCATTTGCTCTCGCTGTGTGGGAAAGATTAAGGAGGTCAACGCGACGCCTTTGGCACAGGATCTAAGGGCGTGTACCCCAAGGCCAAACCTGCTCTGAACTTCTAAACACACATTTTACAATCCCATTAGAATTAACACCACAAAACAATCAATCCAGTTTAATAAGTCCCATCTTACATCGTGTATGCACTAAGGATGGCAATTTGTATGCAGCGGAATGGCAGGCACTTTTGTCTGAGCTGCTTTGAGAAAAGAGGATTAGTCTGTTTGCTTTGCTCTCATTTTTATAATGTTGTACTCTCGCAGAACCTTTTGAGTTTTACTGGGTTACCTCTGTGGTCCACGTTCGTAAGGCTTCCCCCGGAGTGAAACTCTGGAATATTAAATCCTTCACTTCTCCTGTCAGTGTGGGCTTGCAGGTCTGGTGAGGCATTTCTCTCTCTTTCCCCTTTTCCCCTCTTACAGAGATATATTTACTCCCTTGGTTCTTTATTTCTATCGGTTGTACATGTCTTCCTTGAGATTAGTTTTTGATAGTGTGTCCTTTGCTTTGTTTGTTGACATTTGGGTGATTGATGTGGGTTTATTCTGCAGATGAATAGCAGGTCTCACCAAGAGCTGAGATGAAAGTGTCATTTCTGTAAGTCTGGCAAAAACAGTAGGAAAAGGTGTTCGCTTAAAAGACTTTCCGTTTAAAAGAGACATGCATTTTTTAGGCTCTGGCTAAAAGTTCAATCCACTGAAACAAGGGCCATGGCATTTAGTCTGATTGTTAATCTGCTGGATGTTCGTCTTCAGTCTACCCACCAATTTATCGCCTTTAGTCATTGCTTACTGTTACTTACTTTTCTTTAGGCACTGTCGTGACTAGAGCAGTACAATGTAGTAGTTTTTGTTACGTACATTTATTTGGTTCTAACCTGTGCAATTGCATTATCATTGACAGGAATTTTACCAGTTGTTGCACATATGTTTCTAAGCAAATAATAATTTGAATGTTATGTATGGTTATATATATAGATATTTTTTTTCTTCCTCTTCCCCAGTAACAGTTTGGTGAGCTTACATAATGTTGTTTGTGAAGATTTTTTTTGACATAAACATTTTTCTCTCATCATAAATTCTAATTTTACATTTTTTAAATCTGCATAAAAGGTTTGTTAAAGTAAAACTAGAATACCAGATGTAATAAACTAATTCGTATCCCTTTCTCGGTAACATTTTCAGGTCACAATAACTACAGTCACACACAATTAAACATAAAATCAATTTATAATGTTACTTTGTATCTATGTGTAGAATTGTTTAACTTAGTTTTCAAAATAAATTCTGTGTAAATATTCATGTTCATTCATGTTCTGCTTCTACTTCCATGGAAACAACTGGCATAACTGCAACATGAAATGAGTATGTTAATAGAGAAGTGTAGGTAGTGTAGTGTGACAGGTCTCATATCAGATTTGCAAATGTTGATAAAATTTAAAGCCGTGTCAAAAAATAGAAAATAGGACGGAAGCTGTTTTTGTCTGATTTTCCTCATTTGCACTGTTCTATAAAGATTTTATGTTCTCTTTTTTGTCTTCATGTTTTGTATATTCTTGCCTTTCTGTATTTGAAGTTGTTTGTGATTTCTGCTAGACAGAGCCTAAGTGATGCATCAGAGGGTAGAATTATTGTGTATTGACATGTTAATTAGTTGCTACGTGATGTTCCTAGATGCTGGAAATGCTAAAGAGGATGGCAGCACTAATGAGGATGAGCAAACCGTAATAAGCTGACTGTAGAACAGTAGATGTATTTTTTGATCCCTGATTGATTGTAGATGTGGTTCCAGAATACGTTTGATATATTGGATAAATTGAGCATGAATATGAAATAAATTAAATCCACATATGTATTGGCAATTTCCAGTAAACATTAGGCCATCCTTTTGAAAAGAAAATAAGGAAAGTAATTTCATTCCATTTTATGATTAACATGCTTTTACTTGACCATAAAATGAGAAGAAATTATTTTTGAGTCTTGGGGAGAGGAGTAAAAAAATAAAAAAATAAAAAGATGTGGGCCAGTCATTCAAGACGGTTACAGTCAAACACGTTAGAAGCTGCTCTCTGCTGATCTTTGGCTGTAGTCATTGTGCTAGTATCATTTTCGAGTTGAAGATAGTGAAGTAGCATTCAGTGGTGCTTTCAGTCTGTAGCGTTTTCAGAGGAGTTTCTGACCAGGGAATGAGAGCTCAGAATCATTTTATCCTCATAAAATCATTTTCCAGTTTAAAAAGCTGGAAGCCTGTGCTCATTGAAAACATTGTAGAGCGAGATGATGGAATGAAATAATACGATCTTTAACCTTGTTGCAGTAATGGACTTATTTTATTTATTTTTTTCTTTTTTTAAAGGTTGCCCACAGTGATACTGGATTGTAATGAACAAATATTTTCAGAATCCCTTTTTTTTCTTCTTCTTTTTTTTTTTATGTTGGAAGGCAATTTGGCAGTTCACGAGTGACAAGTTGTATCCTTGGTCTTAAAGTGCTTTGCCATGTCTATATTACAGCACACAGGAGGAATATTAATATTTATGCTGCATATGTTAAATTGCAGTTGTACTCTACAAATCATTCTGTTGCAGATGTAAGTTTTCTGTCAGAGATTATAAAACCTTGATGTTTGATTTACGCACAGAAAGAGCATGTGAATACATCCCATGTCATGTAAACATTTTGTCATATATTTAGCCTGTGTTAATGATCCAGTTTGGACATGTTTGGACACTTGCACTGCTCCTGGTGAAGTTGTTTTGATCCACTTCAAAGCCATTTGGAGTTGGTTTGGAGACATAATACTCACTTTGGGAGGCAGTTATTGTTTTGAGTAGGCTGCGGCATCCACTGAAGATACTGCTGCCAGCACTGCTGTTATTATTTTTAATTTTGTGGTACATGGAGGAGAAACCAAGCACCAAGTTTTAATATCTGTGGTGTTATATGATGCCCTTGCACATGATCTCGACTTATTGCACTAAAGAGAAGTAGGGGTGAGAGAAAAATCAATGCAGCGTAGGGTGGTGAAATCTTATGTTTAGAAAAAAAAAACCATGATACAGGAAGGTCCAAGCATTCATAATTTATTTAGTTAATTAATATTGTAACAGATTATCAAGTCTGTTCCTATAGGATTCCCAAAGGCAGTGCTTTCCTCATCCACAAGATTGTTATTGTTTTCTTCCTCCATTCTGGTAAGAGCATGGATTCTGCTGATAATATCATTGTTAGGAAATGCTGGATGGTGTAGTGGATAATATTCTGCAGACAGAAGTGTCTGATATTTCCACCTGGACAGGTAACATCGTTATCTATGTGCCAGTTAGACTGCTGAAATATTGGTTGAATTGGTTAAATAGGTTTACACGTATTGAAATGTTGTTTAGTCTTGTTCACATAAGTTAAATATGTAAATGTATGATATATGAGAAACTATTTTCTGTGAGATGTAATCAACATAATCATGTTCATGCATCTTCTTGTAACAGCCTGATCCAGGTTGTGCTCCAGATCCTACCTGGAATCACTGGACGCAAGGCAGGAACACACCCCGGACAGGGCTGTAGTTCATCGCAGGGTATCATGCACTCATTCAGTCACTCACACACTCACACCTGGGGACAGTCTCACATAGCCAGTCCACCTACCTACATGCTTTTTTGGATCAAGAGAGGAAACTGGAGCGCGCCCACAATCCTCACAGGCTTTGACTTGAGGTGAAGATCAAATCCAGGACCCTGGAGCTGTGTGGTAGCGACATAATCTGTTGCACCACAGTGCCGCCCCAGTCCTATTGTATTTGTATGGCATATCAGAATACTAAGTATACCACAAATGCTTTTGAAAATTACAACAGATGGGTGTAGTGGCTCAAGTATTATAATATTAATGGGCTTTGACTGAACCCAAATGTACAGAGTGTGGCTTTCATAGTTCGGGCAAATTTCATTGCCTGCCTTGCTTTCACTGAGCATACAATAAAACATCCAGGTTTGGATTAGATGCTCCTTTGAATATTGCAAATTCCTGCGATATCACTGTTGTGAAAGCTGCTATCACAGTAATGAATATCAAATAATACTGCACAGCTCTGTTCAGAGTAATGGCAGGGCAGCTGTGCAAAAGCAATGACTGAAATACAATAGAAGAAATGCCATTTTCAGCTACCCTGAGAGCTGATTTCTAAACAAAAAATGTAATCTAATCAGCAAAAGCAGTGTCCCCTGGAAGTCAATTCATTATGGAGTAGCAGGTTGACAGCCTGAATGAGGCAGGTTTGGCTGGGTTGGATGGGGAAAATGTGTACTGCTGATATAAAGCTGCTGCACAGGGCTAGTAGCCCAGCCCTCTCAGAGCTAATGTTTTCCTTGAGCTGGATAGATTTCAGTCAGCACGGCAGTGTAATTTGCGTCACAGCTGCCAGAGGGGGGTCGTATAAAGGGGTCAATATCCCCTGCCTAATTTGTCAGGAATCATCAAGTAAGGCTGATCGATAATTTTTGACCCCCTGTGCCGAATGGCTGGAACACAAAGGTATAAAACACTTCCTGGCCTGAAGCAGCGGGAGCTTGACAGCATCCATATCATGCTAAAGTGCACGTGTCACTGACGGGGATTTGGTATTTATGCAGTTGTGTAAGTCCCACAGATAGTGTCAAAGTGGCTGGAAGGATGGAGCAGCTGAAGAAAGGATAGAGTGGATTTTGATGGTGATAACATTTGAAAGCGCCTTCCTTTTCCCTTTTTTTCTGTGCCAGTATGTGTGTGCCTGCCCTGAAACTTGTGGTTGAGGCCAGACAGAGAAAGAAAACTTGCATTTCTGTAAGACTGCCTGCGTTTAATAGCCTCTCTCCGCCTACTTGAGGCTGCAGTTGGCTTGATGTGAAAAATACCAGCAGGATAAATAGTGTCACCACTATGCAGAAATATATATATAAAAAAAGGAAGAGAGCGCCATTAATATGACTGTCTGTTCTCAGACACATGTGATTGCATCCTCTTTGCTAAATTACAACAGATTCAAGGTCTTTAGTGCCAATCTCAAGCCTTTAATGGTCTAATAACTGATGAGGAATTCAGAGCAATGGCAAGGAAATTTTTAATAACTCACGGCTGGTGTTTCGTGGCCACGGTGTTAAAGTACCGCTCCACGGCCTTGCACTGTTAAAAATTGTTTTTAAAATGATGCTTGGCAAAGGTGGAGAATATAGAGGCCTCATACACATATTGAATAGATTTTTAGTATTCTAGAGATGAACGTTAGCCTCAGAGCAGCACATAAAATAAGCAGGGTGCTGAATGGATATTGCTCACTCCAGGATACTATGCCTTTGCTTTGCACAACAGGTTAGTGACTACAAAACCGGACAGAATTCAGAGCCCTGGGTTATGTCTCTTTCCAATGGACGAATATTTTATGCGTGAGTAAAAATGACCTCTAGCGCACAGCAAAAGATGGTAGCATTGACTGAGTCAGAGATTGAGCTGCATAAGGCAAAACATCTGTATCTCTACAGTATATGTAGTCTTTGTGGACACCAGTTCATCAACTTTTTTAAAAATGTAAGGGTGTTTTTTTTAGGTATATGAGCTGCTGCTCCCAAGCCCTTTGGGGCCATTATACAAGCTGTGCAAGTACAACTGAACGTCTGAATCCACAGTAGACACAATTTAACGTAAAATATGTACATTTAAATAGCTATATATATATATATATATACATATACATATATACCACTCACAGTTCACTCTATTAGTGGACCTTGGATGCTGACTATAGTCTTTAATTTTATAAGTACCGAGCAAGTACTGAGAATGGAAGGCAAGCTTAAAAACAAGGAAGTGGTCATAATATTCAGATGTGACTGTGATAATTTTAATAAACATTCTTTCATTCATTATCCGTAATCGCTTATCCAGTTCAGGGTCGCGGTGTGTCCAGAGCCTACCTGGAATCATTGGGCACAAGGCAGGAATACACCCTGGAGGGGGAATTTTAATAAACAGATAAATACAATAACTTTTTGTTTATAAACTACAAATCTGTGATAAGTGTAATGCTGTTAATCACTGTGTTGAGTGCTGTTTAACACGTACTCTTATATTTTCTTGGTACAACTTCAGGAGAAATCTTTGGAAAAGCAGAGTGTTATTTCCATCTTTAGCCGATGCTGTCTTGTGACTAGCTGTGTAATGGTTATGTAAATCCTCTAAGAGCAGCAATAGCTGCTGAGGTAGTTGAAGCAGAGATGGGTGTGGGTTAGAGATCGTAACGGTCAAAATGATGCAGGGCACTTTAACCACGCAGTGGAGATGCTTTCCATTGCACCCACCACTGACCTGCCTCCAGGGGTGAAGGACAAAGACAGCTGCAGGAAGCCTCTGATATTACCGTTAACTGCATCTTGCCCAGCAGGTGTGTTTCATTTGTGTTCTTCCCTTGTGAATAATGAAGTTTCCAGGCTTTTACGGCTTAATCAAAGCCCTTCAGGCATTATGTCTTGGTGAAGCTCAGAACAAGGCTGTAATGATCAATCAATGCTTGTTTGAGTCGATTCGATTACAGGAAACAACTGAATATTTTTTTTCTCTCCCTCAGCATCGAATTAAACATGAGGAAGTAATGTGTTTCAAGAGGCATTAGCTCCCAAGAGTGTTTCACTGTGTTTTCAAGCAGCTGAAAACGTTCGATGCTGTCGAAAAGCATGTTGACATCTGTTGAAGTGAAAGGTGTCTGCCGCTTTTCTCCAGCATTTCCATTGGCTGTTGTAATTGTCTCATGTCTTCAGGCTCCCCTGCTGTGATAGTTATAAAGTGAACAACAAGGCCAGTCGGAAATACCAATGAGGTGACTTCACAACTAGTGATTCAGGAGAAATGAGCTGTATATGAAGTTTATTTCGGTATAAGATTTTAATAAACGTATTAAGTTTGAATTCACATGGCCTTGAGCTGTCTACCACCACAGTAAGTGGTTCTATGAACCACTGACTTGGCGTACCGTGCAAAAATTCTGAGATCACTATCAATTATTCAGTCACTAGTCAAAGTGACCATTAAGTACGAGTCATTTATTTTTCAGTATCGAGGGGAAAATGCAGCATGACTTTTCTTTGTTTTTTGCAAATAAATTTTCTGAGATAGTTGTCCGTGATTCCTGTTAACACCTCCTAAGTTCAGACTTAGAAACTGATTGCATTTTCTGCCTCTCATGATTCAAGTGATCTTAATTGCATGTTAATTAGACTCATCAGTCCATGACATCTTATTCCCCAGATGTCCAGTTTTAGTGTTCCAGTACAAATGTTCTTCTTTTTATTATTGTTTTATAAAGTCACAGATTTTTCTTCTTTTTTCACAGATGAATTTTCCTCTTCCTTAAGTAAGTTAGTTATCTAAACTCCATAGATATATTTATCTTTTTGCTCTTTCTCTTTAGCTACGCAGCTGAAGTGGTTTTGAGTAGATTCTTGTGTGACTGTTGTCCCTTTTTAAAGGAAGATTATTTTAGTATCACCTTTGGCAACAGATAAATCTGATATAACGCATTGCGTTGAGTTTGTCTTTTAGATACTGCATGTGTTTCATTGTGTACTTGATATCTGTTTTACCTTAATATTATATAAAGAAAGGGTTGTCTCTGGCTCTGTCCCTGAGAGTACACTTACAAATAGCAACTGCCTTATGGCAAATTTGGGTGCAAAAAGAGTATTGACAAGTGTCTAGTGCTATTCAGTATCACTCTGAGTATGTTCACAGCTGTTAGTTCCTTTTCAACTGGCCCATTTGTAAACTTGATACATTGGTTTTTGCCGGTGCATTGGAAAAATCCCATTCTTAACATTGACAATGCAGTTGTTCAGAAGGATAGAGCAAAAAATTGTAGGTCTATTTTACCTGTTCCCCCTTGATAAAGTGCACTTAATAATGATGGAGGCTTACTCAGTGCTTAGGTTAAAGAAAGCAAAAAAAAATAACAGCTTTTCCCCATGTTTGTTCCATTATAAGGTTGAGGATTGAATCTCCAGAGAGGCATGGTGTACACCTATAGAGAACAGAGTGTCTGTGAGGAGATTTAAAAGGTATATTTGTCAGATGGAATGGATGATTGTGGATGCAGGTGTTACTCCAGTTTGCCTTGGACTGGACTGAGGCTTAGTCTTGTTTGGTGAATTTTTTTTTATTTTTTTTATTCCTCTTTTTTTTGGTTTTCTCTGGAGGCAGCACGGGGAACAATAGGCCACTGATTGATGGTCAAGGACATTGAACTCTTCTCTCAAGGCCATAGAGGACCTGCCTCTTGGGGGAAGGGATGCAGCTAGCTATCGACTGTGTAGATTACCTTAAAATACAGACACAACACTAAACTAGTGTGTAGTGAGTTACATTCTTTGAGTCACATTAGCGTCTTACTGCAGAACTATGCCTGACAAGAGGAAGAATCTGATGGTAGACTAGACTGTAGAATAGTGCGGTAGGGGCAATGTGATTACATGTGCTTTAGAAGAAGTGCATAATCAGAGGTCATTTTGTTAATTATGTTATTACCAAAATTCACAAATTACCAGCAACAATAAACAATCCACTCCAGTGTGTTCATTAGTAACTTGTGCAACAACACAAATAGTTATCAGTTTTTTCGTAAATATTGTGAGAATATTGAAATGCGTACCCAGTGACAAGTATACGGTTACACCCAAGTATTATTTAATACCCTAATTTGTATTTATGAGCTTACATATTCAATTACCTAGTGAGTTATGCAATTAATAACATTTGCAGTTGCTTTGCATTTCATATAGAGAGCTTTAAATATGCACTTTACCACTTAAAATATGGAGGCTTTTTCCTTCTCTACAATAGTCCCTGAAAAAATGACACTACAACCATGTTGCCAATGTTCACAGTTTGTGGGTTGGTGGGTGCTCCAGTCGCCCAAATGAATATGCTAATGCATTGAAAAGTGATATTTTCACATGTATATCTTACGTTCAAATGATCTTCTTGTCTACATACTTCTGAATATATTAAAAGACGCTGTCAACACAGATTTCATTTTGAGTATCAGTTCTGGCAAAATTCTAATAGTTTTACTTAATAGTGCTACTAGTGAGAAATGTTAACATCTAACACCACCATGCTTTTGTTTTCACAAACAATAACTTTTAACATTAGCTTACATTATTATTTTGCTGTATGTTTGTTGGACCACATCAGTTCCTTGATTTAGATGAGATTTGGTGAGTATTCTTAGGACACATGGTGCCATATTTAAGATTTTAAACCATTTAGAAATCTTTATAAGTGTGGTCTTATTTTAAAGTTTTACTGAAAACATTTAGAGACTTAAAGGGTTATTTGTGTATTGCTAGTTTCTGTATTCCATTTCAGGCCGATATTGCCATAAACAATATAGAGCACCGGTGCAGTGTCTCAACTGAAAATGCAGTATTATATTTAAGTTTTCAAACTTAAGTAATTTTGTGTTGACCATAAAAAAAGTCAGGTTTAATATATGTACCAATAAAATGCTGACGCATATTGATGAATATAGACATAACATATAATCTGTGCTTAATGAAATCCATTTGCCCAGTGGCTCAGTAACTCAGTTTATCCATAGTGTACAGTAGAAGTCATTTGACTAGCATGGAGAAGGGAAAGGTTGAATGGAGTAGTGGAATTCATTAAGCAGCTTAACGAAGGGTCCTGTGCCAGTCAACAGGACTGGTGGGATTTAAAATAGCCCCTCTGATTGAGGAGCCGTCAGTCCTTCCTTTCATCCCTTGCTGCTTACTCTTCTGGGCCTGTCCCACAAAGACCACCATGCCTAAAATGATTTAAGTAGCTGGCTAAATGAAGCAAAACAAATATACAGGAAGGAAAGGAGATGAGGGGAAGAAGATACTTTTATACTTTTACAAGTGGAAATCCAACATTGGCTTGAATCAGCTCTTATTTGAGACATAACAATCTTCTTGTTACATAGCCTGTGTGTTGCACTTCAAATAATTTTCTCCCCAGCTTTTAGACTTCAGTGCTCATCATCCAAAAACGGATGCATTACTGTGTGAAATACGGCCATTAACATGCTGTGTAAAGGTCAGGGCATGAACCTGATTTAGACGCACGTGACTGATCTCTTTGATCTAGAAAAAATGAAGAATTTTTTTGTGCTCTTTCTTTTTGAGCATGCGTCCTCTGTCTGTCGACAGTAGAGGAGGATAAGGCACACATCAGACATATTCTGCCCTTCTATTATATACAACACTTGTTTGGGTGTGATTTCATGGTGCAATGCAAAATGCACTTCTTTTTCTCAGGCATATTAATTTAAGAAAAGGCCTTAGGAATCACAAGAGGGATTGCGGAGGTATTTTTATTTGCCGCTGATTACATAAAGTTTAAGCAACATGCAGTGGCCCATTTTGCATTTCTACGCTTTTTGAAAGCAGGCATAAATTTGCACTAGTCTCAAAAGACATGTTGTTGAGGGACTTCCTTTATAATGGCGGCAGACACATCAGTGAGACAGAGGCGCAAGACTAGAACACACACTGATAACATGTTTACCTTCAGAATAACACTGTTTAAACTTTTGAGACCACTTGTATGTATGTAGGTGAGAAGGAAATATGCTGAGATGTGACCACAATATGCACACAGTTTCCTTCGCCAAAGTAAATAGCCGAGTAGGATGTTTGTTGATGTTTCTATTATAGACCCTTGAAGTTGTCCATCATTCTGTAGTCAGTATCATGCCCCTTTTTTTTAGAATTCAGAGTCTAGGGTTGTTTTCTGAAGAGGAGAAATGAATAAGATATTTGAGAATAGCTGCTGTCAGTTGTAAACACAACTATTCAAAACCTGATGTCATAAACAGATTTTCTGCTCAGAATCCTCTGAATAACAAGGTCATTTAGGGGCTGAATTATGAATGAAGAGTTTCTAGAAGCATACTACTGCTGCCATATATTGAAATGATGTTGCACAAAATTAGTGCTGCTATTAAACATGTACAGTGCTACATGTTAGCACCAACCTTTGAAAGCAGGGCAACTCAACTATAACTAGGGCTGGGCAATAATTCAATATCAATATATATTGCAATATAAAATGTTTCAATAATACACATTTTCAATATTTTCAATATACATCATTTACAGCATCTGTCACAGACTGACATTCTTTACTGGGCACTGCCATCAGTTAATTGCACCCAATTTTAAAGTGAATTTAAATAAATAAATGCATTTAAATCGATATCTGGATTATATGGTATCGACTGAAATTAAGAAATATATTGATATATAAATTTTGGCCAGCTCTACCTAACCTGTTGGTTTGTGTTGGGTATTTTTGCGAGGTTGTCTCTTTTGGCAAGAATATCAGTTCAGTGCACAGTAGTGGTAGTGTTAGCTCATGTGAAAGAACATTCACATTGGATTCTTTAGTTTAGATGCAGATTTCCTAATAAGGGGTCCATGTGCCTACAGACTGACAACATGACTTTAGTGTGGTGTATTGCGCTGTTCACTTTAAAGTGTGGAGCTACACACAGTTTGCATGATGAACTGCAGTTGCAATAAATGTTAAATTCGGGTGCATTGTGGTTGTGTCCTGTAGTCATATCAAGGATTATTTTTCACTCCGTCTGCGCTCATACGTCCATCTGGCCCAGGAGCAATCATTAAAGTGTATTTCTTTTTCATTCAGAAATATCAGTAACATCACTGATAACCTGTATTACTAAGGAGAGGGCTTGAGTCAGTGCAGGAAAATCCATAGAAGCCTTAACCCAAGAGTATTGCAGCAGGCACTGCAATATCCCACTTTGCCCCATCTTACTTTTTACGGAGAAGGAGGTAATCAGGAGCTAGGCATTCTCTGGTGTGTGTGTGTGTGTATCTGTGTGTGTAGGGAGGGGTGAAGTTAATTAAAACAGCAAGTGCACTAACATCCTGCACCGTCACAACAACAGGGAATGATTTAGACCCAGTGGGATATTAAACAAGCCCCCAACTTCTTCACTGCATCCAAGCAGGTAATGTTGGTTCTTTCCTTAATTACTTTGAGTGCGGGATAAAAATTTCTTTCTGGCACAACCCCGATTCCACCCTCACATTAGAAGAGAAGAGACTATTCCAACGGGCATGGCTTAAAATAAAGTGGCAGCAAGGGTGAGGCAGGTTTTCCTGCTTTCCTTTTTTTGTCCTTTTCACTGGCCGTATGGGTTGGGTATTTTTGTATTTGTTTGTTTAAAATGTATTCGTTTCTTTATACACAATGAACGTGCGGTTAGATGTTGCAGCAGGTTCTTATGGCCTGAATGATTTTGTTCCATTGCTAGCACGGTGCACACTTTCCGACTCTGGCAAAGGGGCCAGTGCAGGATGTGAGTTGTTTCCATGGTTACAAGCCCTACTCCCACTGCCTAGCAAAAACTGTGTCATTATACGGAGCTATGGATAGAGGCCGAGTGAAGGCGCAGTGTGCGGGGCCGTTTCCTCTCTGCTCTCTCTCCCCGAGCCTGCCCATGCATCTTACACACATCATGCCAATTTGCTCCATTTTTCCAGGCCCCTGCTCATTTGGGTCCCTCCTCTGCACATCCCATTTCAGCCATAGCACTCGGCCCCGTAATGCTGTGTGTTTTAGAGGAGTAAAGACCACATGTAATCTGCACTGATCATTTAAGAGCCATAAAAAGCAGAAGTGGAGGTGAAAAATGGAGGTGCAGCTCGAGTGCATTTCATCTCACGGCTGAGTAGCAATTTAGGTAATTCGGCAGAGAACTTTGTACAAAGCAGTTAATGTCTGCGCAACCTGCATTTACCAGGCAGCCAGAGAAAGTCATACTGTCAGATACAAGGACTGTATAAAAGTCACTTTCATTTATTTCATTGCCACTTAATTTTCAGTGTCATTTTCAAACTCATGATCTAAGTGAACCCAAAAATACTCAGTCATACAGAGGTCTGGGCTCGAGGGGGTTCTGGAGAACTAGTAGCTTCTTTATTTGATTTGCAGGTTGTTTCTTTGAACTATTTTCTTAGCTCAGTAATTGCTTCTTAACAGCCCTGTGTCCTTTCAGACCAGTAGCATTGATTTGTCTTTTCACAGTGGAATGATGGACTCGAAACACTTGTGGATTTTTGCAAATTTTTTTAGTTTACTGTTCCTTTAAGCAAGTGGATTACTTTATATCTCCTCTGAAATATATATTTTTTTAATGAATAATTAACTTAACCCTACAGCCTTTTTGCTTATAAATATGTAGTAGTAGTGTTTGGTTTGTGTTCATATTGCACTGTAAATATCTGGCAAAAAAAAATAATCCATGCACATTATATGAACACAGGTTCATTCACATAAAACTCATCCAGTTAATGAGCGTCTCATTTCATTAGCATACACTAAGGCTGGTGGGTGTTTGTGTGTGTGTGTTCGTTCATGTGTGTGTGTAGCACTAATCTCCTTAGGTAGGGCAGTGCCTGTCATTAACAGAGCTGTGTAAACCTTTGTGAAAATGAATGCCCGTAGACTCTCACACCTGCTCTGAAGCACCTCTCTTGAGCACTACACTCAAGTAGTGTTGCTCTGGGGATACACCTGATGAGTTCTTCCATTGAGATCTGTGTCAACTCCCTGAGAAAATGTGAATGTACCTGAACTCAGCACAGGCTATTCATACACCACTGTGATTTGTAGTGTTTATCAAGACGCCAGAGACAGAGTGCTTAGACTTGATTTGAGAAACACAGGAAAACATTTTGTATGCTATTTAAAAACATACAATATATTTGTTATAATTGAATAAACCTTCAGTTCCACGTGTGCTCTCTTTAGGTTCATCTGGTTTTAAAGGACCTCTAAAGACATCATTTGAAACACATGTCAAAGAACTATCTAATCCTTGATGCTCATTAAAAATGTAATGAGCTGTCTTTCTCTACTCGTATACACTCTGCATAACGATGCGTATAGATAGATAAATGAATAGACAGACAAGGCCTTGCCTCCTTTCTCCCTTTCCATCCCTCGCCCTTTCCCCCACACTGAGCATTTACTTTTGCCAATAGGAAATACAGTCCTGTGTGGACAGCTTGAGCAGGTTAAGATGAAGCAGAGGCAAAGCAAAAATAAGCTATCATTGTAACATTTAATAACCACGAAATAAACTGTCAATTTAAAAAAAAAATGAAAATCTCCAGTTTGCAGCCGTTATATTTACGCTTATTTAAATTTTCCATTCCATCAGAAATTGTCCAGCAGTTGTATTCTTTCTCGTACACACACCACTGCTGCACCATTTTACGGTGGAATGGAAAATTTGAATAAGAAGCTTGGAAAATTCAACCTCCTCATACTGCCACATACTAAGACAGCTCTAAACTATATTCGACAGTGTATTAGGTGGAATAAAATGTGACACTGTTGTAATTTTACATTCGCATACCTTGACAAGTTCAAGCTTATTTGTGGCACACTCACATGGTTCTGAATTTACAGAGAATGGTGGTATTATCCGCGGAAAAATATAAACTCTGTGGTATAAAATATTTGATGCAGATCTAATCCTTTAGTTAGTATAATATGCTTATTTTAAAAATCCATTATTGATGCAGAGGGCTTATAAAAGTTCCAGAAACATGCTCTAGCTGATCTCTGTCATGTGACACGAGTGGCTCTTCACTGTGAGCATTGCTAAAAAGGTAAAAGGGGAAAAATTGCAAGTACTGGTTTGTGAGAGCATTACTAGCTGCCTGAAGATGAGGGAGAATCCTGTAATCAGTGTGTGTGTGTTTTCCTCTCTTGTTTACAGCCCAAAACATTGTTCCGTATGGAAGTACAGGAGGAGCGGAAGTTCTGCTGGCCTGCCCGTACCTGCTGCTGACCCTTTCCTCCCTGCTCTGCGTTTACTAGCCCTGCGGACAGCCATACACAGTGACTGTAAAGAACCCTTTCGAGCATTTGCAAATCCTTTGACATCGCCGATGACTGGATCCAATCTGGTACTGTTTGTCTGGGGAGCAGTGAGGGATTTTAATCAGCAGTACTTATGTTTGCGATGGTGTTTTTTTTTTTTTTTTTTTTCTTTCTTTCTTTCCTGTGGAATTTCTCATCATGTAAATATGCACAATTTCTGTTTTTTTTCCCTCTCTCCCTTATTTTATTTTCTTGATTGGCCACTCTGTGAATCAGCTCACATTGTCCTCTTTTGGAAAGCTTCAAAATTAGCAGCATTTGGTGGGAGGGAGGGGCGGGAATGGGCCACATTAGAGGCTTTGTTTGTTGGAAATGGCCGAGAGGATGCCCTAGTGTGCCGCCTCCATCAGAGCACCACTACATAATACTTCCAAACAGTCACAATGCAAACGCAGTCCTTTAGATCTCAAGGTTCACCTAGCTGATTTAAATCCAGTAACATTACACCAACAATCAAAAAAAGCTTTGAAAAGGGAACATTCCTAAGATGCTGAAATGATCACAATTGTGTGGCAAATGACAAGCTAAATCTGCTGAGAAAGATTGGAGGAGTAGAGCATTTGTCTGAACAAGAATTGCGATGTTTTGTGGACCAAAATTACAGCCATAATTCAATGATTTAGCGCATTGTGCTACAGAGGCTCATTTGCCCCCACACAATAAGATGAGACAGGGCTGAAGAAACTAGCACACTCTTCTTGCGTATTCACCATAATCAGAATGCCTTCTCTGCCATAATAATTTGACAGAAATACCCTGTTTGAAAACAGAGATTGAGGAACATTTCCGTTTACATTGGCTTCCCAAATAGGCAACGGGATTTGAGCTGTTCAGATCTATTTTATTAACAATGTGATGACATGAAGTATGATTTAGGTGAAACTTTCAGATAGTTACTACATGCACTGCACATTGCCACAGATTTAGATGTAAACCAGAGACCCTTTTCTGGCCAGTGTCTCAGACCGTGGAAACTATGAGCTGTGAACAAAAAATCAGTATAAGGTGTATTTAAATAAGTAAGTAATGTGAATATAATATATGTATAAAGATATTATGAGAACCTGTTTTTATGCACTATGTCAAATTTTACTGTTGTTTACAAATTGACAGTATGCAAAAATGATTACCAATCCTAATTATGATGATGGACTTTGACTCTCTGGCATTTATTGAAATTATGGGTTTAATTTTTGCCGTCCACTTAATACAGTGTGTCTCTTTAGAAAAATCATGTTCGGATGTCGTACATGATTTGGTCTGAGGAGCAGCGCTGACAACTTCTGATTGTCTGAATGCCTAATTTTTGTTTTGCTATGAATATCCATTATTTTTTGTTCAGTTTGGTTTAATGTACTGGTCTAATATTTCTTTAATTTTATAGATTAAGTTCTATTTTATTATTATAATTTGTACGGGATTTTTATAATGTATTAATGCATTACATGTACTCCCTGCTTTGCTTCAGTCAGTGTAAAATTGTTTTAAACCGGGAAGCAGAAAAAAAAAGCTCATGTTCACTTCCCTCGTGAGAACGGTATGATATGAAGTGTGGATTTTAATATGTCAATGAATATGATTTGAAAGAAGTAAGCAGGATGGCATAGTTTACAATGTTGTCTTTCAGTTTAGATGCCATATCTGTTGTTGATTCCTGTCAAAACAAATAGATTCAATTAAAAAAAAAAGTACCAACAGTTTATAATCAAATAATCTACTTTTTAACTCAGAGGGTGTGAAGCAGTTATATGATATTATAGAAGATAAGTCGTGTGTGTGTATTTGGAGAAAGTAGAGTTAATTTTATATTCCTGGTAGAGCCTGTGTCTAGGTTTAGTTTAACCTCTACCTTATTTCTCACACACGTTGTGTATTATGATGTGCAGAATTTATGATTGTGCTGCATGTCAAATGAATATGTACGTCAAGGTGGCCAATGATTATAAACCAATACCTTTTGAGTACAAAACCAGTTTCAAGACTGTTTTGACTCATTTTCACTCACTGCAATGAATAGGTTTACTGCAAGTCTTTCACATATACCTTAAATATTCTAAGATTTTCTTTTGACTTTTGAGAACACTATGGCACAATCTTCCAAAATGATTCCCAACATGGATTTTGAAATGATCTTACGTTCACATTTTTATGAATTCAGATTGTGAAAACCGATGACCCGTACCTTTGTATCTTTCTAGTTAAAAAGTTCAAATCTCGCAATTTTCCTCAAATACCTTCGGCCAAGACATGTTCAGTGTCCAGATTTTGCTTCTTTACTTCAGTCTGTAAGGTAATGTTGGCAAGCAGTACTAATGATCAAGAGTCAAAATGTCTTTTAACCTGTTCAAAGCAGACCCAGATCTTTAAGAAGGTCTTGCAGACTTGTCACTGTAGTTTAAAATGGAATTTGGCTCACTGCAAAATGCATAAAATTCCACCATGTAGCTGAATGCAGTAGTCAGCCTTTTTAAATATCTCATATATCTGTGTAACATTTATTATATTTGTGTCTGATGTAGCTTATTTATAAATAAATGTTAATGGTTAAGTTTTAAGACTAAGACATATGTCAGCAGGAATTGTGAAGATGGTTCAGCAGGTGCTCCCGCCTGCGTGTGATACCTATTGCCTAAAAAGGCTGGGTTCATTACTACACTGTAAAAATGTGTTGATGTCTAGTTCACAGTAAGACATTGAGTCCTAAACCACATTGACAGGTCTGCACAACCTTACTGTAGAGCTTAATGTGGTTTGAGCAGATTGAAGTATTAGTAGTGTTCATTAGCAACATTAGACTGCGGTGCCAGAGCAGTGCTAAAGTAAAGCAAAATTTGGACATCAGTATGTCTCAGATCATCAACTGGAGCATTTAGAGTTTTTTTGGCTGAAGCACTGTTTTTTGTTTAAATCTTAATCTTTTGCTTTATTCATTACAATTTTACATCTAATTTTTGTTGAGTTTCTTGCATAATCTGCGTAGTTCAGGTTATAAGAAATGATGCATATCTACAGCACAAACAACAGAGAGCTAATTCATATCCATAGTTTAGTTTTTTACATTTATTTACAGACTTTCTCTTGAGCTTAAGAGATTGATTGCCCTTATTTCCTCAGTTTGAGAAACCTTGACACAATCTCGCAACTATTCCCTACTTACCATGAGGCAGCATGTTTTCACTGCGGAATTTAAAGCCTCAATCTTCGGACGAAGACATGTTTTTAAAGAGGAGTCGCTTGGATCGCAGTCAAGCAACGACTTGCCTCTTAGTTTTGTGAGATTTGCAATTACAGTACTGTAGGTAACATCAAAAAACTGCACTAAACCCTAGACCACCATGAACTCTTAGATCAAGGACATTAACATTAACATAGTGGCACGTCTGAATAGCATGTGCAGTTTTATAATGGGTTCTCGGCCTATCACTGCTGCATAACTCATTTTGCTGGAGCTGAGAAATTTGCTTGTGAAAAAAACCCTGTACAATTCAGGCCCATAGAATAACATTCAGCGTGTTGAAAAATAAATAGTTTCCATTTCATTATCACTCAAGAATGAGTCACTTTGGGGAATAAGTACTGTACAAAATGTGCCTTTTAAAGTATTATCTGTTGTATACCATAGAAAAGCCTCACGTTTTAACCTGCTATAGGAACCTGCTACGCTAGGGTCATAAACCATGTTCTGCAGTAACAAGGATATTCTTTAGTATTTTTTTTTTTCATCTAGATGTGTATGCAGTGTATGGTAAAATGAGTTAGCAGACTATTTCTCACCGTTATAGATATCTCATGAAATAATTTAGCACCATAAGTGAAAATTTCATTAACATTCACCTAAGAGGATATCAAGTTATAAACAACACCAAAACAACCAGACGATACTCATGCATGCATAATTAGTGTGAAAGTTACAGGCCTCATAAAAG
The DNA here is from genome assembly GCF_029633855.1 of Hoplias malabaricus. Taxonomy (NCBI): domain Eukaryota; kingdom Metazoa; phylum Chordata; class Actinopteri; order Characiformes; family Erythrinidae; genus Hoplias; species Hoplias malabaricus. The sequence goes on along the minus strand of NC_089802.1, from coordinate 53,917,938 downwards.
AGTATGTAAATAACAGGTACACGTGCAGCACATTTACATCCAGAACATCTGATGACTTGGTAATTAAATTTTGGGCATGCAATAATATTTAAAGAAGATTTTTTTTGTTTATCACTTTCATTGTTTAAGTGCTCACAATATTTTCCCTTATTAGTCCAAAATTCACAGTTCTGAATATAAAATTTGCACACTGTCTGCACACTCATCTGTGGCCTCTTTGCTGTATCCAAGTAGTCATGAAAACCTCATGAGCTCTTGCTATTTTTGAAAACACTTTAGCGCTCTGGAAACAATTCCATGTTTCTGTAATACGTCCCACATAGTTTATATAGTGCATATGGTGTGAATGATGGAGCAATGTTATGTGATAAAGTAATTTCAGTTGTGCTTGAAATGGACATTAATGTATTACACATCCTCACGTTAATATATTCTACACCTCCTAACAACTCCTAGTGATAAAGACTGGACTGCTGTTGCACACCATTAGCTTCTTTAAAAAAAAAAAAACGTTTCAGATTCACCATGTCTTACAGTCAGCTGAGCTGTTGCTGGCAAGACAGTATTAAAAACACTGTCAGCTCCATCTGGGTCTCTCTTCTCCTCCCTGTCCCAGGCATCTTTCTGCGAGTCAGTTTTCCGAAGGCTTTGTGTGTGGTCAGGAGTGGAGATTCTTCTGACCTGCCGGTTAATAAAGTCCTTCCTGTGCCTTTGTCAGTTTTTTGGTGGAGGATTTTCGATGAGTGCAGGAGAGTGCTGCCTTAACCGGCCAAGAGCTTAGACTCCCAGCAGCATCCCACACATTCCCCCATCATGGACAAATAACCCTATTATTATACTTTCCAATCCTGCAGGTTAAACTCTTGTCCTTCTCCAAGATTCAGCCTGTACACAGCGCAAAATCTAAAGTCCAATCCTCTTAGATCCAGACATTTAATGGAATATATATTATTTTTGTTGGTTCTATGAATGCAATGTTATTATTGCGGACAAAAACATTTATCTCCATTTTCATAGTTTTTTTATTCTTGCATTATTTGAAGATGGCAGTTATTTTTATGAAGGAGGGGCCAAAACAAATGGCAAAATAAACCTCTCAGTACTTCTATTTCTTTAAAAAAACAAGAATGTATTTGTTTCTTCTGTACTATTTGTTATTTTAGAGATACAAATTTTTGTTATGTCACTGATGATAAGAATATTCAACCTATACTCTTTAAAGGTGCACTATCTGAAATTTTACACATATGTATATCATTAAACGACTCATTTCAATGTAAAGGTGTAGTGGAGTTAAGGCGTCCTGAGCAGAGAAAGAAGCCACACACTGCTTTGTTTTGCTGTCCTCAAGGCCTTGTTTTCACAACCCGGATGACAGATAGCCCCACCCTCTGAAAATTGGGCCGTCCCCACATTTGTTTTGCCCTCCCCAACTAGACTGGTACTGCCCTCATAGCTTTCTCTAAGCAAGAGGACGAAGCCCACTACCGAATATTCAGAACAATTCATACGTTCCTCCACTGAAGGAAAAAATGCATTCTTCCATATAAACAGGCACGATAAGACGATAATAAATGCTGGACTGACTTTTCCAATATGGAGAACACTAAGTTCTGCTGAAAAGGTCCAGCAGGACTCTGACCTCATGGTTATTCCCCTAGAAGCGCTCTCCCGGGTCAGTGATTCCTCTCCCCACTGATGTGTGGTAATTGCGCACAGGGAATTTCTGCTTTTTCTTTTCTAACTGCCTTCGCCAGGAAAAAGCTCCTATAAATTAAACTCCTAAAGTTAAGGTTGTGCTGTGATATTTCCATTCAGTCCACTCAATTTTGTTTAACTTTATCTGTGTTAAAACACAATATTCATCTGCACCATTTAACGTGGAGAGGAAAATTCAAATGAGATGCTGACTACTGCAAAGAGGGAGAGACTGAGTTCACGGCTAACTCAGTCGCGTTATATCCCATGCTCCACACCTGTAGGAGCTTGGTTTTGTACCCTCCTGGCCGAGGGAGAACATCTGTTTTTGTCACCTACACGACAGTGAGGAGAGCTTCCTCGTGCTGGTGAACTGTGTTCATTTGCGCTGTTGCGGCACAGCTTTCACACCGACTGAAAATGACTACACTCTGCCTCCAAACAGCGAGTCCCCTGAGCACAATAACTACTCATCTTCTCCCTGGGCTCCTATATTCTGTGGTGGATTGTATCCGTTGTGTTGGTGTTTGTGGACCACTGGAAGTGGTTGGGTGATGGAAAAGCACCAAGTAAATATGATTTTTTTGTTATTATAAAGTTCCATGTCTGGTTTCTTGAGTGACTGTCATGACAATATTAGTTGATCGAGTGTGCATTTTCGAGTCTTGCTCTCACCGATGAGAAGTTAAGACTAGAGGTAGGGTTAAGGCGGGAAAGAGGGAGATGCTGAAGGGAATGGCACTGCAGAATCTGTTCATGTTTGGCTCTGAGACGCTAGTGCGATGTCTGCTGACAAAAATCTCAGGTAGTGCACCTTTCTTTTTTTGTCAACATGAAATTAAAATGACCTTTTTAATTTTGTTATTTAATGTCCCTGGTCATATTAACAGAATATTTCATATAGTGACGCTTAAAAAATAAAATTGGTTTACTGTAATTGTGTATCACAATGTACTGATTCTCGCCCACCTTGAATTCATCATCTGAGTCTTGATTACATTGCCATGCAAAATGGGCCGAGACAATTAATATTAACCAACTCCTCTCCTATCTTTAAGCAAAAATGCTCAACTAACCCAGAGACCCTCATTTATAGTGTGTTTCACTCTGGAATGTATCACTGTGTAGAAGAAATTAGTTTTTTTTTTCTTATTGCTTTAGAAAATAATGCATAACAAATTGTGACTGGTTGAATTTTCATTTAAAACTCTTGTATTCCCACACTCATCTCATTATGGAAAATGTTCTAGAAATTGGCCAGATTTAAGAGTATTTGCAGGATTTTCTGCAGTGAGTTTTGTCTATAAAAAAAAAAAAAAGAAAAAAAAACTATCATAGAGGACTGAGCCTATTCACCTTCAGCAGTTCCTGAAACACAGCTGGTTTACAGCTTTTACCTTTGTGATTTCATTGGTACTGAAAATTGTGATGACTGACTTGAATGGTATGAAGTGTTTAGATCCATTCACTGGTATTCTGTTGGTCTAAAAAGCTGCCAAATATGTGTCTTCTGGGTGTTTTTTCCTCTAGTATTTGCCACTCTGTCCCCACATTATTTTCAGTGAGGTGGAAAATAAATGAAGCCAAGCAGCAATGCGTGGTTCCTGATGTAGCTGTACCTTTTTAAACTGTGCAATCTAATCCCAACGCCATAAGACACTGATGAGGCTTTTTTGGTTTGTGTGAAAAGCTTGGGATCAATTGGCATTTTATAAGAAATGTGCAGGATTCTACAGAAACAATCAGTGGAACAGGCCGTAAAAACAGCCGCTCCCTTGGCTGAGTCATGCTCAGAGTCAGTTGGTCTATTTTGCCATTCACTCAGTAGAATGGCAGGAGGAACGTGTGTAGATGCATGTAACATCAGATATTAATCTAGGTGTTCCCAAACATTGCCCCAGAGCATGTTCAGATATTCTCCATGCTCCTAGCGCAGCAGATCAGAGTAGGTTTCCCAAAGTCTTTATAATGTTAACATCATAGTTAAATACTAGAGAAGGCATTACATTATACGTTATCTTTTTTGGGTTTCCCAAAGTCTTCATACTATTAAGATGTAACTATTGTTACATCGTAGAGTGAGCATTACATTAAACACTCTCTCTACTTAAGGCAACCTTAATGCTATGACGCTTTGGGAAACTAGGCCCAGCTCATTAACAAGCCCTTGCTGAGTTGAAAAGGCTGTGGTGAAGCAGGAAAAAAAAAATGTGCAGGACAAGTGGGTACAAGTGTTGAAAGTACCAGGGTTTTAAAAAACTGTGTCTTAACCAGTAAACACGTTTTCCTTTTTATTTTTAGTGGGGTGAAGCAAACAGTGCTATCGTTTGATTTGCTTTAAAGAGACACCCCCTGTGTCTTCAGAACCCAACAGAGAGCAGGGTCTGCTTTTCACTTGCTTTTGTACATATGTTCATTTGATTTTGTCAACTTTATTTTTTAAGGGTAGTGACCATGTGAAATGATCAGCATAAACATATCCTGGGGCTTTTTGTTTCTTTCTTTTCTTTCTTTTCTTTTCTTTTCTTTTCCACTTTCCTCAAATAATAATGCTGAAAACTTCTGTGATGAGAAATCTGAAATGGTCATCTTTACTCAAATGTGTATGGAGGTACTTTAGCCACCAGGGATATAGTTGTATATTTATAGGCTCTAGATCACTGGAATGACATATATGGCTTTAAGTGGCATTGATATATATTGATATTTGTCGAGAAATAAAAAAGAAAAAAAGAATCATATACTTTAATTACTTTAAAGCTTACATTGTGAATAGCACGTATGCAAGTTCATTTTCATCATGTTTGATGTAATTTTGTAGCAGTGGTTTGATACTAATAAATGGAAGTTGATGATGGAACTGTGAATCGTGGTTTTGCAAAATGAATTCAACAGCTTTTTTTTTGTCATTAAGCTTTCATATATCTCCAATATTTTTATTATTATTATCATCGCACACTGCAATGTGTTATTGGGATTCTGTATTATCTAAGTATTGTGATGTAAAATCAACTGTAAGCTGAGCTATAATAGCAAAATATTGTGAACGTATTTCATTTTTCCTGTAGAAAGCGTTTATTAGATTCCAACATATGAGCCCAATTTGGAGTTAGCGTTAGGTTTGAATATGCTTTCCTGGCCTCATTGGACTCATTTGAAATTAAGATTGTAATGTGCTCCTTTGAGATGCCTTGCAATTTACATCATAATGGCCAACAGTAGTTTTCTGTGTGCAGCAATATCTGAACTGATTTGCTGTTCATGTTGTTACTCTGTATTCTATTTTTCTAAAATTCAATCTCATTGAGAGAATGATTCGCTGAGAGCTGGCTTATTAAATGTTAAAGGGGCATCCCAGGCTAAAACAAGGGTTAATATGGTATTTGTTCTTTTATGCAGCATTCTGTAGCACTGCACTATATGCCAGAACATTTATATTTTATCATGTTTTGGTTAATCAGTGTTTACTCACTACAAAACCTAGTATGAATATCAGAAGTATTCCAAATAACCAAATGGGATGTAATTCACTGCTGTTAACCAAACTAGAAAATAACTTCCTCCTTCTTTGTTTTTTTTTGTCTTCTTCTAGAACAATTTCTTTTCAGATAAATAAGTCTAAGTTGCTTGTTAGCTACCTCAGGTTTTAAGTTTTGATGTTATTTCCTTTAGACCAAATAAGAAATATATTCTCTCACATATAATGATGTTTTGATGATTGCCTTGAAGTAACATTACTTGTTTCTGCCTTTTAGCAAAACAGCTTGCCCACCAAAAATCCACTGCACAGCAACTGTAGTTTATCAGAAGTTCCTCCTACCTTCAAGATGCATCGTCAGAATGGTCCTTTTGAAGTCTTTAAACCAGAACATTTTCCTCTAGAGACTAAAGCTGTAGGATATGAGCAGGTGTATTTACATGAATGTAGCCGTGGTTACATTTTTCATTTAGGCCCGAGTGTCACTTATTTTTGCCACAAGACTTTAACTTCCAGCAGCAGCCTTAGAGCACAGTCCACTGTTTTGGCAGTCGGAGTCTCTTGGGAGCCAGCTCTGTAGACACTGTGCACTGCTGGAGGAGAATTGGCTATGTTCTGGTTTGCTTTACCCCTACATTTATACAAAGGTTTTCAAGTTCACAAGCAGCTTCCATTTTGCCATCAGACTGTACAGCATCTTTTCAGTTGTCAGAATAACTTTGTCTTCCTCAGCTGTACCACATGACCTCACCATGATCTCAAGATAATTCATTTATTTCAGGTTTGGAGAAACATGATTTAGTGCTCCAAGCCCACCACTGCCTCCGAGGGGTGGCCTGACTGCAGGTTATTTATTTTTCATTTGAAGATGTGCCCAGGTCATTGTCAACGGCCCTCTAAAAGGATGATTTAATGGACCACATCATGGGTGTTGCTCCAGCCTAAGAAAATAGAAAAAAATAAATAAATAAAATTGAAAAGGGCTTATCTGGCTGCAACCAGTACTTCTCCATTCACAATAATAGCGGCATAGTGGCCATTTACTTACCCAAAATAAATAATACAAGGCTTCCTAAAAGTAGTGTTTTCCCAGAAGTTTCACCACTAATCCATATTTGAAGCACAAAAAACAAACAAACAAAAACCTGGGTTCTAGGTTCTACAGGAACCTAAACTGGGTTCAGTTTAGGTTCCTGTAGGCATGTCAATTTTTATATATCAGTGAAAATTAACACATTCTCCACATGATGCATATTTTTGGAGGGAGTGGGGAGTAAAACACAATTTGGACTATACAAATAACAATGCATATTGACATTTTTTTCAATATAATAAATTAATCAAAAAATGGAAATAGTTCAATAAATGAGCAAACATATATATATATATATATAATGTATGTATGTATGTATGTGTGTGTGTGTGTGTGTGTAGTTTATTTTTTACCTAGAATAATAAAGAAATGCCATTGTCTCGGAGTGTTCAAGATTTTGCTTATAACTGTATATTAATTTCTGTGAACATCACTTGACTTAATAAACTGATCTAATATCAATTCATGGTTAGTTGTCACGTTCTACAAAGGAAAAACTGCACTATAATTTTCAGGTGCTGGACCTGGAACTATAGAATCATCACTGCTTTTCCGTACAGAAAGACACATTACCCTGTGTCAAGGGACAAAGCTAAACAGCCTGTGGGCAATTAGAAGAAGCACTGAATAAATGCATTGTTTGGAGCCTAGCTGAGTCTTTGTCCAGGAGATGCTGCTTTAGCTCTGAGTCAATTATTCTCTCTCTCCCAGGACAAAAGGCAGGACAACAGGACATTTTCTGGACACTGAAAGCTTACTGTTTAATGCAAGGATGTACAACATTGAAAGGAATCAACTTTTGCTCAATATGATATTTTCTCTATTGGTGGCTAATTGCTCAGTAGCATATTTTCTCTCTTGGTGGCTAATAACTTTGCTCACTCACATACAGAAAGTTAGCAAAAATCCCATTTAACCTAATGAGAAACCATGGGAGTGAGTTAATAAATGAGTGTGTTAAATTAAAATAATTATTTGTATGTATGTGAAAGTTTCAGATGCTATGACATCATCTGTAGCTTTGTGTATTCAAACTAAAATCAGCATGGTGATCAGTATTTCTTATTATGTTTTGGTTTTAATACTCCCTACAGTTGTTCATGACTTTGAATTGAATTTTTATTCTGTCCACTCTGTCATAGTTCACTGGAAAATATGTAATTGTTAGTGAAACATAAAATCAATTTGGCCATTCTGACACTCCCAGCTCAGGTCACAAGGTAACACCTGTAGCCCATATGCTACAAACCAATATGTTTAGTAAAACCGGAAGCACAAGAGCAGTCCAGCACTATGTATTTGTGCCATTCCAGGTTATCATCAAAGGCACTTGTATTTAGCAGTATCTATTAGCTGTACTATTATTTGTTCTGTCCAAAATGCATTTGTAAACAACAAAAAATTACATAAATAAATTACATTAATTAAATCTAATGTCATTGTTTTGAAACAGTAGGTCATAAGATAATTTGAGATATTTATAACTATGAGATGCTAATATAAAATATAGGTTGCTATGTCAAGTTTATCAAGTTTGTCAAGTTTGAATATCAAGGGAGTGTCTATGGGTTCAATTTACACCTGTCATTATAATGAATCCCCAGCCTGAGATCAGATAAGATCAGAGTTTACTTTCCCATTTGAGGACAATGGTGAAAACAATATTTCTGTTTTGCTTCTAACAGGCTGTAAACATGGTTTCTGATATGCTACTATCAGTGAATTATATGTTCTGAAACCTCAGAAATACATATTTGAAACAGTGAATCGTCTGCATCGGTGAAGGAAAAGTCTGTCTTGCAGCCACTGTGATTTCTGCAGTGGTCAGCACCACAAAATGTCCAGATAAATTTCTGGAAGTGACAGAGCAAACTGGTGGGAAAGAATCCTGTTTTTACTTCACGTATGACAACGGACACTAAAGTTGTGGTGTCTGCTGAAGCATCAGAAATGCACTCAGTTAGGAGGCTGCTTCAGCTTTGTAAGACTAGGAACCTGCCTTTTTGCAAGAACAAAAAAAAGAATGGCAAAATATTTCAAATTTTGCTGCAAAGGATTCTGACATGCCGGCACATCAATCAACAGAAGCAACAGTGGACAGGACACAGGCATATGACTGAAAATCCAAAATGGATGGCAGTCTATAATCAGTGCAGTGAATTCTTTCCCAACTGTATGATGCCAGATTGGTAGAATATAAAGGTTTACTTTGTCATTCTTACATTCCTATATCATCGTGAAGGTGGGTCAAGCAACTGTCAATCCTGGCTGCCCAAACAGTGTGCATGATGCTGCTGGTTTTGTGTTCCAAAAAGAAGAAATACAACTGTGGACATGTTCCTGGATGTCACATAGAGGACAGTATGGGCTGTCTATCCTACAAAGAGAACTTGAGGTAATGTGATAACATTTCGAGGACCTCCCAGCTACAGCAGTAGTGCTCTTTCCCTTCTTATATTCTTCTTCCTGTTTACATATGTCATAGAGTGTGCTCTGTCCTTCAAATGGTCAGTGTCAAAGAACATTTCCCAGATGTCATCAGATTGGCTGAAAATAAAATCCACATTGCTGTCTTATTGTCACACTACTTGTCATGTTCCTTGTGTCCGACATTAAACGTTTGTCAGGTACTACAAAATCATGTCAAGATTGGGTTAAATTTGTGTAGTCTGATCCTGGAATTAAACGTGTACATGATCCTTCTCTCTGATCACAAAAAAAAAAATGGATGCCAGGCCCATAATAGGGAAAAACCCTGATAAACAAATAAAGAACTCAGAGTGAATGGGGAGAAAACTGGGAGTATTTCACAAACTCTGGTATACCAACTGTACACACTTGATGGTTGTCAAAGAAAATGGTTCTGTATAGAACTCTGAACACTTTGAAGATTCTTTTGCATGATTAAAGGTTCCTTTGCATCATGAAAATGTTCTTCGGATTGATGGAGAATGTGCTATGAATTGGTTATATACATTACCTTTTAGAAAAGGGTACTACGTGGCACCAAAAACAACCTGAATTGTTACTATGTCACGCCTGTTACAATAGAGAAACCATTTTTGGTGTCATATAGAATCCTTTTCTAAAAGGTGCTATAGAAACATAGCACATTCTCTATCAGTCTCAAGAGTTCTGTGCAGAACCATTTTCTTTACAAAAGAACCCTTGGAGAACCATGCTTTTGAAGTGTATACGTTTGTGTTTGTGGTTGGTTGGTGAACTGGGGCCTTAAAGCTGAAGAAGCTTTAGCAGAAACGTGGCAGCTCGCTAGTTGTATAATTTCTCAATTTCTGTGTTAAGTGCAGTCTGGTTTCTTTTGTGTTGTTTCTGTTTGTAGCACGTTCCCCGCTGCCCTCAACTGGAGCCCCTCTCTGAGGCGGGCTGAGCCGAGTGTTAATCAGATTGAGTCGGTGTGGGCTCGCTGCTCGTCGATCTTTCTCCGCGAGCGGACGGACTGAGGGGAGAGGAGAGTGGCAGCAGAACACCTGCGCGCGGATTAATGAAGGAGAGCTCGCACTCCGCGCCGCCCGTCCTCCTCGCGCTAATTAATCCTGCTGGTCATTAGCGCTAACGGGAAGCCTCGCGGCTAACGCCAAGCCTCGTCCAACCGCTAAAAGACCGCGTCTCGAGCGAGCCTTATCCTGAACTTAATGTTTCGAGCTCAGCGAGGAAACACCTCTGAGAACTGAGCTCGTGAGAGACAGAGACGGGTCTAGTAGCTTTTAATTTTGAGAAGAGATATGTGCGAGGCTCGTGATGGGATGGGGCTTATCATTTATTTATGTGTTATCAGGGACCCACACGATTTAAATAGATCTTTGCTTTCCGCCCCAATTGCATCTCTCTCTCTCTCTCTCTCTCTCTCTCTCTCTGTCTGTCTCTCTGTCTCTCTCTCTCTCTGTCTCTCTCTGTGTCACTGTGACTTCACTGTCATGTTCCTGGGAGATGAGAGAGTCATCAACACACCAGAGGGAGAGAGACAGAACAGAGAGAGAGAGAGAACTTGAGTGTGAAGTGTGAGAGAGCTGGTGGGGGGTGTGGCAGAAGACTGTCATACAGCGTGTATCTTCACATCCTAAGAAAGAGTGAGAGGAAAGAGGAAGTATGAAAGGGAGGGCAGGGAGAGAGAGAAGGTGCTTGTGGAGAGAAAAAGCATTTAGTGTGTGGGGAGGGTGAAGTGAGAGTGCACAGAAAATGGAGAGAGCTCGGGTGAAGACTGAAAGAGAAAAGGAGGAGCGATGGGAGGAGAGAAAAGGGAGTGAGAGAAACAGAGTAAGAGAAAGGTAAAAAGTGGGGGTGATGAGAGAAGGAGTGAGAGGCTGTCACACAGTGTGTGTCCTCAAATCATGTTAGTGTGTCATTATCCAACCTCTGCTCCCTTCCCGGCAATCACATTTGGAGAACATCTTTCAGCAGCTCTCAGTGCCACAACAACTGGTAAGCATGGCTAATGGAAATTTAATCAGTGACAAGAGTGGAGAATCAGTCATAATACATGTCAGAGCGAATGTGGCGCGATAAGGAATAACAGAAAGATACAAATAGCGTTTTAGGGAGGGTATTTATTTATTTATTTATTTGTCTGACAGGTTGATCATGCCCTGGTGCTCCCTGCAGCAAGCCCTGTTAGCTATTTCATGCTTCTGATCCTTTTTATTTAAAGAACTGTGGTATTTATGAAACATTTTTGCTTCATTTCTTCTTTTTTATGCAAGTCGCTTATTCCTCTGGTGGAAATCCCAGCGCAGAGCAGAGAATATGAGCAGAAAAGAAACACTTGTGTATTTTTCCTTTTATGCTGCGACAGGCAGTCAAAGGATAGGCCCAAAGGCAAGAGTTCATGACTTAACTTGCCTCTCTTTTCTGCTGTGTTTTTGCTGGCACATTCACAGACATGTTTAAGGCTGAATCTGTAAGTAGAGGCCAAAAGTGTGGGTTACATGGTGCTTTCTGGAGCTGAAGTGTTTAAACATGATGAAACCCAGACAAATTCCCTATATCCCATCCCAACTTCCCCCACTTGTAAATAGAGAGCTATCTTGTTCTTCCAAAAGAATGCCACAAGCAAGGCAGAATACAAAAACATAATCTACAAAGGCACAAAAAACTGGGATGCTCCAGCAGCAAATCATATATTTGCCATATTTAAGCAGTGCCATGAAACAGATTTCTCGGGGCATGAATCTTGTTCCAGTTGGCCTTTAATGTCAAAGATCTTACAGTTTCAGGAAAATAAAGGCCACTAAGTTTTTGTCTGCCAGTCTGTTGAAAGGCGTCCTGTGGGTTTTCTTGGCTCCTGTGAAAAATCTGAGCAATTAGATACATTTGAAATTCTGCAAAAAAGAAAGCACATGCAGAGAGTTGCACTTCAGTCTTTTGCTCTTCTCTCTGTGATGAGGCGACAGTTAAAGCCAGTTAAGTTTCTGCTGTTGAAATATGAAGCATATACTGTGTTTGTGTGCACATGTGTGTGCTCCTGCCGCTCTGCTTATCCCACCTCTCTGCCCATCACATTATGTAACCTACACTTCAGTCTCTGTCAAGCACCACAGGCTCAAAACTAGCTGTGCATAAAATCATGCTTATGACAACTGTGCAAAAATGTTTGGCTTGGCGCTGTCAAGTGTCATTCATAATTTCTCCTCACCAAGTTCCACCATTTGTGGCCCTGGTGAAAAATACTGAATGCACTTCTGCAGATTGTCAGCTTCTGGCACAGCACAAGCTCATTCATGACATCTTTCATCAGAGCACACTTTCATTCACTGACGCATTGGCCCTGGGCTCCCAGTTTTCTTAAAATAAGAACATTGCACACACAGAACTTTCCTAGATACTAAGCCAAAAGGTATTTCCCCGAGACAGATAGAGTTCACTCTCGGTTTACTTCACTAAATATGTACATCATTTGAACTGTTCAATTATTCCATGGAATAGAGCCATTTGAGTCCATATCATATAGAAGATTAAAATATGCTAGTAGTTTCTCCAACCAATAAATGTAGCTGGATGCAAAACAGCACAGGAAAACTAATACATGTCATTTGACCGGACGAATCCAATCTTGTGAATATTGTTATTAAAACAATGTATGTGCAAAAAAGCTGTGTTTGTGCATTCATCATCTGTAACCACTTCATCCTGACCAGGGTCATCAACAGCCCAGATCTTTCCCAGAAATCTTTGGATGCAAGACAGGAACACACCCTGGACAGGGCCCTGGTCAACACAAGACACCCTGTCCTACACTCCCCCAAAAGCTATAGTGCAGTTTCTGCAGTTCTCAACCTGGAGTAACATCAACAGGGGGTCTATTCTCTTTATTACAGGGCAGTGTAATTTCAAGGGAAATATACTTAATGTTCTTTTACGTTAAGAATACAGGCATTTTTACCACTTAAATTCCATCACAAATATTAAAATGAATAAAATGTAGTTTTGTGGGTTTTTTTCCTCAGCAAATTCATAAGTGGAATGAAATTTTTTCGATTTTCAGCTTCAGGCAACACATATACTAATGACATCTTTTCATCAAAGCATACTTTCTTTGACATTGATTTTTTTCCAGAAAGGAATAGTGCACACAGATAACATTCCAGCCATAAGGTAATTCTCCATGCTCGTTTAGGCATTCACACTCTTTAAATAAACCTGTCATCCAGGTAACTGGACTGCACTTATCTAAATTATGTGCTGGATAGTTAACACATTCATTAGCTGTGGTTAATATAGAAAAGTTCACTACACACATATCTGTTAGTATGAAGCAGTTTAACTCTTAAAAACAATCTAGTCGTCTTACCCACTGAAGATTATCTCTGTGGAAGATGTGCTCAGTGGAGTGTTCTCCTCCATCATTGTTGTTGATGTTACTTCTCCTTCCCAGGTATAGTTGTTTCAGGGAGTATCACACTCTGTCATTAACGCTAATGGAGCTGTCACACTGACTACAAAAGTGCTTCTTGAATCAGCAGGCTATTCTCTGCTGCCTCTTACGCCTGTCTGCCATTTATTGTCTTTTTGCCCCAGACTCAGAATTAGTTACAGACTTCCTGTCAAGCAGTGTGTACATATTTACACAACTGCATGTGTGGTGCCACAGTGGCATCAATAATCCATAAAAGCTCTGGTTTCTATATCCTTCTCCTGCTACCAAAAACTGTACTTCTGTTAGTCTTGTATTTTTCAGGTTTTTGTCATCTGTTCTTCTCTCCCTCTATCCCCCCACTGAGAAAACTGCTGAGTTTACATTGAGCTCGAATTAAGATATGAACAACATTTACACAGTAATCAAGTATACAACACTGTTCAAATGTTTGGATTACTTTTCATATTAATGACGTCTGTCTTTTTATACAGCATGGTGCAAAAGTCAGAGACCACTTTTATTTAGTAATAAGTCACTTAAACAACTATGTGCCCAAACTGCCATACTAGATAAGCAGTACTTAAAGCATTCATCTTCAGAAGGTAGGGAAAAAATCAATAGGTGTTTTATTCACTATTCCACTGTAAGTAAATGATTCAGTGTTTTGGGTCTGAAAGAATGTGTAGCTGTCAAGCCATTACTGAAAAAATGAAATTGATAAAAATGATGACAATAAAAAAAAATTGTTGATGTTCTAAGAACAATGGACTGGTCAACCAAGTACCTGTTATTGAGGCATGTGTGATATGCACATTTTTCCTGACACTGAAGAAGAAGAAATATATTTCATTCATTCATTCATTATCTGTAACTGCTTATCCAGTTCAGAGTCACGGTAGGTCCGGAGCCCACCTGGAATCACTGGGCACAAGGCGGGAACACACCCTGGTGGGGGTGCCAGTCCTTCACAGGCGACACACATTCAATCACACACTCACACCTGAATGTTCAGCTTTGTTAATCATTGTGGAATACATTTTGAACCCTTTAAAGTTGTCCATGAGGGTATAGCATAATTTTTAATCTTTAAAGAATCTTTAAAGAATTAATTTTTATGTTGTTTTATGAAAAACATTGTTTCTTAAGATTTCAACTGTATTGTACATGAAGAAGATTTCTGCCAACAGTAAACTCAAATTGTGCTGGAATATATATATTATGAAAACTAGGAAATGATGAACATAGTTGAATGTATTCGATTTAAAGCGGTAGTCTTTGCAAACCACCTTCAACAACAACACCTCCCCCAATAACACCAGTAAATCCTATCAAAGCATATATCACTAGATCTTAGGGTCCAGTGCAATCTACTTCCTGACAACTGGCAAAACCTGGGTGGCTTCAAGGCGGCTCATATTGATTTTGTTTTCTAATAAAACCCTGAATTCTCTGTGAATCCAGACTTTCACAGCGTCCCAAAAGCACCATTGCCTTCAGCTAAAAGAAGCCTTACAGCTGAGATTAGATGAGCAGCCTTGAATCATCCAGTTTATAAATACTACAGCAAAGAATTAACCAAAATTAAAGCCCTAACAAGGTTAAAACCTCTAAATGAAGATGAACTTTCTGGCAACCTAACCACTGAAGCATCATTAGTATAGAAACAAAAACATCACTCCGTAGCTGATACGGACTCTCCTCGGTTTGTGTGATAGCAGAAGAGGACAAACTCACATGGTAAGAAGTACAAGTTGAAACATGTTTCTGAACAGATGCATCTGTCTTTTGTCTTGAAGCCATTTCCAGTATCCCTGCTATTTATTTTTGATTTGTAGAGACATCAAATCCTAAAATTTGTATGCTATTGGAGAAATAGGACAGAATTTAAACCAGCTCGCCCACAAATGAGCTGAGTAAAATACATTATCGAGTTGCTTAATCTCCAGATAAAATAATGGTAATGATATTTAAATTTTTTTCAGCAAAATTATTGTATCATGCCTTCAGGGGAATCCCTCATCCACTCCATCAGTGACACAGAAATCATTCTTGGTAATTTATTTCAGGAATGTCTGGGGGGGATTCTCAAAATGACTGCGTCTCCCCTCACCACTGTGGCTCCGTGTTGATTGGGAAGTCATCCATTTCAATGGTTTTATTTTTCTCACTGTTGACTTAGGGCATCTGTATGCAGGAAAACACCGAGAAATAAATGTCACACTTTAATGAAAGATAAAGGCTTAAAGTAGTGAAACAATAAGATCCATCATTGTGACAGATGAGAAAGAGAGTGATTAACATTCTCCGCTGAAGAATTGCATCATGCTAGAGGAAATGTGGCATGCTATTTTAAACAGTCCTTTATTTCTCTCTTCTTTCTCTAAGAAACAGAGTAAACGTGCTGTGGTATGAATAAGCAAAATTGAGTAAAGTTACAGTTCCTCCAGTACATTAGCAAAACATTTCCTCAAATATTTTCAGTACAGTTTACTAATGTAAATTTGCTATTGTTGTAATTTCAGAAAACGCAGCAAAATTGCGCATTTTTGCACAGTTAACATACTCACATACAAACACAATAATGCACTACTATGAGCATAGCACACACACACAAACACAGATTAGCAGTTGAGGAACTTTCATGAACCCCACTAAATGGATATTATAAGTAAAAATATTTGCTACTTTTGGGGGTTAAAGTTAAAAAAAATACCAAACTTTATGACTGAAATCTTTATGACTATTCTTCTCTGTGGATTATTTAGGTGTAAAAACATGCTAGAAAATGTAAATTAGGTAATATACTCATTTAAATATTTTTAGTTACAAATACTCATCAGAGTACAGCTATCAGTATTTTCCTTAAGTTTCATGATTTTGACCAAAAGTAACTTTTTACTACCTGCCTCATTTTTAAAATCAATTATATTTAGTCATTTAGCATCTGTTACTTTTACTGTAACCAAAGTAACTGTACTTTGACCGGAGCATGGATTAAGGCAAACTGTACCTTGTTTTGTGAATAGAGGCCTTGTGGAGAATTTTAGCAGTGGCCTGTCAGTCATTGATCTGTGGTCAGTTCGATACTGTTATCATTTCATTCCATTTAATCTGGTTTCGGAGTGGCCGATAGCCATCTGAAACACTTCCATACACATCCAGTTCGCACTCTCCTGTCGCCACAAATATTTCCCAAGGTCATCTCTTTTAAACAGACATTTGGTATTTGCTTTGCTGGGGAAACACTCACTGCAGGAAATATTAATGCGACTACAGTGGAGTAAAGGCATATCCAAATCAATTTGTGAACAGGCGCTCTCCTCAGTCTGAAGTGTAATGCATTTGACCTGGCAGACAGCTCCTAAAGAAAAAGGGCCATGCACAAGCTTCTATCAGCTGCAGCAAGATCCAAAATATAGATAGAGACATACTATAACATAAGAGCGTTGCCACAAGTCCTAATATATACAGAATAGGCCAGAGTGCTTTTATCTACCCCAAGGGATTATAGTAATATCAGTACAGCTTTATATATATGAGACTGGAACATCAGGATCAGAAGAGAAGGCACCACACTCAAACATTCTACTGTAAGCATGGGATTTTTTACTCCTGAAGGAGTGGGTAAAGTTCACTGCCACTGACAGAATGGATTTACTTTATTCAAATTTGTGTTTTTCTCTGTGTATAAAAATATATCAGTGCAAAAAATCTGTGGTTTAGTTTACTTATGCTGGCACCAACTGTGACACATGCCAAATACGTGCCATGTGCCACATGCCAAATAATACCTGCTCGTTGGTGGTCATGTGAGGGTCCTGAGCATTAAATAAAAGAGTTAATGAGGGCTAGCACTGTTAGCAGAGCCACATATGGACTACAGTCTGCAAATGTAGAACAACAGTGTGCAACCATATGGTCAGTGGAGCTGATGAAAGAGACAATGAGTGTAAAAAAAGAGGCCTGCCTACACATTTGAATTTATATTTATATTTAAAATGTTGAAATGTTAGAAATGCAAATGAAAATTAGAGAAAGAATTACTGTAAATACTTTACAGTAGACTGTATATTGGGAGCCATTTACTTGCAGTTAAGCTGCCAGTAGTCTCAGTCACAGAAAGTCTGCACGCAAGTTCAAAGTGAGTCTGATACTTTCATTGCACTAACCTGGTCTCACTGTCAGGATTCTGCCTGTTGCATATATATATATATATATATATATATATATATATATATATATATATATGTTCTGCCTGTTGGCTGCCTGTACATCCGCATATACGCACGGGGTCCCACGCGAATATTAGCAGACTTGTGATTGGTCCTTTTGCGTGTTAGTCAAATTTATTTTCCTGGAGTAGTAGGCAGTTATTGGCTAAATGGAGAAAAGCTCTCCATAGAGAATCTGGCAATGCGAGACTAAGCTACCAGTATCTTATTGTAAATTTGATGTGGTTATTAATAGTGCATTTACAATCCGTATGCAGTTATTTAGATACCTTATATACGTGCCAGTAATTATGTCAAATAATTTGAAACCTGTGACAAGATTTTTTTTTTTTTCATTTTTTTATGATTTAAATCTCACTCCAGCTGCTGTGGTCATATGTATATGAAGATCAGTAGTTGGCAGCACAGCTCATTTTAACAAAATTAATTTATTCCTCTGAACCTGATCAAACTGCAACCTGCCCAGAAACAGCCCCTCTCTACCATGTAAATTAGTTTGGATTTATTTCAAGTATGGTTGAATTGTTAACACATTGGCCTTTTCTAGACCAATTATAATTTTTGTGAACTGAACCCTTCATCCTCTCACCACCACTATCTCATAAAAGCATATTTCTGTTTAAAAAGACAAAGGTATTACACAGACATAAAAATGGCTTCTTTAAGAGTTGAGCAAATCACAATGTAAATCTGACCATTGTCATCATGGTATATATGAGGAAAATCGAGAGCAACTTGTCTGCAATGGTCAATTTATAGCTGTGTGAAAAGGTTTGGGGGCCCCTGATGTGATATTGTTCCAAAATTACTTTAT
This sequence comes from Hoplias malabaricus, assembly GCF_029633855.1. Taxonomy (NCBI): domain Eukaryota; kingdom Metazoa; phylum Chordata; class Actinopteri; order Characiformes; family Erythrinidae; genus Hoplias; species Hoplias malabaricus. The sequence goes on along the minus strand of NC_089802.1, from coordinate 53,899,752 downwards.
ACTACTAGAAAGGAAGAGACATCATTTTGACATTTTTGAATTTTTGAGATATAATAACTTTCACATAATAAACTCCCATGTCCAAAGAGCTGTGAATTTTATTATATTGGAGCATATTTTAGTCTAACATTGTTTTGAAATTAATTTTACAAATCACAGAAGTGTTCTGAGCACATAAACTTTGAATGACCAGGTAATTTTGACCATTCAATTATGAACAATATTGTCTCCCAAAGCCAGCTGTTTTTATTGCTCTTCCAGCGCGGCAGTCATTACCTTGACAACGTGGCTAGTTTACCTCAGAAAGAAAGCATCCTGTAAAAACATTGCTCTGTTGAATTAGCTACAAAAAGAGCAAATCAAATGAAAGCAAAGAATGCGCATGTAGTGCTCCACTCCACCATTTAGGCATTAGATACATATTAAAAAACTTTCAGATTGTTGTGCAAACCGTATTATTGTTCTTTATATTTGCCAGTAATTTTTAAAAGATTTTTGCTGTTATTGCTTTTATTTCACGTTATATCATCATATATCCATATATTGCAATAGTATATTGACTAGAACTGCACAATAAATTATCAATAAATAAATAGTCATTAATACAGTTTATGTGCCACGGTGGTGCAGCAGGTAGTGTTGCAGTCACAGAGCTCCCGGGCCTTGGAGGTTGTGGGATCAAGTCCTGCTCCAGGTGACTGTCTGTGAGATGTTTGCTGTGTTCTCTCTGTGTCTGCGTGGGTTTACTCTGGGTGCTCCTTTTTCCTCCCACAGTCCAAAAACACACACTAATAGGTAGAATCAGTGACTCAAAAAAATGTCAGTGAGTGTGTGCCACCCTGTGAAGGACTGGCGCCCCCTCCAGGGTGTGTTCCCGCCTTGCGCCCAGTGGTTCCGGGTACGCCCTAAACTGGATAAGCGGTTACAGACAATGAATGAATGAATAATACAATATATTATTGTCTTTCTGACATTTTATGACCTATTGTAACAAGATGAATTTATTCATGTATTTATGTATACGGTATGTTATCATCAATACGCATGCAAATATTAGATAGTCAAAATGACCATGAAAAATACTTTAGAAACACAAATTTTAAAAGTGTTTCCTCAAAATTATGAACAAGTTTTGAGCAGTTCTATGTTGACTTTGCCTCTGCACTGGATAGACACAGCCTGTCGAAAACTGAACATTTAATGAATGTTCTTAGGTACAGGGTTATGAAGTACTAGTTCTAAAGGTTTTGGGGAAACCCACCCCTGTGCTGTAACTGATCATTTATTATCATTTTGGAAAAATCATCAAAACTATTCAATCTTCCTGAGGTGTTCACAGTTTTGCAGACATCTGTATGGACAATTGGTATATAATAGTGTGAAACACCTCAGCCTCCCACAGCCAGACTGGGCTTTGACCTCCAGCTTGGGCAAGAACACCATGCTGCATTAGTAAGAGTAAATGTTAGGATAATTCTAAAAGCTGTGACTGACAGGGGCCCTAAAAATGTATCACAACATTTACATCACTTATTTATTTTTTTCCTTTGTCCAAATGTATACATCCAATGCCTCTGTATTTTCTGATTTTCCTCCCCTGTTCTATTTACTTGACATAGAAACAGGTGTGAGTTGTACTTGTGAGCAGTGCAGTGTGACTTGGGAATAATAGTTGCAATTAAAGAAATTCTGGTTACCAGAAAGGCAAAAATTTCAGACAGGAGAAATAAAGTCATGGGCCACAAAATCTCACCAATTGTTTTCATGAAGGAATATTCAGGTAATCTGTGAGTGGTGGAAATTCATTCATTCATTCATTCATTCATTATCTGTAACCGCTTATCCAATTCAGGGTTGGTGGAAATTAATCTGTTAATTTAATCCATATTGAAAGAGCCTAACGTTAATTTTCTTAATATGTTCACAAAAAATGTCAGAGTTAACATTAACAGGGTTAACAGCCTAGACAACTGGTCAAAGTAGGTGAGCAGGAGACCCTGACATTTAGTCTTTCACAGGAGGAGAGTCATTAACTAAGAGAGATGTATATCTCTCTAAATAAAATAAATATGATCAGAGTGTGGCTAGCTACTCCAGCAGATCTAAAAGCAGTATCATGCAGATGGGCTCAGATAAACAGTCATAATTCAAGTAGAGCTGATGTTAACCCTTGCCTTTCTTGACCAGTGCTATTATATTTGAGAATTGAACCCTTCACTTCTTTCACCACCTCCATCACATAAATATGACTAACCAAGAGCAAAGCCCTTGAAGGCAAAGGCACCATCATGAAACAAGCAGAGCCTTCACTGGAGCTGTGTTTCTGCCTGACTTCTGTCCTTTCTCCATCTTTCACAGCTGCACTCCCTCGCCATCGCAGGACTTGACATTTGCACAGGTAATATAATGAGGCCTGTTCCTGTTATTGGGAAACGAACACATTTTATGGTAGGGCTATTTTTCACTTGACATTTACATACATTAATACCTGATTAGCTCACATTTTAGCGGCAGATTTCATTTTGAGCTTGTAGGGAAGCTTTCCTGCACATGGCAGTGTGGGAACACTTTTACCACGTAAACTGCAGGAGCTCACAGACAGGAAAGCTTTGTGACGTGTTTATGTGTTACAGTTTAAAAAAGATTCTTACAGAGGGAGATTAGCTATGCCAAATTACTAATCACACCATCTGAACTCTGATCTCTGTTTACAGACTGGGACTGTTTTAAGTCTAATCCGTGTTTTTTAAGATGTAGCAGCGATAATGATCAGGTTCCTGCTCTGAAAAACTGCTCTTAAGAATCTCAGTGCTGTATCTGCAATCAGAACACTTCCACTTTTCTGAAATGCTTCTTATGTAGAGTGATGCGATTTTTATTTCCTTTTGACAAACATATAACCTCACATTATTTGATGTAGATTTAAAATGAGACTGTTAAGAACAAGATGCGTGGCTTCTCAGGATGTCTGCACGTATGCTCTATTCACTAAATAATGCATTGTTTTTGGAGACTGCTGTTTCAAAATGCTTTTCAAAAACATCCGTTTTGAACCATTGATAAATATGTATTATGTGATAGTATGTTCATATATGAAATATGATAATTAAGACATCACTACAAGAATACAAAGAATAGTGAAGCCACATGGCTGCTATTATTGATATTCCTTCTCCTAAAAGTACAACGAATGCTCATCTAAACCATAATGACATATTCCCAATAAAGCAAATATAACAAAAATTCTGAGATGTACTGCATATTCCAGATATAATAGTCAGTTATCGTGATATTCAGGTATGTGTGAGTTAGTATTTCGAATTCTGCCTGCAGATACACTATATGCAAACAGGCAAACCTTATTAATGGAGCTACTTTGAGGGACATCTATTGTGGACATATATCAAATGGTGCACATAAAACTTGTATAATCTATGCAGAAACATGGCATGAAATAGAACCTTCTGGAACAGTTGCACATAAGTATATGGTTACCATGCTCAGTCTCAAGGGTGGGATAGAGTATAATAAATTTCCCTAGTGCTGGGCTGTAGACCTGTTCTGTTGAGTGATGGAGCCCCATGTCGCTTGAGTGGCTTTTTCATCAGAACTAAACAGTCAACATCAGTATTTGACCTCACAGTGGCTTGGGGTTGAATAATGTCATCTGATCCTCCCAACAAATGTTCCAGCATCTAATTTAAAGACTTCCCAGAAAAATAGAGACTCCTTACCCTATAGGTTAAAAACGTCTTATAAATTTATTTCCGAAGATATTTTTTTATAGGTAAGTAGTGTTATTCTGTAAATATTTTAATCTTTCTTCTCCTCTGGCATAAAGACTGCTATTGACAATTTTGTTATCACAGTAGCATAGTGCCAATGATGTAAATTACATCTTGAAAATGTTCTCCTCACCTGACACCTAACTAGTTTGGCTAAAAACACACTTTATGACAAATGATTCTTAATGGATTAATTGTTTGTATTATAATACACATATTTAGGCAGGTCTATGTCTGTCTATTTTCTTGAAGGGCTTATGTAGTTGTCATGAAGCCTTAGGACACTGTCCTACTGTAACTTGTTAACAACACATTTTTTGTGTATGCAGCTAAAGTCTGGATGGAGCCCAGAATTCACAGTTATAATCTAATCATTATTTTACTTAAATGGCAAGTGCTATTCTCTCTGGTTTGTTTATGTTCCAAAACTTAGCATCTTTTAAAGTGGAATGGTATGCTTAAGGAAAAACCTACTATTACGTGTATGTGTCTGAAATTTAATTTGTCTGGTGTGTCTGTTTTTATTCACCATTTGAATTACCAGAGAAACTCATTTGTAACTTGAGTTGTTTACATTTGTTTCACATTCAGTCCATGCTCACTTTCATGCAGTTACCCATCTCCCAAATTTAGAGTGATTTAAGTTCCAGAAACAGCAAAAATAAGTCAAACTTAGCCACCAATGCAACAGGAATACAGCAAAATCCTCATCTTGGTTCATGCTTTTTCAAACTTTAGAGGTCTAAAAATCTCCAGATGCCTTTTCTGAGCAGAGAGAGAAAAGCCTAGAAAAGCCTTTTTTTTTACACTGGGGCTTTGTAAACACATTTGATTGGTTTCCAGCATGTAAACAGATTTAAGAGCTAACAAATGAAAATGAAACATCCTCAGAAAATGTTTATTTACTTAAATCACAAACGTCTCCTTTAATAAATTTCACATTAAATTCATTCAAATGATGCTGAAAGAATTTAATTCACTGGAGTTAAGTGAGTCATGAAACAGAACATTGTTCGGTTAACTGTGTACTTTTAAAAATCTTAAAAACAAACACAATTTCCTGTCATGTTTTACTGTATTTATATATGTAAATCTCATATTTGACAAAATGAGAAGTTTTTAAAAGGTGAAAACTTTAATTTGAACAGGATTTAAAATGACAATATGTTTAGAGATTTGTAGAACTGTCACAGGTTACAGTGACTGGGTGAGAGTGTGTTTTGTGCCATGCACTGTCAACTCTGTACCAAATAGTCGATGTGTTGTGATTGAGTTGGTGTACACCATAAATGTAAAATGCTGGACACTGGTGATGGTTGAGGTGACTCCCTAATCTTCCAAGGAAAGTAAAAAGCTCTGAGATAAAAAAATTGTTTTTAAAAATGATTCCTCTGCATAAACATCTATGCAAAAATATCAATTGATATATTTCCATAGAATAAAAATACTGACAAACTAAAGATTAGAAGTCATCAGGGAGAAGATTGGTGTTTGTCTTTACTCTTGTTTCCTCTAGCTACTTGTAGATTATCCTCGAGTAATAAGTAATGAACACAGTCCAAATATTATTTTCATCTGTTACCCATCTAAGACTATGTATTCCCATTAGACAGCCATACATTTGATGCTTTTAAATATCTTTCCAATAATCTCGAAAGCAACCCAAGTAGAAGAATGTACTCATTTGCTCCTTGCATGGGCCCCATGCACTGATCTGTTTTAATTAGTGCATAATTGGTGGTTAATGTGTTTTAATAGGGGAGCCAGTTGATGGAGCACAATGAAAAGAGAGTGAGAATTCCATTCAGCATGAATGAATAATACTATTAATACATCAGACCTTGGGAAATGCAAGTGACAGGCAGTTGGTTTAGGCAAAGGAATCTTAACAGTCCTTGTTTACATGGCAATGGTGAGTTTCAAGTGTGGAGCTTATGATCAAGAGAATTCACCTAATTAATTGTTTTATTTTATTTATTTATTTTTGTTGGTTTAAAAGCTTATAGATGCATGAAACAGAAGTGTGGTGTTGGATCCCAGCGTTCCCGTGAAGTATGTGAAGGTTATGCAATGTTCCCAACACAGGCACTGTGGGAAATCCTCGGTGCTCTCCCTCTCCCAAACAGCACTGGGTAAACACCATTGACTGAAATGCTAATTTACTGCATCAGATGACTCATTCAGCTCACGACTGACACTTTGAAGTCATCGTCCGTGCTCCATTTTTCACTAGGCCTGTGTTTGTCTTCACATACAACACATAATGGTAATGAAATACGTTAACACAAGGCTAAAGGGCGTGTTATTGAAGATCCCTTCACTTTGCACATATAGACAATTGTTTACTTACTGCCCTACTCCTCACCCCTTTACAATTTCCTTCTATTTGGGGGGGGGGGGCTTTTTATTTGGCTCCCTGTTATTCCCGGCTGAAAGAACGAAGGCAGAGACAGAAAGGGTCCAGGTAATGATTTTGACATGATAGGAGGATAATGAAGGCCCTTGGACCCCGTGATCTTGCTCTGGTGGAATGTGTTCCCATAATAAGAGGCTAATCTTTTTCTCTCCTCCACTCACTCCAGGGCAAGATGACCTGTCGAATCTCCCCGAGCCTGCCACCTGACAATATAATTTATACCTCTGAATGGTAATTTCTCCTGCTCCCATACCTAAGCCTGCAAATACAAATGAGGAGTGGAGTGGAGGCACTGAGTTTAACTCCAATCAAGAAGCTCTTGTCTAAAGCGGGGGTCTAAAATACCCCCTAAGAACTGCACCGCATCATCATCTCACTGCGCAGTACTATAAGCCCTTCCATGGTCTTTTGACTGTGCCAAGGAACAAAGTATGTTAATGAAGGTGGAAGGTATGAAACCATTCATTAAAGGCGGGTTGTGTAGCCTCTTCGTCTGTCCGTCAGATCTGTCTGCCTCTGTGGGGGGTGCTTTAATGGTGGTGTCTAACCACCAGAAAGAGCACAGAGCTTCTTCTAAGGTGTCTCCCAGTGCCCTTGCTCTCTCAGCTCCATTAAAGGCAAATAGTGAGGTGGTGAAGGCTCTTGTTTTCATCATGTGGCCTGTGCAGACTGAAGGAGAGAGGGACATTCTGCTGTCCTCATGGAGGTCTTTAGTATGGAGGAGGAAGGAGGCTTAAATATGCAGTAAATCAGAATGGCAATTACGTGTATGAAATATAGTTGAACTGAATTATATTAATGCTACTTATGGAGCAGCCTATGTTTTGTTTTCATTTTTTTATAAAAAAAGATTTGTAGGCACCTGCTCATGCAAAATTTCTTCTGAAATTAAGAATACTAATAAATAGTCAGCCATTAGTTAATTAGTTCTGGATTGGATCACAAATGCCACTCCAACTCATCACAAAATGTTGTCTGAAGCCCTGTCCCTTCAATGAAAGCAGTTTTTCCCAAATATGCTCAAGTATTATGCTCATGTCATTGCTTGGATACCTTCATAATTATGTATTTAGTACCTTAATTTAGGGAAACAAATTGTACTATATTGCTTACTTGCTTTTTAAAAGAGTTTCTTGTTTAAAACCATTAAGGTACAAATATGTACCATTCTCCACATTTAAACTTCTTTGGACCATGCAGCTGGACCTTACAGGATCTTTGTACTTTAAACAATACATTTGTTTCTGACAGAGTAGTGTTAGGCCATTATTTTTTTGTGTTTATTCATTTATGAAATCCAGTCCAATTCTACTAAATATATTCAGTCCCAAACTGTGCTATTACACAGTCCAGTCCATTATTCCGTGTTGCCATTTGTGGATGTGCCATAGCAGCGTTTGAAGAATCCGAGGGCATAAATCTTTTAAGATGCTTTCATAGCCTGTGACACGAATCTGTAGAAACTCCTACACAGACGAGGGAAATAGAAAGAAAAGACAGACTGCATGTGTGCCTGCCTGTGCTGGAGACACTCATTACAATATCAATGTGAAAGAAAATTCAATGTGGTAATAAGAAGAAGACAGAGAAAAATAATGCTATTCCCAGATGAATAATCGATGCTTAGCTTGAAGATAAACCATGCTATTGTTTATGGTGAAACCATGCTTCGACACTCACTGCAGCTCCAGAGAGCTAAACAATCTGACACCATTCACCCAGCCAATTACTGTCTTTAACTTTTAATAACCTCTGATTTCTTAGCACACACCAAACAGCTGCAGTACAGCTTCCATGTGCAATTAACCTATTTGAAACATGTTAAAAATAATGAATCAATGTGAAAAAAATCTGTGTCTATTTACATAAAAAGCATCACCCTCATATCCAGGCTTTTTCCACTAACCCCACCTAGTAAATGACATGACTGTAGAACACCAACACCCTTATTTTTGCTGTCATTTTTATATTTCCCATGAACAAAAATAAAGCAGCATTGAAAGTAGTTATGGTCGTTTTTAATAGAAATCATAATTAAAAGTGAATTCTACTTATTTTGAAAAGATTCACTATTATTATTCAACACAGTTGAATTGATGAGAACTATTTCACCATAGTAATTAACTATAGCTGTTGCTTAACATTTTTGTGGAGAAATTTTGTAAAATGTTTTAAAAGGGGACATGTGAAAAAATTAATTTTTCAGTGCATCAGCACATTATTTGGGGATCAAATTGTGTCATCCAGATTTTGTGCTGCATATTTCCTAGAGTGCTGAGACTTTAGAAATGTCCCATTTCCTCGTCTGCGTCTCTACAATCACAGCTCTGGACGTATGTTTATGTGAGAGCGCAAAGACAAAATTAAGCAAAACAAACACAATCACCATGGAGAAATATCCACACTAAGTAAATATGGAGAGCAAAGAGAACCATGAAAAAATGTCTAATAATGCTGTTTCTCCTTCCTCACTCCTGGGCTCTCGCACTGAAAGGAGTTGTAGCTGTAGCATGTAGTTGAAAGGAGTTTATTGTCTTTTAAAGGAACGAAGACTGAAACACGTCATTCTGAACAGGGCTGTTTAGACAGGGTATGAAAGGTGTTGTGTTGTTTTATCATTGTGGTGTTATTATGTACTACTATAATTCTGTTACCGCTTGTCTAGATACATAAATCGTATTTGCATATAAAATTGACTTATGTATAGAAACTGTATACACAATATGTGTATAGTAGCACAGAATCAGGAGTAAACATACATCCATGTAAATTTAACATGGTCATTTTGGCCTAAAGTTGAGAAGAGTTCATAGTTTGTTACTGATTAATGAGAATTATTGAGAACATAACACAGAACATTATGTCTCTCACAGCAGTGTCAATGCAAGCCAGTCCAGACTATAACAATGTTGATATTTTCATTGGTTTATTGTACAGTAGTCATTGTTTATCACTGACTAATCTATAGATTACTGTTTATATAATAGACTCTTTATATATTATCTGTAAGCTCTTATCCAGTTTAGGGTCGCAGTGGGTCCAGAGCCTACCTGGAATCATTGGGCGCAAGGCAGGAATACACCCTGGAGGGGGCGCCAGTCCTTCACAGGGCAACACAGACACACATTCACACCTACGGACACTTTTGAGTCTCCAATCCACCAAAACATGTGTTTTTGGACTGTGGGAGGAAACTGGAGCACCCGGAGGAAACCCACGTGGACAACACACCAACTCCTCACAGACAGTCACCCGGAGCGGGAATCGAACCCACAACCTCCAGGTCCCTGGAGCTGTGTGACTGCAACACTACCTGCTGCGCCACCGTGTCGTCCTACTCATTATGTAAAAGACTTCTATTCTTTTGGTGTGTATCCACTATTGTACACACGAGCACTCATTGTAAATCCGTGCATCTTAATACTACTTTTAAGCTCCCATGCTGAACAGAGGCGAATGGGATTCCTATTTGAGTCTTGATTCTGTAAATAATGTTTAATTGAATTGAAAAAGAAGCAGTAGCACACCTTGACTATATATTATAAATCATCATCATCATCATCATCATCTTTTGCGTTTATCTATTCTAGGGTCGCAGTGTATATTATAAATGCAGCTGTGAATTATATTATGATCATTTCATCAACTTGGCCAAAATGGTTAGTAGTTTTTCTGTACTCTGCCATCTATCATTATGTGAGGTAGTTTAGTACATTTATAACAAATCATACAAAGTCCTTTAATAACTGAATGGAAAAACATAAACTGCTACTGTAATAGGCAAAAAATGTCTTGGAATCTTCTGTGTTGTACAGCAGTCTAAGCATTGGCCCTATCATCAGGAGCTTGCAGGTCTTATTCCTGGTCATGGCTCAGCAATCCAAGGCCAGGAGTTTTAAGAGAGCACAATTCGCTTCCCTTTCTGAATGGGTTGGATGACCACTCTCTGATCATATCACAAGCACAGTGCTAGCCAGTATGGCATATGTTTGCTTACATAACAGATCTGTGCATCCGATACTCCTCCAGCACGATGAGCTTGTTCCTGTGTCTTGGAGGAAGCAGATGCTTGCCAGGTTAGTGGCATTGTGCGTGATCAGGAGTACTATTTAGGAATAGGTCAAATTGGTGACAATTAATGATTGGTGAGAAACCTGGGAGAAGATTAAAGAAAAGTACTCACCCTCTATATGGAATACTTAACAGACACATTTTGATGCTGTTGCTGACATATACGTACAATATGGACAGATGTTTGTAAACACCCCCTCACATTTCTTTTGAAATATACACTTGTTCTCTGGAATAACAGCCTCTAGTTTTCTGCAAATACTTTACATTAGATGTTGTAATATTTCAGTAATGATATGAAAATGTTAATTGATTTTTAATTAAATTGGGTTCATGTGCAGCTGCTTCAGAGCATCACATTTTATTGGTGAGTGCTATTCTATGGGAATTATATAAGCTGTGTATAGAATTAAACCCCAGTGACAGAACTGGGTAGACGTTAAAACATGGCAAAATCATTCAGTTGAAAAGGCGTCAAAAACCTTTGCATTTACAATGACCATAATAAAGAGGTTTAGACGTCTAATTGTTGGTTTTACACTAGTTCACATTTACATTATAGTATACTGACTTTGCCCCCCAGGCCCACTTTCAACAAATACCAGACCACATTATTCCAATTACACCTATTCAACTGTCTGTGTACTAAAAACAATATTAAACCTGGTGGTTCCATTTGAGGATACAGACACTCTCCAAACCCCTCTTAATGCAGGAAAGAGTTAAATGCTTTTCATTTTCCTATAGAATAATAATAGCTAAAACAAAAGGAGAGTAACACGTTTTAGCAATTTTCTGCCTCACCTCTCTCCCGCCTCAAAGGGATTAAAACAATGTCATTTGTTGTAGTAAATCTATATTATTTCATGTCATCATCCTAACACCTCATTAATTTCAGCCAATAGGCTCCTGCTATGAACCTGTGCAACTGTGCTGATAACTTCAAACTCGCCTCTCTCCTGAAAGCACAAGGCAGACAGTTTCTGGTGGTTTCTAGTCTGCACCATCAGTCTTAGAGTCATCACAGAGAAAATAAACCCACATATGTCAGCGATTGGTTTAAGGTGATGGAATGGTATTGTTTAGTGTGACAGGATAAAAAATGACGTTATGACACAGGGCTTTCTATCCTCTGGTGGATAATTAAAAAGTGTGCACTATAGTTGGACAAATTAAAATAAATAAATAAGTGGAGGGAAGAGGCTCGGCACGGGTCCCCGGGGGATCCATTAAAGGATGTTTTCTTGAATTGAGGTTAGGTGCATTGATCTCTGTCGAGCCTGCCGGTGCTGGGAGTTAACGTTCCTGGCTGCAAGCGTGACTCATTTCATACATTATTCCAATTAAATCACTGTGAATCACAGCCTCTTGGGCCCAAAACCTGCACAACTCATCACAATACAACCCCCCCCCCCTCCATATCATATTACAGCCTTGTATTAAACATGGAAAGACAGTTGAGAAAATGAAGACAAGCACCAAGAAAGATAGGGTCTGTATTCTTTCCAAACAATATGTGTCAGCTCTGCAGGGCCCAGCCCTGGAAAATGTCCAGTTGGATCACATAAACATCACTTTCTGCCAAGATGGATGTCTTTTCATGCAACACTGACATATAATTTGTAATAAATGATGCAACATGGTTATTTAGTGCACAACTCCTGCTTAGTGTTTTGTATTCTACGATAGTGAAAAAACAGTACATGCTACAAGGTGAAGGTATTGATCAAGTTCTTTGCATTAATTAATTCTATGCGAATGTGTAGAGTTAAAAAAATAACAGGAATTTTCTCAAGCAACCAGCTGCCTTTCACTTCATATGCAGATAGGAGCAGTGTTTACCGACTTGAAAAATTTGCAGTAAACACTGGCGCAGATTCAGGTGGGAACACCCTCTCCCAGCACTCACTAATTATGCAAGACATAATATATTATTGATGACACATTTTTGAGATTTAATAACTCTCCCTCATGCTGTTATTGCAGGCTAAGACAATGTATGGTATATCATAGCGGGTAAAACAACTGCTCATTATACAGCAGACTGGGGTTTGATTCCCAGCTTGGGCAAGAACTATAAATAATGCTACACCATTTAAATCTTTGGGCAAGACTGAGACTAAGACTTCATTAAAGGAGCAATCTGTATGATATTTACTCTACTTAGTCATAAAATGTCCAGGGTGTGCGATCATAGATTAAGGAAACAGCCATAGCTAAAACACTGCTGCCTCTCACAGCATTGCTAAAGTGGAGCTGCTAAGATCCCACTCTCCGAGGTCCTGCCTGTGTCCCGCCCTCTGTCCAATCATTTTACAGTCCATCGTGTGGATAGATGTACAAACAGTGTCTCGCAGCCATGAAATGACCAAGTGAACAGAGATAATGTTATATTTTACGGGATCCAGAAAGCCCCACTGCCCCTCTAAAAATCTCCATGACCAGAGACGGAGTAAAATGAGAGGAAATATTGACCTTGTGTTTGAAAAGTGGAGGCAGTTTACAAGCAGCAACACTAGATACACAGCAGAGCCAGATCTGGCAAATAATTTCTGAAAAAATATAGAAGTACAGACGCCTATTTATAGATTAAAAGGAGTAAAGGCCATAGATTTTGTATTTTATATAAAGAAAGTGAGGTATAGCGACATTTGAATGATGTCAGGTCTGTGTTTTGTATGTTTTATACGAAGAAGGTGAAAAACACCATGATTGAAAGGTATAAATACCAATACTTGTTTGTTTTAAAGAAACTGATGCATATTCACATGGATTTCTCCATGTGTTTAAACAAATTAAGGAGTAAAAATTGTGTTTGACTCCTCACATATTGACCTTTTTAAGGTGAAACGGGGAAATCAAGCTTGGTAGTACATACGCGTTTCTTTAGTAGGTAGATGCACTTAAGATGGAACAGAGAATTCAAGAACCTGCCGAATAACGGCATTAGGACTCGTAAACCGACACATAAGGTGGAACAAAATGTTTGACGACGAAAATTGTGGATAAGAAGATCTGCTTCCTAAACGACATTTATGGTGGAAAGGTCTAATAATATGATTTACTAGCTTAATAGACTTGTCATACAGTACCCTCAGATAAAAAATATTTCTGCTTATTATTGTTTAATTCAACATCTAAAATACATATATAAATATAACAGCTGTCAGATGCTTTCTTTATTGACATTAATAAACATTGACATTTGACACATAATATATATATATATATTTATGTGTTTTAGATATGCCACAACAGATATTTATATCAAACAGACAAACACATTAATCTTGTGCAAGGTGTCCATGACCCAGCTGCTTGTTTACCAACTGTCCTTCCCTTGGACCACTTTTAGGTGCTAACCACTGCATCCAGGCAATACCTCGAAAGACCTCTAGTTTTGGAGGTGCCCTGACCCAGTAATCTGACTGTCACAATTTGGTCCATTGTAATTAAATACTTATGTTATTAATTTCACTTGTCAGTGGTTTTAATGTTGTGGTTGATCAGTGCATTGACTTACACTTGTAGGCTCATGTAGAGTGAGTGATTAGAACCTAAGCTGCAGCGATTCTTTTTCATGTGATTTTGGATAATTTTATGTATTATTATTAAAATAATAAGAATTATTAACAGTTGTTGTGTTCTTTAAACACTCACTGGAAAAAATAACTACAGCAGGATTTTTTCCCCATTTCTTTGTATTTTATCACAGTTGTTTTGAGTAGAGAGTCTAAACTATTTGATTCTATTACAGAGATTTGTGTAACTTACATGAACCTGGGACCCAGCCCTTAATATATTTGGGTTATTGAAGGGGTTACATGACTGATGACTTACAGCAATTGTGCTCAATAGCTGGACTCCAGGTCCAGGTCTGGGTCCAGACCTAAATTCAATTCATTACAGACAAACAACAAAACACCAGTTTTGTTCTTTTTGCACTCTGTATAAATTCTGCAGTTTGTTTTGTTTCTTGTGGTCCAACCACAGATTTCCTTTACAACAATGACATCTCTCATTGTTTTTGATTAGTTTTTGTTTTAGCTGTATTAATTCAAAAGATGCTGAGCAAATAATAAAATGTAGACATAAAATCACATCCAAAAACTAAAATGGTGTCAGAAATGAAGGATGATTGGACTGAAAAATCTCCATTAATTTGTCTCAATTATTTGACCACTCTGTGGACCTTTGGTGACTGGACCTTTAATATTAATATTAGATTACACCTGATATACAATAAAATGTTACGCATTCATGATATTTTGTCATACCCTTAAAGAGCTGCAGTTGCTTGAGAGCTGTTTGGCAGTGACATGAGTGTCAGCTTTGTCGATAGTAGCTCAAAGCTGCATTGTGTCTCAGTCTGAAAGCTCTGTTTATGGTTATGTGCTTCTAAAATCTGAGGTGGAATCTCCCTCATGCTTTGCCAGTGACATACAAATTTAACAGAAAAATGCCCCAAGTAGCAGTTTTATAGAGCAAGCCGTGGTGTCTGTCTGGAGGAGATAAGTGTCTAGGTAATGTTCCTTTTTTCTTTTTTTCACTAACTCAAGTCTTACTTTTACATAACACTTGCTGCACTAGTTTCAAATATTTAATACTCCTCGTATAACACAGTAAATAAAACTATTCCCACGTTTGTCTCATGATTCTCAAAGTAAAGGACAAAATGAGAATGAGCACTTGCATGTCTATGTACGTATGTCCAGATTTATTCAACAACAATTTGTCCAAAATATTAAAACCCTGTATTTGATTTATAACAGTACAAAATCAGATCAGATCAGCTTTAGATTTTAAATATATATATTTTTTGTGCAAAAGATCTAGGGATGAAGGTTAGGTTAGGCCTAGGTTTCTAACCTCAAATTCATTATGTTTAATCAAGTTGAATTTAGGGTGAAATTTATGTTCTCATAATTGCATTTGATTTAATTTACATTTTTACAGTGTAAAAATGTTTAAGAAACAGGGTTGTATATTTGAAAATTAGTTACTTAAAACATAAAAAGGGTTAATTGAAACCCTGTTCTTAATGTTCTATACATTCTCAAAAAAAAAACAAAAAACTAATTATTAAAATAAAAGTTAAGTATTATTATTCATTCATTCATTATCTGTAACCGCTTATCCAATTCAGGGTCGCAGTGGGTCCAGAGCCTACCTGGAATCATTGGGCGCAAGGCGTGAATACACCCTGGAGGGGGCGCCAGTCCTTCACAGGGCAACACAGACACACACACCTACGGACACTTTTGAGTCGCTAATCCACCTACCAACGTGTGTTTTTGGACTGTGGGCGGAAACCGGAGCACCCAGAGGAAACCCACGCGGACACGGGGAGAACACACCAACTCCTCACAGACAGTCACTCGGAGCGGGAATCGAACCCACAACCTCCAGGTTCCTGGAGCTGTGTTAATTATTATTAACTTTATTTCATTATTAAAAAATTAAAATAAAAAAACTAAAAAAGCTTAATATCACCAATTTAAATTGAATTGAAATAAATTAAGAGACACTTTGCTGGCCATGTCTGAGTTTCTGACATGAAGGTGTATATATAAAATAGGCTAACGCTTATTAAAACACTTGTATGGCCTAATATTATTTAAGTAGTGCAATATCAGCCCCTTTTCTGTTAATGTGCTAAATATAACTGTTAAAAAGGTAACTCCACCATAAAAGAAGTTTCAACTTAGCAAGAGGTATTCAACAGAAAGATACTGTTACTGTGAATTAAAGCACATTTTCTGGTAAAATATAACTGAGTATTAAAAGTAAAAAGTATTAGAAATAAAATCAACCGTATCTCAGAAAAACTGAACTGGCTCTTGATGTTATGTGACATAAAGCTAAACCAGTACACAAAATACTGTATGGCTTCAGTAAGCATATGAAGCACTGATATGTAATATAATTATATATTTATGTATATATTATGTATGTACCTTCTTTGATCTTCTTTGATCTACTGAGGATCAATGTTTCTGGTTTTCTGCTTTTTTTTCTAGACTAAAGTTCACCAACTGAAGTTCTGGGGAACCATGGAAACGGCTCTGCATTTTTTTATGTATCTAGCATAACTGAGTCAGTACTTGATATTATGTTAATGAATTGAATTTGATGTTTTAATAAACTACAGAAAATATTCTGTGGTTGTCCTGGATGGGAGCTGAGACCCTGTTCGAGATCATTCAGATCTCGTTGATGTCCTGAATCATAATGATATAAAAACAGCATTATGATTCTGAGGATGCTTCACTTGTCCAAATTATTCAGGAACAGTCTGTCTGAAGAGGTAATCAGGTCTTCAGCAGAACATTAGCTTTTAGCACATTTGAATTCTGAGAGGAGAATAATTTATTATGACTGCTTGTCAAGTTATGTAATGCTCTGAGGCAGACCAGGCGTACGACTTTGATGCATTCTTACTGTAAGTCATCAAACTTGGCCTTTCAAAAGCTGCCAATTTGATCCTCTTTCTGAAAAGGACTAATCAGTAGGCTTCTAGCATGTAGGCAGAGATCCACTCTGTAATCCTAGTTTTGCTCCATGGCTGAGTTTTCTAGTAATTTTGTCATTCAAATTACCACAACACTTGGTAGGGTAGCATCTTATTTGAATTCAAGACTGGAGGTACTTTTGAAATATATTATTTGCCATTACAGCTCAACATACACTTATAACCATGATTCATAGACGTAAAAGTGTGATAGATCTCAAGGCTTGAACATGAGTATATAGCAGAAAAAAAACATTCAGTTCTCTTCTTTAAATAATGATTGTATTCATTTTCGTGTTATTCTGAGTAGGATTCCAGATGTCATGAAAATGATGAAGCATTACATTAGTGTGGTGGATTATAAGGTATTATAATGAAATAGCTAGGGTTCATTACCTGTGGCTCCCATCATTACTCCACTGTCTTATTCATTTACAGTTAATAACAAAAAAATGATTTCACTTTGCAATTGAAGAGAAATATTTGGCTACACTGACAACATTCACGCATAAATCATGTCTGAAGCTGGAATTACTGCTAAATTACTTTAATATAGTATCAATTTCTAATAAAGGCTATGCGTTAAAGACCACAGATAGGCACCTCATAGCAGCGTACAAACAGTCATTTAATACTTTTGTTAAAACTGTAACGAAATTTAACTTGATAAAATTCACCAATATTAAATTAATTCATAAGTTAATATTTTTATAAACAATTCATAATGTACTTCACTAAAAAAGTCTAGAAACACAAGTATCATTATCATGATAAAACATTATTTAATAAATAGCATGGTCATGTTAATAATTCACATAAATCTCTAAGGTACAGCATTAGAAGTGCAGAGCATCAAAATGATATATATCATAATAATTTCAAATAAGCCTTGAAAGGCTGAGTTTTACACTAATTTACCTATGGTGGGGCCACTGTAGAACTTAGATTTGCATGAGTGTTTGTTTTTATGAAATTAGAATATGATTCAGATATATCAGTCTGTGTGTAATGAATGAGTATAATACACAAGTTTCACTTTTTGAATGGAATTACTGAAATAAATCAACTTTTTCATGATATTCTAATTTTATGACCAGCACCAGTATATGTTAAAATACACCCATGTCCAATGAACAATAAAATGTTTTTTTTTTAATAATAGCTGTTATAAAGGATTCTATTTCTTAATAATACAATTGTAATAATTTATAGGAGGCTGCTGTCCGTTGCTAAACATGTGGAATCCTGAAGAAAAACTAATAATTTCAGTCACCCTTCATTATATAAGACCCAAATGCAACGACAAAACAGTGATGCCTGCTGGAAAAATACAATTCTGAGTGAACCTTAGGCAACTACATTTCTCTTACACTTTACAAAGGGTAAAGTTTGGTGACTGTTACTGGACTTTGAAGAAACCATTTTTTGATACCAAGTGGTGAATAACTTCTGACACTTTATTAATGTAGGATGCTGTTTGTACATGACTTGAATAAAAATATGTTATTTTAAGTCCTCTTATGACACAATCGACAACATTATAGCACAGACATCCTCTGAGACATAGCCACAGGAGGAATGTGCACTAAAACACTGAATGTAAATTCAGTCAGTCTGCTGCTAATTTAGTAAGACGTGAATATAAGATTGTGATTACACAGGGCTGCAATTTGGTGAGCTCATCAGATAAAGCTCTTCGACGCTCGGCAAAGAGATAACATTAAGCAAAAAATGCACTTTCAAATGGCAGCCCTGAGTCGAGAGATTTTACTAACAAGCTGTTGTTGAATTGCCAGGGTCTCAGTGGAAAACGAGTGTGCCTTCCAGTGCCATACATCTATCGATTGTCTGCCTGATGGAGACATCAAGCACGAGGAGAGCAAGGCAAAGCAAGGTACAGCTGTTTCTGTTGGCATCAGCAGGTCTTCACATTTTGAACCAAGCTGTGCGGTCTGCATGAGCTCCAGCCAGCTAATGATGCCTCCGTCCTGTCACACAAACATTTTAAACAAACCTCTTTGTGCAGGAGAGTTCAGCGTTCAGCGCAGCAGCCGCTACTGTCTCAGGTGTGACTGTTCCTGCTGCTGAAACTTGCCATGGAAAACAACTTGAGAATCAAACAATGCCGTGGGTTTTTCTTCTGAAAATACAGAGATTTTGTGATTTGAAATCAATTTACTCAGTCTTACTAATTTTAGAAACAAGACTGGGAGCATATAATTTGTTAAATAATTAATATTTGGATAAACACCTACAGCCTTGAGAAAACTGTACTGCTTAAAACTTGCTATTTATTGGCTCGAATGACTTCATGTTAATTATCATAAATTTTAGTGTTACACAAAATGTAGATATGAGACCCAGGAGAAAAAGGAGAGAGAAGCATTTAGCAAAGGTGTGATTTCATTGATATGTCTACTAAAACTCAAAAGGACAATCAAGAGATTCCTGGGATCTTTTTCTGAGGAGAAATATTAGAACAGCAGGAGATGTGTTATATTCTCTTTTGTCTTTCCAAATGATCTCAGGTACTACGACATATTCTTTTTTCTTTCCCAGTCTTTTCTTTTCTAAGAGTGAATATTTGGACACTGGCACTGGAAACTTGTTTTTATCCACTTATCTTGGAGAAATAACTTGATCAACTTGTGACACTGAGCCCTGTACTGAGGTTCACAATGCTGTTAATTAATTATTTTGCCTTATATAACAGCCACAATGATGAACTTCCCATGTTGAGGCAATATATTAAATTTCAATGAAAAATAAATCATTAAAGGAATATTACATTTTAAATATAAGCAGAAAGATGCACTGCTTCACACTAAAGTAAACAAAAGTCTGGCCCCTGGCACACAGGTTTTTAATCAATAATTAGAATTTTATTGCTCTCAGAACCATCAAAACCCTTCAAAATCACTGTAATTGTTTTTTATATTTTCTGACTGAGATAGCAGGAGTAAGGGGGGAAAGTAGTGGTATATGTGTAATTGTTTTCATTGATCAGCTCAATTTCAATGCAGGGTTGAAAAGCCATTTGTGCAGTTGGGAAATTCTCTCTCTCTCTCTCTCTCTCTCTCTCTCTCTCTCTCTCTCTCCCCTCCTCTCCCCTCCCACCACTCTTTCCTCTGTGCTCCCTTTAAGGACCCAGTGCTCTGTATCCTAGCAACAAGGCTCTCTCTCTCTCTCTCTCTCATAGATCTACAGAGTGGCAAAAGGGTGAGAGAATAGGAGAACAGTTACCATCTCATTTGCCTCACATGCCACTCCCTAGCTCATATTCATGGTTTGACCAACTTACTCTCCAATTATTCCTGTCCTTCAGCTGCTGTTCACTCTCATTATAGTGTTTTTTTTATTATATATATTTTTTATTTTATTTCTAGCAAAACTTTGGTACAGCTTATATTTGCATCCTCTCTAACTGTGGAAAAATATTAGTGTTCAACACAGCAGTGGAGTAGTATTTTACAGTAAGTTAGCCACTTTTAGAGGTTAGAAATTTGTTGAGTGAAATATCCATGATTAGCCAGAATAATAGCCAGATTTAAGGAATGAACTTAGCAAATTTTAGTTTACCACTATTGTAAAAATTATTGCTATTTTTATTCTTATTTCTAATAAATAAAGCATTTTTAAGTTGAAAAATGTTCGGAAATGTCATGTATGATTGCACAATAGATAAGTGTCTAGATAAATATCTAGTATATGTAGAACATTAAAATGGACAACCATTTAAAACTGTTTTAACTTGAGGTTGGTAGAGAATGGTGCACAAAATCTTTGGAATAAAGGACCAAAAAATATATATATAATAAACAAGAATCTCCAAAGTGATAAGTTTTCAGACACAAATGGTCTTTGCTTATTATAGTCTTAGTATAATAATCATAATATTATAGTCCTAAACCATAAACAAATAGGTATATAATTTTACAAATAAAACAGTTAAACAAGGCTATAATATGATTTCAGGACATTTACTTTATGTACATTTCTACACCTGGTACCACAGCAGTACTTCCCAACAAAGTAATACAGAAATCAGTTCAAAATTGTGCAATTATATAGCATTTTACAACAACTTCACCTCAACCTCTCTGTAGAATTATTACAAGAAATTATTCCAATAATTACTGTTTTGATAGTTAAAATACGTTTCTTTTAGTTTTCTTTTTAGTTTTAGTTTTTCAGAATTTGCCTCCCTAATCTTTAAAAAATAAAAAAAATTTTAGCAGTCGTGGAGTATTTTCTGTCCACAAGGCTTTGTTGTGATAGAATTGCTTGGCTCTGTGTAAGTCTTATTTGTTTGTTTCTGCTGCAATAAGCTATTAGTCCTGTTATGCCGTGTCCCATGAAAACCTCATCAGGCATGTGGTGTGTTGCCAAAAGCCATCCGGTGAGGTGCTGACCCTTCACTGTGGGCTTTTGTGTTCACACTCCAGCCTCGCCCATCAGGGAACACACCCCAGATCACTCAGCTAGTGTGAGTGACACTTCACTCTCTGCTGGTGAACACAGAGGGACCACATAAGTGTTCGCAGTCCAGATCACTATGCATGTCAAACAATAGCAGGCTGGGGCACACAAATGGCCTAGTTTGAACATATGGGGAGGTAAAGTCCTGGTCAGTTTCTTTTTAGCCTGAGGTAAAAGAAATACTGTGTGTAGGATTGCAGTGAATTTATACACAGCTGTACTGTGTCCTAGTATTATCATCCCTGCTCATGGTAAAGAAAAATCAGAGCTCTCTTTAATTATTTTACCTCATTAGATTCCCCCTGACTGCAATGAGATCAGATGGAACGAGACTACAGCTTCCCGCAAAAAAAAAAAAACAACGCAACAGCTCTGTGGTCCCTAAATGAACAAGCTCCATTCAGCATGGCTACACATAGGGGAAGCCTTGTTTAAGATCAGAACAGAATGCCTGCTAATTCCAGAATTCTGTGTATCAGTATAATGGCAATTAATTACCTATTCATTGGGGAAAATGACTTCCCACAAGTCTCCGTTGGCTCAAATATTTTCTTCTGGACAAAAGAGAATCTCACATCTGTCTCCTCTAATGTTTTAGCAAAGCTCTCAGTAAAGTCTCACACTGTGCTCAGTTGCTCTAACACAGTAATATTCTGCAACTGAACTAAAGGCAGGAAATCAACCATCTCTGATTGGTGCACTGACCATACCCAAAACTGAGCTTGAGATCGGCACCCTGCTAAGGGTGTGTTCCTGCATGGCCCCAATGATTCCCTATAGGTTGCAGAAGCACCACAACACTCAAAATAATGAAGCAGATGCCGCGGGTGAATGAATGAATTTCATTTTATTATCAAGTCTGTGCATTTGGGTTAAAACACTATGGATTTAAAGTGAATTTCTTTGCCATCTACACAAAGCGCATTACACAATTTACAGGCCTTGCTAAAGTCTTTGTTTAATCCTCCATGTTACTTTATGCATTACAGCAGCACGAAATTTCTTTAAGAACACTTAAGACTCAAAGAGAAATATTTGGTGCCCACCCTTTACTTATTTTCAGCCTCACTGTGCTCTTCAGCATGACCATGAGCTGATGATAACTTCTGGAGTGACTCTGTATCTGTATTTATATTTCCAGCTGGATTTGCATTTTCAGGACTTGCTGGCTGCATTGAGTTTTCTTATTCCTTTTTTTACGAGAGATAGTACTTATCGCCCAATAGAGGCAAACATAATCACCATAAATTACATAAACACCATGCAATAACACTTCATTTAATATCCTTGAGTTGTTTTCTTTGCCATGATTTGCAGCGACAGTTGTTTTGAACAAACAAAATAGTGTTTTCTTGCAACATAGCCATTCTGGAGTCTGTGATACTTTTGCAGTCATGTGGATTTTAACAACACTACCTGGTTATACCTAATTTAAGATTAACTGCAGATTCCAGTTAAAATGTGTCTGAACAACATATACAAAAACACCAAGCATGACCAACAATCAAAACTGTGATTTAGCTTGATCCAGTGGCTTATAGACAAACATAGACATTGTATCAGGGGTGGAGAAATACATTGCAATGCATCAATTTAAAGGTGATTATTCAAACGAATCAATTTTACACTCAATTATATTTTATTAGAATATTTTGCTATGAAATATGCCCACATTTGCTGGCCAAGATTAAATTCTGAGGCTATAT
Source organism: Hoplias malabaricus (assembly GCF_029633855.1). Taxonomy (NCBI): domain Eukaryota; kingdom Metazoa; phylum Chordata; class Actinopteri; order Characiformes; family Erythrinidae; genus Hoplias; species Hoplias malabaricus. Next base: position 53,876,784 of record NC_089802.1, on the reverse strand, counting down.
TAATTCCTAAAAATGTCATGTTTTTACAGTTCATGTTTGTATATAGACGGTGGTGCAGCAGGTAGCATCGCAGTCACACAGCTCCAGGGAGGTTGTGGATTCGATTCCCGCTCCGGTGATTGTCTATGAGGCGTTGGTGTGTTCTCCCCGTGTCCGCGTGGGTTTCCTCTGGGTGCTCTGGTTTCCTCCCACAGTCCAAAAAAAAAAAACACACGTTGGTAGGTGGATTGGTGACTCAAAAGTGTCCATAGGTGTGAGTGAATGTGTGTGTGTGTTGCCCTGTGAAGGATTGGCGCCCCCTCCAGGGCGTATTCCCGCCCTGGGTCTGAAAGTATGTGTAGCTGCTGAAAAGCCATTAGTGAGAAAAGAAAATTAGAAAAAAATTCCAGATGAAACAAAGAAGCTGTTGCTGTATTTTTAGAACGATCATGGCAATGCCCACACCTCAAAATCATCCAGTGTTTTTAAGCTTAATTCGATTGTGAGAAGCAGAAATTGGCAACTAACTTCTAAGACTGAACTTGAAGTCGTGGTCTGGTGGTTAGTGAACTGGGAACTGGGCTTGTAATCGGAAGGTTGCCTATCCCTAGAGCCGGCAGGTCAGGCCTGAAGTGCCCTTGAGCAAGGCACCTAACGCTCAACTTTTCCCCAGGCTCCATGACTAGGGCTGTCCACTGCTCTGGGCATGTGTGCTTACTGCCCCCTAGTGTTCACTAGTGTGTGTGTAAATGTGTGTTTCACTGCACGGATTGGGTCCAGGAGAAATGCGGAGAACAAATTCCTCTGTGTGCAAGCACAGTGGCTAATAAAATTATTCTAATTCTAATTCAAATTCTAATCCGAAGATGTGGAACAGTAAACAAATATACATTAAATCCTAAAACCTGTGTATTATGATATTACAGTCAGCTTTTTAAGCTTTTCTGTATTTCACACTGAAATATAGGATTGTGTGTATTGTGGTTTCTGTGTCATTCTATGCAACTAAATTTTTCTTTACATTTGTAGTTTATTTGTGGTAATATACAAGCAGCCACAGCAGGCCAGCATTTGAAAATCTTCAACCAAATAATTTAACACCTCAATAAGCTCTATAGGAATCATTTTCTATTTTGTAATAGCCACCCTCCTCCCCCTGGCGTGGAAATCACACATAGAGTGTTTGCATGGCACGGTGTGAGGCGGACGGTGCCCTGGGCAGGAAACAGTAGCCCTCACTGTGACTCACATTGATCTGAAATCTCACCCCGGACAGCATACCAACTTTTAATATTTGGCTTTAATTACCCCCTGAACCCTCTCTCTCATAGGTTAGTGTAGAGACATTATTCCCAGAGGGCTGGTGGGCAGCAGGAGCTCTCTAGAGCCTTACAGGCAGAAGAACAGAAGAAAAACGCTTTCAGCTGAATGACTAAAACCTTGCCACAGAACTAATCAGCAGGAAACTACAGAGTTCTTTGTGTTCTTTCTGTATGTTTGAATGAATCATATTACTGCATGCAGAATATTGTGAAAGTGCAAAACAGCACATAATTAGAGGTACCATGCAAAAAAGGGTGCTTAGATTAGTTGCATATAGCAGCTAGAAACATTGTTTTTTCAGCCTATAGTAACCTTATGGCTCCTTTCTCTTTCTGTCTTTCTTCTCTGAGCACATTCTCACAGACATAGGCCAGTAAATGGCCTGAGCACAATTATAGCACCAACATTAAGTGGCTATTAGCATCCGTGGTAGAAATATTAGGCCTATTAGGCCTATTCTGCTGTTGCGATTTTATTTATAGCTTTTATAGCTGGGTACTCTAGACCATTTTGTCTCGCACTTTGTCTGAAATACCAAGGCCAAACATTGCTTCTTTTGTCTGAAGTTGTGCTTTGAAATGGGACCACGAGAAGTACTCACAGATTTAGTGTGTTTTCATAACTGGGTCTGTTTCAATTCTTTGTGGAATCTGGTGGTGTAAGATGGTTTTCATTTCTCATTATAGCAGGGCCAGTATTTTTAGTAAAATAAATGAGATAAAATGAACAAATGAGGGGATGAATTATTCTAAAAGTTTGCAATAAGATGATTTTTATTCCTAAAGCCATTAGCACCAATTAATGTTTCTAGAACACATTCTTAAAAAAAGAAAATGCTCTTCAAACTCAACTCAGTTGCAGAAACAGAACCATCCGTTTGAAGGTAATGAAAACAATGGTGGTTGTTCTATGTAATTTGGTGCTTTTTCTTTTAATAATGACTTTATTTTGCAAATGTTGACTGCCTACAGTCTACAGATAAGGGATTAATTACAAGATGTAAAAGTAACCAGAAATCTAATACAAACCAATATGGATTTTTAAGAGAAAAACATTATTAACCAGATACCTATAAACTATATTAAATGGTATATATTATATTCCACATGTTAACAATATCCTAGTGCTTAATAAAATATCTGTGACATAGTTTGGTCAAAATAGCACAAGGATCAAGCACCACAGCACTGTTCTTACTCTGACTAAACATTCTTGTTCAGAATAACTGGTTTAAGTGCTTGTTCCTTTAAATGATAATTTGCAACTGTTTACCCAGAGTGACCAGGACCAAGAAATTAATGTCTGAAGCTCTTGATTTCAGTCATACTTTCTTGGTTTTCTTTTTTTTTTTTACCTGTCAAGTTTTATTGTTTTTGTCTAGTCTAATTTCTATTTATTTGTAGTGTCTCTTTAACACCATTTAACCTCATGTTTGTGTTCTTACATAAATGCAATCCATCGCTGGTCATTCCTGACACTCCGACAGGGGTGTAAGGGAAATATCATTATACTCTAAGCATTGATGCCAGAAGAAGTGCTTATTTTATGTTTTCTGATTTAACCTACAAAACAAACAAACAAATAAAATATCTGGGTTGTTTTATTTCATTGTTTGAGGTTGGTAGGTTCTAGAATCCCAAATTAATACATGCACTGCACTGAACATTGTTTTTATAATATTTTTTGAATAGATATTGTGATCAAAAAATGGTCTGTCACAGCAGTTAACAAATGACTATATGGAATAGAACCAAGCCATCTGATGAAGGGAGGGAGGGGGCCACCCAACCCACCCACAGTACAAACCAATTGTACTGTCTTAGGACTCCTGGTGTCTCCGGGGATTGAACTGATGATCTCTTGATGATAGGACCAATGCCTAGACACCTGGGCCAAATAAGGACCTTCACATATTATATATCTGCTATGAAGTAGGGCCACATGTGCATTGAGCTATCCCATTGTGTGAAATAAAACAACCAAGTTTTGTTCAAAAAGATACCTGGCCTCACATGTCTTGTGGTGCTTGCTTCTCCAATGTAACAGGAACCACAGGCTTTGGAAACAAAGATAAGCTTAAGCACTGTTTTACTCATGTATTTGCTTGTTGTTGTGTTTTCTTTTTTGTGATTTCTTGCTGGATTCTTTCCTTACCCCCAATCCAAGGAGCATCTGCACCCCTTTAAAAGTCCACTGCATATTTGTTTACGAGCTGCCGTTGTGAGACAAAAAATGTGATAGCTGCTGTAGCTTGGAGATTTTACACATGGCTAGTTTGTGCTGGATGTCTACATTTTGTTGTATAGACAAGTCTCACTGGTTAGTCAGTGCTTTGCAAGGTTTGCACACCACGTTTAGGCCCTACTAAACTTGCTTGGAACCAGGAATGAGCTGGGACTAAAACAATTAGCCAGTTCCAAGTATGAGGAACCAGATTTGCCTAATGGAAAAACAAATGAGCTGAACAGAGCTGAGTCGAGGAGAACGGGGACCTTGCAGTGGAAAACCACCATTGCCATTGTAAAATGCTCTTGCCTTCACCCTCCCAGGCTCATGTCATTGTGAGATTGGGGGAGGCCTAGTTGGCTAGCTAAAACTGGAACTGGCTAATGAAAGGTGAGAAAAAGGGGATTTTTAAAAATCATGAATTGTTTTACCGCAGAAGTCTAACCAGCAAGAGACAGAAAGCATTACATTATGTTGTACCCTCATTTATGCATAATGACAATAAGCTTGAATTGAAATGAATTGAATTGAATGCATAATCAACTGTAGCATCGAATAGATAGGGTGTGTCTCTTCTCATTAATCAAGGCTTGCCTTGTTACAAATGAGCACTTTTAGTGAATTTTCCTACAGTTCAATGCAGTCAATGGTTACGGCCTTGCGAGTTTACACAATTATTAAATTGCTTATTCTCCAGCAAGGTTATCCCCATGACAGACATCTTCAAAAGCATTAAAGGAAGAAGAGAAAAAAAAGCCCCTTATGCAGTCCTGGCTACATCTCCATCTGAACACAAATAATTGGGCTATCATGGGCACTTCATTACTTTATTCTATGATGTGTTTCTGTTTGAATAATCTCAAAGTAATTCTTTTGCCCTGAGGATTTTGCATGTTGCATGCAAACAAATAAAGGCTGTACAGTTGTGGCTGCTTCCTTGCAGCTGTGGCGTGTCTTTGTTCGGCTTTGCTGACATGCATGATCATTGCAAATTTCATTATGGCTGCCTTCTGACCTTGGCTGTTTACCAGCAGCTAAATATTCCCCCCTGTGCAATCATGTCACCTTCCGATTAAAAATGTCAGCAGAGTTTTGTAGGTGACGGACAAGAGTGGAAATCGCCCCCTGGTACTGGACTCAAAATAGTCGAGTGGTCCCTCTAAGCAATGGAGTGCGCCATAGAGCGAGGAGGCCTCATCAGCCATGGGCTGCTAACCCTCAGTGGCACTGCAGCACCAGTGTCCAGGAGTGATTTGTGCAGGAGAAGAGGCTGATTTGCTTGTCATGATTGTCAGAGTCCTCTGGTCAAACACAAGTGTGAGGTGTTGCCGAGGCTCCAATCAGACTGACAGGGGCGAGCATGGTGGGGGGACTGCCTGAGCTCATTCCCAACCATCACGAAAGAGAGAGCCACATGAGAGGGTGTCTCTGACTTTGTCAAACCCCTCGGTGAAGTGAAACAGCTTTGCGGCTGAAGTGCAGCTGAACAACACCACCCCCTCCCACCCCCAACCCCCCACACGCGCACACACACACACACCCTGGAAGACCCTGTCCATCTGTTCCCCTCGGCCAATTCCTTCCTACCCACAACTCCTTGTCACTCACAGAGTAAACAAACAATCCTCTGCTTATTTATCAGGGGCAAGTCTCCTGTTGATGAAATCCTCCTTATTCTTAAAGCTGGTCCCTCACTCTTACAAATAAAGGTTCCTAATTGGTTCTGGTCTTGAATGTTGCAATACTACATCTCATATACAAAAGTTGATGTTTAAAGGGCTTGAAATTGAAAACAATTCTAACCCATTTTATGTTAAAATACCTGACCATCTATACCACAGTTCACATAGTCCAAGTTCATTTACAGAAAGTGAGCTGCAAGACATTCATTCATTAATTGTCTATAACTGCTTGTCCAGTTCAGGGTTACAATGGGTCCGGAGCCTACCCGGAACCATTGGGCAGAAGGCAGGAACACACCCTGGAGGGGGTGCCAGTTCTTCACAGGGCTACACACACATTCACTCACACCTATGGACACTTCTGAGTTGCTAATCCACCTACCAACATGTGTTTTTGAACTGTGGGAGGAAACCGGAGCACCTGGAGGAAACCCACACGGACACAGGGAGAACACACCAAACTCCTCACAGACAGTCACCCAGAGCGGGAATCAAACCCAGAACCTCCAGGTCCCTGGAGCTTTGTGACTGCGACACTACCTGCTGCACCACTGTGCCGCCTTGAGCTGCAAAACAGCCATTTTAAAATCAATATTTTGTTTTCTTTTATAAAATATTTTAAATGATCTGTTCTGCCTAAAGCACTTTGATTTGCCCAATTATACTGATGTCATAAGGAGTGTTTCAGCCCAGAACCCCTTTTGTATGAGATAAAGGTCAGAAAAAAAATTGTTTTTTAATTATGGATGATAAAGACGGGTTAGAAATTTGCTACAATAATTAATTATGGCACATAAATCAAATATACACATACTGACAAATCAATGATCCAGCTGTATTGGTAATGGCACAGTACTGACCTTATTAAACAGTTCAGATATAACCGAACCCCTTTAAGTGCAACATGTGATGCACATCATAAATTTGTATTATTATTAATGAAACTGAATGCCCATACATACATTTAATAATTATAAATATTCACACATCAGACAAACTGTTTATTTCAAGAGAAGCAAATATATATATATATATATATATATATATATATATATATATATATATATATATATATATATATAGTTTAAAATTGTGTAAAGATTTTGAGATAATAATTAATATACACACAGTAATGACTGTGAAAATTAGGTGAAAAAAATAAGGGTGAATATGAAATAATTTTCCATTGTATCCGACTATTAGTCTTCATAACTAATATTTTTTAAACGACACAGATGCAGTTTCAGACGATATCTTGGTTCTTTGCATACGATAAAAGTATGATACAGAGGATATGATGAGCTATTTTGAGAACTAAAAGTGGTTCTTCTGTGATATCACTGTACAATTCTTGTTATAGCCAAGATGGCAGTGGTAGGAAACTTTGAGCTGCCCTTCATAAAAGATGATTCATTTGTGCTTCTGGGGTCATTGTCAAGCACGTCTGCTCCTCCACAATGGTGGAAGTAAGTCATTAAATCCAAGAGAAAGAGACTTCAATGATGTAACCCTTCTACCTTGAAAGGAAGAATATAAAAGCTGCTTTATCTGTCCAAAGTGTAAAGGAGCGTGAAGAAAAGGAATTTTAACCTGCCTGCTTTTTTCCTTTATCAGTGGTTAAAAGCAGAGGTGCGAGTCTACTTAAACTGTCTTCTATGAGTAGACTATGTGTTGTGAAATCCTTCACCACCTGGAGCCTTGAGTCTCAACACTGGATTCTTGTTTCCGTTATCTCTTCATCCCCTCTACTATTAGGGCTTTGTAGGTCCGCCAGTGCTTCATGAAGGTGTGATATCAACACTTGATGGGCACTCAGAGGAATGAGGTTGGGAAGTGGAGCAGAGTGCCTGAAGGACTCCAGATCTGAAAGTGCGGGTGGAGGCCTGCAGGGGATCTCACTACATCTGTGAAGCGTGTTTATATCTGGGCTTAGCAAGACATCAGGGACTTTGATTGGCTAAGATTACCCAAAACTCATCTGTTCTTCATGAGCAGAGAGAACAGAGATTTGAGAGAGAGAGAGAGAATGGTTCTGGTTTGTAATTAGTGTAGAAGACTAAAGCTTTTTCTCTTGTTTTTCTTTACTGTTATAAAATAATTAATGAGCTTGTTTCATCTGCATTTACATAATGCAAAAGTGTAAATGCTGTCTGATTAATGGATGGATTTATATAGCCATCATCGCCTAAAATATTGTATACAAAGTACATCTATTTACAGTAATTGATGTGACACAATAAACACACATATTGTTATTAAAATGAATAGAAATGATAATAGCATTAGCATTTTAGTTATAAAATTTAATGGACAAATAACTATAAACAGAATATATTTCTGGACACCTGGTCATTTTGAACAGATGATGTATACAATAACTGACATTTCAATGATGTACTTTTTAAAATAACAATCCAGCAAAATGTGTTCCCTTGAATTTCCACCAGGGATGTTCTGTTCTGACTAGTTCATGTCTGTGTTTCTGACTTTGTTATTTTCTTCACCACAATCAAAATAAACAATATCTTCTGTTTACAAACACAAACCAGGCTTTCAACAGGTTTTTTCTGCTCAATTCAATCAGCCACAAGTAATAAATATGTCACCTTCCAGAAAGTTCCGTCAAAGAAAGAATCAGGAAATCAGTATTGTATGATCTCATATTTAAAACCGGAGGCTCATTATTCTTAGTTATAGGAGTATATCATACATGGTTTTTTTTTTTGCTTGTTTGTTTGTGTTTGTTTTTAAAGGAATCAACCACACAGATGCTGGTTATACAAAAAAAGAGAAGCTGAACAAGTCTTCTGCAATCTGTGGACGAGTCTGTGTTTGTCTTGTAAAATCCATTTTGAAAATGTGAAGTATTAGTATGAGAGGATAATCTGAGATTATACCCACACAGATTGCTTGAAGTACAGCAATCAAATCTGCAGATTGAAATGGAGAGCAAACGACTTCTGGAAAGGAATTCACCACAGGAACATAACCTGACTTTATGGTCTCATAATATGTGAGAGGAAAAAGATATGCAAAATATGAAAGAAGAAAAAACCTCATGTCAAGTTCACTTTATATATATAAACTGCTGTTAGAAAAACTATGTACTTTGTAAACATCTATTGTAACTCTGCCATAAATACAATAGACTTAGTATGTTTTCTCAAATTATAATGTTATACTTTGCTGTTAAGTCTTAGAATTGACATCTGCACTACAGTGTATTGTGTAATATGCAGTAAGTAAACAAGGGGCATTGTTTAATTTCTATAGCATTTTCTATAGCATATAGCAATTATGCAAAATTTCATGAAAAAAAAAATCTAAAATTAAAGATAGTAACCATGGGCAGGATTAGAAAGGCTTTGGTATTCTATATATAAAATTAATCTGTAGGTTGTTGTGGGTGGAGCTATTGTTACAATATCTGTTGAGTAAACCCCCCACTTTAGTCACGTTAGTGTTGGCGGGCCTTACCGGGGGCATTTCCAAATATACGTTCACCTGCATGATGGTTGTTCATGCCAGTGACCTATCGTAGTGTACAGTAAAATACTGACCATTACTGTCATTTGTCATAAGTCTATTATTGTACTGTCTATAAAGAAGCTGTAAGCTTAACATTATCTTTGTCAGGAAAAAAGGTTTTATCTTTAGAACAGTAACTTTACTGCAGATTGTTCATTTGTTGGTTCATTCAGTAAATCATTTTTTACAAAGCACGGGGTTACAGGGGTTTTAATTAATAAAAACTACAAAAATGATTATTCGAGTGTTTTGTGTAATATGATGGAATTGGACAACACTTTGTCTTATATACTACATCATATTTTACAGAACACCTTAGCCCAGCAGACACATTTTTCTTATGACTGTAAAACTATAGAAGGTGGAAGCATTCATGTAAGTCGAGTCTAAACATGCTTTTTCACTGCATGGCTCAGCACAGTCAAATATGATTTTCCCTGGTTACTTTTCCACTATAACAGCTCTCCAGTGAAATTTAGTAGGTGATGTCACAAAACCTGCCTCTAACAGAAACCATGGGCTTTGTCTCTGGCGCAAGTCTCTGGACAATCTGTGCTCTGTAATGTTTACAGTCATGGTTTTTAGTGCATACTCAGCCTGCTTCAAACCATGCAAGAGCGGGGATTAAAAAAATACCTGGTTCCAGGTACCAGATCCAAGTCGAGTCAAGTCAGGTAGGGATTATGCAGTGGCAAAGCACCATAATACATGTGCAATATGTAGAAATACAGGAGAGTACCAGATATCCTCTTGATAGCTGTAATACTGTAAAACGAGGTACTGTGCAATTATGTATATTGACCAATTTTTAGCTACAAGTGAACTACTGTATATTTACAGGCATTTTTGCTCACATTTTTATTATGTGTCTTAAGAAGGGACATTAACAAGCAACATTAATGTGACACACAGACCAAAACATAATTCTGGTATATGTAGAGGTGTTCTCATCAAAATAGAGGCATGACAACGGCACAAATCTGCAGTTGCAGAGTCAAGAGCGAAATGACAAGGTAAACTGTTGATGTATCTGTTAACACATAAAGCAAAGTGGTAGCATCTCAGGTTAAAGTAGAAATGTCTGCCTCACTTGTGAGCTTTGCTGCGGGCAGCACTGAAGCTTTTGTAGCTGACACAATCATTGGGAAACTTGAGGATGATGTCCTCATCAAAAGGAGAGGCTCTCAAAATTTCATGTGAGATCCTCTTCAATGACTCTTTTCTTTTATTATTTATATATTTTCTCTTGTTATCTCAGAGTGTTTAGACCTTGAAACTGAAATAATTGTTTATATATATATATTTTTTTTTTTTTCCCCCAAGGCAGAGCATTTTGTAGGCACCAAGGACAGCTGTGCTGGTCATGATTGCTTTGTTGCAGCATCGAGGTTTTTACCATGACGACAGCATGTCAGCTGTTCAGCTCTCAGTAGTGGCACTCTGAGGCCAGAGTGCATTCATAAATCCTTTCTGATTCTTATGAATGGGGAATAACAGTAAAAGGGAACTGCTTTGGCTAGTTGAACTGAACAAATGGCCTTTTATTCAGGCGTCTGATGCAGTTTTCATTTGCATGCCCAAACATTTATAGATGCTTCTTATACCCATACTCACACTTTGGGGCTGTGTTCAGTGTGGAAATGGATGTTCAGAGGTGCACACACAGCTTTTATAATTTCCATAGAAAAGCAAGAAATGGAGTGAAATGCTTTTGAGTTGCTATTCATTTGCTTAACACTATACTGGGTGGCAGGTGGCAGGATAGGATGGAATTGTGGTGTGAAGCAATGGAGCTGCATTCTCTGGAGTGATGGAACACCATTTAATACTTAATCATCTAACATCAGTACCTGACTGAACTGCAGTTCTTGTGCAATCAAATCCTCAGTGAAACATTATATTACGTTGAGGCAAGCCTTCCCAGAAGATTAGAAGCTGTTAATGCAGCCATGGGTTGAAGGGTAATGGTTTCTTCTTTATGATGGGATTCACTTTGTACACGGTATAGTAAGGAGCATGTAAGTGGATCTATATAGGACCAAGTAAACTGAGCCCTTGCAATGAAGAACCATATATGCAACATTTTTTGCAAACACCTAAGCTTGAAATGACATTGTTTGAATCCCCCTCTAATTAATTTAAGCAGTCACTAAAGAATTTGCTCTGTATATTATCCTGTATTTTTCAGTTTAAATGCATGCTCATCCTGTAAAACTGTTTAACTCCAAAGTCAAAACTGGACAAGTGAGCAATGTTTCTAAAAATGGAAATAGCATAAATCTTTGTTGTAAAGGGCCATACTACACTCTTAAAAAAGAGGGTTCTTCAATGTTCTTTAGTAAAAGTGATGGTTCTACTTAGATTCTTGAGCTCTGCATAAAACCTGCTGCATGGTGAAATGGTTCTTCAGATTCACTGAGAACATGCTGTATATGGTTTTATATAGCACTAAAAAGGCTTGTTGTACCAAACTGGACTTTGTAACAATATTAGAAAACTTTGGTGCTATACAGAACCATTTTAACACATTTTCATCAATCTGAAGAATCATTTCAGAATGGAAACAGTTCTATATAGAACACATGGTTCTAACTAGAACCACTGCTATTGCTAAAGACCCTAGAAGAACCCTCTATTTAAAGAATGTATATTTTAGCTTTTGAAACCTTTTTTTGGTACGTTATATAACACTGTTGACTGAGTTTTAAACTGACAAAAAACTAAAAAAAGTGACAAAACACATTCTATTGGATACAAAATTCACTATAGTAACTATATCAATAAAATGTAAAAATTCATTCATTTATTGATTTGTTCTTTCTTCTTCTGCAACCACTTCATCCTGATCAGGTCTGCAGTGGATCTGAAGCCTACCTAGAATCAGTGGGTGCAAGATAGGAACACAGCCTGGAACATATCACCAGTCCATCACACACTCACTCACAACTGTGGACATATTCACACACTCCCCCAGTCACTCACACTCGCACCAGCCAATCCACCTACCAACATGTGTTTTTTTTTTTTGACTGTAGGAGGAAACTGGAGCAGCTGAAGGAAGCTCATACAGACACATCTCCTCACAGACCAAGCCCTAGAGTGACGACCAAACCCATGACCCCAGGATTCTGGAGCTGTGACAGTGACAGTACCTTCACAGTTCTGCCCAATTTATAGAATATGATGTTTCAATATCTGTATATACTATTTCACCTAGAAAAAACATTATTTACAAAAGATACAAATTACAAAGATATATGTACTTATTTGGTTTAATTGATCTTAAAGTATTTTGGATTATGATTATGTATTTTTGGTCTGTTCAGTATTTCCATTAGGCAGCATTTACACTAGATTCACTGTTTGAAGAGTTTTTTTGAGGTTTAAAGTTTCATTTTAGAATAACAGCTTCTAAAAAAAACTGTGAGATTGGACACTTTCCATTGAGATGGCAGCATTAACAGTAGTGAGTATATATAGAGAGTGTAAAACATTTCTGTGTCATCTTTAGTGGCTTTTCATTGTGAAGAATGGGAGGAGATCGGTGCAGGTATGAAATGGCTTTCTCGAATTAACACTCACACTTTTTATCAAATGAGATATTAAACCAAAGATTAGTCTGAGATGAATAAGAATGATGGTGCTCTCCAGATGTGCAGGCTGGCTGCCAACATGAAGTGCATATGTCAATAGTGCCCCCTAGTGTTTCGTCCCAATTGCCAGAACTAACTAGGGACTGGACAGGCTCATTTTGTTTTAGCAATCAATCTGTGGAAAATGCACTTGAATGAATTGGAGAGCAGAATATCATTTGTGAAAGAGTCCATGAGACAAATAGTACTAACAGGCACATGTTTATGAGGTTCATTGAGACAGATTGTTATTGCCGTTCCGTGGTTTTGATCTATTCCATCAGAAGCCTGAGCAGTGACGGTAATGGCATGTAGGCTGAAGTCTTTGTCATCCAAAATGACCTTGCATCCTCATTACACACCACACCGCTGACTGTGAGCCTATGGGAGGGTTTGCAGATTGACTCGGCCTCTTCGGGTGGAGGCATTAATCTCTCCCAAGCTTCACTTTTCATGCTGTTGAACAAATGAGGAAATCCTCAAAGTCAGCCTCAAAAGACACCAGTTTCCTCCCCATCTTAATAATTCAACAGCTTCTTTATACACTCATTCATACGACGCAAATGCATTATTTATTGCACTCTTAACTTTGTGGAAATGACTGGCTTTCTACAGCTGCTATAAAATGACTTTCCTTTAACGAACATACTCTCTTCTTGAGAATTTCTTGAGCAATACAGTAGACTACATGCATATTTAAGTACAGCAACATAAAACATCCTACTTTCTGAATGGCATTTGGGATTATATAACTTCTCACTTTAAAATAATAGTTCCTGAATGGTTCTTGTCTTGGAAATAGAGTGCTAGAGAAAAGGAATGTTTCAACTTTAAAAATGGCTTTTTATCTCATTTAAAAAACTGGTTGTTTTATGGCATCAACTCAAAGAACAACTATATAATGCTCTGCTGTTTAGAAATGCTCCAATCTGTGTCATAGACCCTGCTCATATTTTTTAAAAAGTCAGGCATTTTATGAAGAACCATTCATTATGTACAGCGCCTTCATTCTTAACAGTAGTTCTTTCATGTGTGTTTCTATGTGCTAGCTCTAATATTGTGTTATGATATAAGGGTCTCATTTTTTTGAATGATAGGTTTTGTTTATAAAATAAAGGTTCCTTGCTTGGTTCTGCACTTCTAGGAAACAGCTTGATTGAAATAGAGTTGTACCCTATAAGGGGCTTCCTTAAACTTCAGTAAGGTTCTTTACAGTTACACAACTCATATGCAATAAAGCTGAATTTTTTTAAAGGTCCTTTAGGCAAACAAAACTTCCAAAGACCTTTTATCATTTCCTTTATAGAACAGTAGATAAAAACTGTGATCTTGCAGCTATGAGTGCTAAAGCTCTGAGCATCTCCTCTATTCTTATGCCATCCTCATCTCTGCATCTACAGTATGCTCATTAAAATAATCAATTCCTCTTTTATTCTAATGATGTGGATTCTGAGCTGCACTGCACAAACCCCTCCCGGCTGTCTTTATGTTCAGAATCGTTTCCAGGGGCGAATGAAAAGAAAAAGCAGAGGATTGGAGACAGGTCACCACATGTTGCCGAGCCCTCCTCAGTCCCTACAGAGCCAGAGCTGTGTGTGCATGTCGTCCCTGTTTAACTAGAGCAGAAAATCTCCAGAGTACGTGACCTTTACTTAATCAGCCTGCATTCTGAGTTTGTTTCTTTTTCGAATATCTGTGCCTTGATCAAGGTAAATTAGGCCCCAGTCAGCCATGTAAAGCCCTGCTATCTAATCCTAAACACGCCTTAGCATAAAGCTCTTGTCACAACAGACCCTGCCCTGTGAACATGCACTGATGGGCGTGGATGCACAAACATGCAACATTTCTGCGGCCACGTGGTCACTCTTATGAATCTGTGTTAATAATTAATCATACTATTAAACTGTGCATATAAATAATGTACATTTGATTTCAAACTGACCAACACAATTCTGCTACAATGTGAAAACACTCTTCTGCAGTCCCTGGGCAGGTTCATGTTATAAAAGAACAATCTGAAAAAAAAACATTAAATTACAGCTTCAGAATAATTGTGATGGGTCACTGACCTGTAATAGGGAGGCTACAGCCTTTTCATTGCTACTCTGACTTCAGTTCTACGGAAACTGCACTATGTAAACATTGATTTCAGTACAGTGCTGTAAAAATTAATTACACTTGGAGGATCTCCAGGAGTAGTCTAACATTACCTAGTGTTCCTTTAAATTTTGGCATACAAACAGAATGTATATGCCTATTTGTAGAGACACTTTAAAAATACTGCAGTCAGCGACTTTAAGGTGCAGCTTTGTGGATGTTCATTTACACATGCACAGCCGCAATCAGGAGGCTGTCCTACCCCCAGAGAGTGAGGCTAATTGTATTCTCTAAGACTCATGTCCTTTGAGGGCTGAGGCATCACATGGATCTTAACCTGCAATCTCTTGTTTATAGGGCCATTTCTAAGACAGCTACATCACTTGGAAGCCCTGTCCCAGGGGATCAGACACAGCAGTGCTGCTGTAGTTTTTGTCCACTGTGTCCACTCACTGTCCGCTGTATTAGACACACCTACTTTGTTGGGCCACATTGTAAATGAAAAATCAAAGACAGTATCTCATCTGTTATTGCAGAGTTTTTGTTAGTCATTCTCAAGTATTTTCATCAATGGCCACTGCCCATAGGATACTGGAAAGCTGGTGGACAATTCTCAGTTCAGCAGTGACACTGGTGACACTCCAGCTGCATCTGATCATACCAATGCAACACACCTAAAAAACTCCAAGTGAGTGTCAAGGCAGAGCTGAGATTGACACACCACAAACCATACATTCTCTGTGGTAGTTCTGTGGGTTTGCTGACCACTGAAAATCAGTGTGAAACGGGAATATATGCAGAGCAACAGATACTCCTGTATGATCAGTGGAGCTGAGAGAATGAACAGTGAGTGTAGAAACAAGGGCATGGTCATATTGTAATGAATAACCAGTGTACTATTCAAATGGAAAGGCAATGTTTATTCCTTTAAATGGAATCTACAAGTAAGCAATGAGCATGTTGATGAAGTCACTGCCAACTGTATGTGCAGTTTTGATACTTGTGAATTTTAAAGGCTGACAAAAGCTTTGAAACCTGGGGTATGACCCGCTCTTGTTATTGATGATTTTAAGCATTTAGTGATATCGACAAAAACACCTTAGATGGCATTTATTATAAATCTAGCACCTCTAGAACTTAAAGTCCATGCCACATGAAAACAGCTGTTCACTAAGGCATCACACAGACCACTGATGGCTCTATCATGATCCAGCTGTTCCTCACAAGCTCACAACATTAATCACACTCACTTTTTCTTCTAAACCCTCCATCAGTGCTTAGGAAGAGGAAGAGGAGAACATGTGCTTCACCTCCTTCACACAGCAAATATGATTTCTCTACTTTATTTGATTTATCTGACCATTTTAAAATAGATTACATTACAGAACTATAAAAGCTGAAGGGCAAGTGAGGATACCACTATAAGGTCTCTGACATGTTGTCAGGATTCTGCCCTACTCCTGTCTTTGGTCTGTTTGCGGTTGTTTCTAGTTCTCTGTCTGCTTATTGTTCCCTTTGTAAACCTCTGTCTGGTGCCTGTGTCCTTAGCCCTTCCTCTTAGGTGAGTCGCCCCCCCTGGCTGTTTCTCAATGTCAAGAACACAAGGAATGGACTTGTGTTCTCAGGAAGGATGTTCTTGAGAAATTAACTTGCAACAGCAAATTTGTTCCTAGTGTAATATTAACAGGTATTCCTAATCCTTTTTTTGATTTATAAGCCCTGTCCCAGTCTCAGTCATTCGTGTCATGGTACCCTTGTGTTCTTTAGCTCTTTTTTCTGGCAGTTACTCTAATGTTCAGTTACTTATGGTCTGTTACTCTCTCGTCTGTGGCTCTCATGCTTCTGGTTTGTTTCCTCTTCATTCTCTCTGGTCCATCATCTGTCCCTTTGTCCTCTTAATGTACTTGACTGTACTTGTACTTGTACAGTTCTCTCTGGTTGGTTTACGTTCTGAAGCTCCATGTGTTTTAAGGTGGATTGGTATGTCTGAGGGGAAAAAATGGCTGTTTTGTTTATAAGTTGAGTTGTTTAGTTTTGTAGCACTTACAGCAATGCAATTAGCCTTCTCCTTAATTTGGAGACATTTCCACCTTAAGTAATTAGAAACAGCAAAAATAATCAATAATATCCACCTATGGAGCACGAAAGGGACAATATGCTTATCTCAGTTCTTGCTTTTGGAGATCTCTCCAAAGTGTTTTTGATTACAATCGTAAATAGAACCTTTAGTGCTCCTAGCTTTTGTTATTCTGATATTCCCATCTTTGTAAGTTTATGTGATTCATTTTCAGGTTTCATCATTCCATGAAACTCGAAGCTGGTCCCTGAACCCTGTGACAAAGTTTCTAACATGGTGGTTTTACAGTGAGATTTCAAATTTATTGTTACTGAATAAAGCCCAAATATGTTGATTTCTGATTAAGATAAAAAGCAATATCCACAAATATAGTTATACATTCATTCATTGTCTGTAACTGCTTATTTAGTTCAGGGTCTGTGGTGGGTCCAGAACCTACCTGGAATCACTGAGCGCAAGGTGGAAACATAACCTGAAAGGGGTGAACACACCTGACCTAAACCCCATAGAGAATCTATGGGGTATTGTCAAGAGGAAGATGAGAGACACCAGACCCAACAAAGCAGACGAGCTGAAGGCTGTTATCAAAGCAACCTGAGCTTGCATAACGCCTCAACAGTGCCACAGGCTGATCGCCTCCATGCCACGTGGCATTGATGCAGTAATTTATGCAAAAAGATCCCCAACCAAGTATTGAGTGCATATATTGTAAATACATTTCAATCATCAACATTAAAAGATATAAACACTTGAAATACAGGGTGGGCCATTTATATGGATACACCTTGTGGCACATTAGTATATAGGAGGGGGACAACTTTTCAATATGGGTGGTGACCATGGGGACCATTTTGAAGTCAGTCATTTTGGATCCAACTTTTGTTTTTTCAATGGGAAGAGGGTCATGTGACACATCAAACTTATTGGGAATTTCACAAGAAAAACAATGGTGTGCTTTCATGAGTTATTTACAAGTTTCTGACCACTTATAAAATGTGTTCAAAGTGCTGCCCATTGTGTTGGATTGTCAATGCAACCCTCTTCTCCCACTCTTCACACACTGATAGCAACACTGCAGGAGAAATGCTAGCACAAGCTTCCAGTATCCATAGTTTCAGGTGCTGCACATCTTGATGGTATGGTGTGGTATATGGGGTACAAAGATAGTGGGGCCATTCTTCATCAATGGAAACCTCAAGGCCACTGGATTTGCGAAATTTCTACATGATGATGTGTTTCCCTCTTTATGCACTGAAGCTGGCACATTCCCTGAGTTTTTCCAGCAAGATGGTTCACCACCACATTATGGGTGTCAGGTCAGAGCATTCCTAGATGAACAGTTTCCTGGAAAGTGGATTGGTCGTCGTGGGCCAGTTGAATGGTCCCCAAGGTCTCCCGATCTGACCCCCTTAGACTTTTATCTTTGGGGTCATCTAAAGGCAATTGTCTATGCTATGAAGATACGAGATGTGCAGCACCTGAAACTATGGATACTGGAAGCCTATGCTAGCATTTCTTTTTTGTTTTTTTAGCATTGTGTTTCTTGTGAAATTCCCAATAAGTTTGATGTGTCACATGACCTTCTTCCCATTGAAAAAACAAAAGTTGGATCAAAATGGAAAAATGGAAAAATATAATTATTTTATAATTATTATACATATAAATGGCCCACCCTGTAGATCACTCTGTAATAAATCTAAATGAGTTTCACTTTTTAAAATTAAATTACTGGAATAAATTTACTTCTTGATTATATTCTAATTTATTGTGGTGCACCTGTATATATTTTTGATAAATGTGTAGACTTTATCATGTGAGAATTTCATTATTAGCAGCTATTAAAAACAACATTCTAGACATTATTTTCAATGCATTAAATATATCCACAAAATAATGCAGACAAGTAAAATGTATATATTTATTAAATTACTGTGCATATAGGTATTTCATCTTTCAGTTCCCTTCCTTTGATATGTTGTTTTCCATATACAGATGTCTTTTCTATATGCTGGTTTTTTTTGGACAATTGGTGAATGTGTTGAGTATCAAAGCTTCTGAAAGCTGGAATAGACAGTAAGTGTGCTTCTGCAGGGGACAGACTACTGGAAGTGGGGGGAAGGGTGAGATGGGTACAATTTAACGCCTCATTATGCAAATTGATCATCTCAATTGACCATCACTCCGATAATGGCAGGGCCAGACTGCTGGGGAGTTTAGATATTCCTCTGGAAAACATCAGTTAAATGTCTCGAGAGCTAAAAATAAAATCTGGAAGAAAATTAAAGGAGACAATTTGGAGCGCTCTCAAAGGGCCATACTATGCTAGAAGAAGCCAACAGCTACGGTGGTCAAATGCCCTGAAATATCACCTGCAATTAAATACTAAAGGACAGCTGCACAGAAAGGTGTGGTGGGGCAAGATAAAAAAATAGCTTAATAAATTTGCATTTAACTTCTCAGACTGGCCTTAAGATTTGATATTTGCTCATAGGTTGAAAATTATGCTGGCCTTTGTTATTAATTAAGTTTACCTTCTGTTGTTGTACAGAGGGACGGATTAAGCACAGTTTGGATGAGCTGGCAATGTCAGTGCATAATTGCATTTATTGGCCTGGCCAGTTTTTCCTAATCGTGGATTATGATGATACATTAACAGCTGTGACTTGTGTTTACAGGGCATTTATCAAGGTAATGGGAGAATTTTCCCAATATCACATTAATCAAGGGCTGTATCAGACCTTTCATGCCTGATGTGGAGTTGGTCCACACAGAGACTTTTAACAGGCTCCATTTACTGAATAATGGGAAAATTAACACTTATAAATGGCTGATTTCAAAATGAATTATTTCTTATAAAGGACTGGAGAAGGCATTCATAAATACCTTGTTTAAAAAACATGAAACAAGTTTGTTCTGTCTTTATAAATGCAAAATGATACAATTTAAAATCAATATACACTTCAAAATGCCCTTAGCATGTAAGACAGTGACAAAGTAGATAGAAAAGGTGAAGAATACCAATGATGTTAATGTCACCTGAGGTGGAAAATGCAAGTCCAGACACCTCTGAGGCTAGTCTGAGATGATTAGGGAAGCCAGGCACTTGGAGCGAAATCCTGGAGGGGATTAGTTTTGCCACCACTGAATGTCACTCATATCTCTGCAACCATTTGTAACATCCTTTGGAATTCCTAAAAAAATCATACCATAGTAACAAAAATCTAAAAACAGACCAGCCTAATATCTCTGTAGTTCCTCCTAGACAACAACGAGATCAAACAGAAAGTCACAGGAATTGTTTTCCCTGCTGATCAGATATTTCTCCTGAGAAAAAGAGCCCTGGAATGAGTTTCAGTTGAGTTCTCAATAAAGTCACACACGGTACTCCGATTTGCTAAGATATGCTCAGTTTTGCTGTTTTGAATAACTAAGATCAAGCACCTTATGCGTCCTTCTGGACTGATGCAAGCTCTCTTTTAATTTAAATGTCTTTTGAGTAATCAGCAAGCAGTTTTTAAGCAAAAAAGTATTTCCTCTGGGATTCTCTACCAATGCTTAAGACTTTTCTTTGTTTGTAGCCAGGCACACCATCATACAGTCTCTGCTCTAGGACTTTTCCAAACATGGCTGTCAATAAGCAGACATGTTTTCTCAAGGGCAGACCTTAGAACAACAGCAGTGTGAGTTTTCTCAGAGTGGTACAGCAGTATATGAGACCATTAGGATACAGTAGCCTATATAGGCTGTTTGGAAGCTGCTCTGTCCTCCAGTACCAATCTCTCAGTGTGTGCATGCTGAGAGACTGCTTGTCTCACTGTAGATACACAGGATACTTTTTCACTTCTCCCCTCTACTCTGCACATCTAAGAGGGACTCCACTGCAGGAAGAAAATAAAGGCATGCTTTAGCCTTTTCCAGCCTAACATCTCTCTGCCATTTCTGTACCCTACCGTCAATTTCCATGGACAGTGATTTCAACGGATTTCTCTGTACTTAGAGAAGAAAACTCAAACTCAAATGTTAATGCAAAGCAGTGAGCAAGTGCTGAATTCCATAGATAAAACTCGATTACAAGATTTATATAGGAAGCTACTGCACACCCTTAGAGTATGGGTTGTATGACATAGACAAGTCAAGGTCTTTCATAAAATACCCTTTACTAAACATTTCTGGCAAAATAGCTTTTCTTTCCCTTCACTCTCAGAAAAAGTAAATGTACATTTCTTATTATTTATTCAAGCAATAATTATAATCACAGTCCTAATTTTATAATATTGCACATCTTTGCCAATGCTGGTGCCAAAAGCTAAAAGTGATCTTGAATATCAGTACTTCAATGTCAGTATCATGGAACACCAGGTGCTAGGAGAAGATGCTTGTCCAATTCAATCCCAGTGCTTATGTCTCTATGGAGTTGGAGTTGAAATACCAGTGGCAGCCATAATGTATTTTACCAGCTAGAGATGCAACCAGTTCCATTGTCCATACATGTTTTGTCTGATCCTCTGCAGCCTCAGGCTCTGGTTTCAAGCTCTAATCCAGTCCAGGTTTCATCTTCAGGTAAGCTTTGCCTAAGGGTTGAGTTTTCATTTTTCTTCTTCTGGTTCTTTACTCAAGCCCAGTCCACTCAAAGGACTCTCTGTCCCACAGTGTTTTAAGTTTCCCTGCTGCAGCATTCCCAATCCAAATTATGAAAGGCTTGGTAATTAGTTGATTTAGGTCAGATGTATTGGGGCATGTTAAACTTTGTAGGCCAGTAGGTGACCAGGACTTTCCCTGATCTAGTTTGTCTTGTGGCTCCTGTCTCCATTCCCATGGCCTTTGTGGGTCCAAAGCCCATGGGCTTGGTGGCTGCGGTCCATCTAGCCTCTGGCCTTCAGTACATAAGCTCCATGTGCCTCACATGTCTGTTTCCAGAAAGATTTGGCATACCAGCACTGACACTGCCAACTAGTGTCAGTGCATCTGTAGCCCCAGCAGCAGTCTGCTACATAACCCAACAAAATATAGTGTTTCAGGCTGAGTTTGGGCTGTGGCTGTGGCTTTGGGGTGGCTTTCTTTTACTTTATTTATTAAGTGATGTTCTGTTATGTCTTTATTGGAAAATATTTTGTGTATATTGTCTTTACATTTATCCATCTCTAATAGCTGTGCAATTACACACACTAATCATTATCTTTCTCTCTGTAAAATTACAGACATTGTTTAAAATGTAGCCGCCCTACTACAGAGTTACAGGACAAAGTCATTCTTCAATAAGTTCTATAAAAAAGTGTGAGTACATACATCAAGCGAACAGCACAACCTAAACATCCTACAACAAGGGGGTCTGCTGCCTTTGTTATGCTGAGGGGAATTTTGTTGGCAAGGACTTGGTCTATGTTCAGCAATTAATAAAGTTATTCTTACAGATCAATTTTACCATGTTACAAAACATTTCAATCCTAATGGGTATGGCCTCTCAGAAATTCTGGTAAACATTATACATACACTTTTATGTGAGCAGAGGCTCTTACAAAAACTAAAAGCACCTGCCAAATCCAAAGGCAGGGGCCTGAGACAATGATAGTTTTTAAACTTTTATTATCAATTTGCTTTATTAGCACATGGGGCAACTATGAGAAAGGACCAGCTCAAGATCTGAGACCTGAAGTCTGAGGTTGTTATTTGGTAAAACGTGGCTGGAAAATAATGAAAGCTTTGGTAATGATATAACAAATAATGTCTATACAGCAACCTAAAAAAATCATGTCTTTTGGAAATAATAATGAAGGGGTGTGATACATTTGGGAGGACAGGGAGAAGCCAGGTGTTAGTCAAGAGATCGTCAAAAGCTGTGAGGATGTGAAAAACAGAAACATTATTAATGGGAAGAAAAAGGAATATGGGAAAAAGTGAAATGGCCTTGAGAATAGATAAAAACCTTTTCTAAGAAGCACATAAACATTCTTTTAAACCTAATAGTAAACAATGTCTGAGGAGTTAACTGGAAGTAGAAGTTCTTATAAGTGCATGGGGAACAAGATACCTTATGATTGTAATGGGATCCAACTCAGCCTATGGAGTGTGTGAAGAAAGTGGGGTAATATTCTTATCACACCTGAATACTGTATAAAAATGAGAGCTTCACAAATGCTTTATTGTACATCTTCCTAGACCTACCCAGGTTAATGTGTCTATAGCTTAACCTGTTTTATGAATGCGTGTATCTCTTTTTAGACTTACCCAGGTAGATGTGATTATACTTTAACTGGTTCAAATAAAGTATGGAACCTGTTCTCTTTTAAACCTTAAACCTGTGTCTGTGAAATTTTTAGTTATTGATTTTATATAGTAATTGTGATTTTTAATAAGGCATATACAAACAAAGTCAGGCTTTAAAGGAGAAAGCTTTTTGGCCTGACAACACTATTTGAGCATTCAAGTAGTTATGTGTAATATGCATGTGTCACTTTGATTTTAAAATGCTGGGGATAAATGTGTGTCTTCACAACACTTTGAAGAGCCAGATAGCAATGGTAACTACTGCTTAAACCCGCAAGGCATTTTATGGGCTCACTAGCTTATCTCTATATCTAAACACCTTTTTATGTTGGCAGTAACAGGGACAGCATGCTAGAGTGAAAGTTTAGTGGTGACCCTGGGAAAGTTGGTCATGACATTCCTCTGATGACGGATGAAATATAATTTACCTAGCGCACAGCTTGTTCAATGACAGTAAAACATCATCAGTCATCAGAAGAATGACATAATCAGACTTTCAAGGTCACCACTACATTTCCAAATACTTTTTGGCCAGAACAAAAACAACAATCAAATGAAAGTAAGTTTACATACAATAAATAACAGTTCCTTGTGCTTGTGTCTGTCTGAGTATTTAGGGATGCATTTGCCAAATTTGCCATAACTCCAGAACAGCGCATGTAGTTTGGTCGGTTTTGTACAGTTACACCTAAAAATGGTAACGGTGGGGACCAAAAGTGATAGCTACTGCTCCAAGTTGATGTGTATGTGGATGCTGAAGCTGTTAAGTGTGTTGTAAATCTGTTAAGAAGCTGTACTTGCTTGATTTCTGTTCATCATAGAATTTTTAAGACATTTTCATAATTAGCCATTAGCAGTTTAAAACCGCTAGTGCTTTTCAAGAAACATTCAAAGTGCCCCCCAGTCATCACCAGAAGCAGTGCCAGAAAGCTGTCCCACTCTGGAAGTGACAGTTAGATCAAACTCCCTCTGTCCCTTGGTCAGCCACAGCCAAAAACAGTGAGAGCAGGAAATCAACGACAGGCAACAGCAGGAGGCTTCTCCAATATACAGTCCCAGCCGAAAGAAACGGCAAAGACAGGTAGGCAGTTGCCGAAGAGTAGCAATGGAGATGAGCTCCTCTGGACAGCAGGCCCAGCTGTGAGGATCAAAGATAGCGAATATCTAACCTCCAGGCAGCAACAGAGAAATCAGCCCCACAGGTATTCAAACATACAGGCAGCCGTAAATTAAACACAACGACAAAAAACAAAGAAAGTATGAGTGTGACAGAGGCAGAAGGGGCATTCACCAGACGGACGCCAGTGTGTTCTGGCCCGGCACTGATGTCAGACAGACAGACACATCAACATTTGTCTGGTGGTTGCGTAGAGCTAAGCTGGAAATAGAGTAACAGTAAAAGGCAATGTTTTGATACAGATATGTTACATAAATAAAGATACCTAAGTCTTGTGAAACATATCAGTAATGTTATGAAACCAGTATTTTTTTCTGACAGTATATTATAATGCTGGAAGTGAATATTTATGGAATACAAAGCTTTGACAGATGCTTCAGAATATTTAGAGTGTAGAATTTTCCTTTATCCTTTTAGGTATGGGATAAACCCCTTACTTGAACAGATTTACTGAACTGACTGCATACCTCTGGCACCTCCCCTGACTGTACAGTGTAGTATATTCCTCACTATAGCATTCCTGCTTTAGCTCATGAATCCTATTCATCACAAAGTCCAAACCTCTAGAAAGATTCAATTACCGAATGATAGAATATCATTGTGCTTAAAGGAGTTTTCTGTTATTTCCAGCAAAGATTCTTCTGCATAATGTAAATATTAAATTATAGCAGAGTAATGTGATTGATAGTGTGGGGGGTGGGGGGGATTTCACTACTTCAAATCATACTGAAGTACAGAAGATGGCAGGCAGCAGGCTTTCCATTGCACGACTTTTGCACTTACAGCACTAAGATGCAATATCTGGACACTGACCTAGAGCTCTCAGCCCACATTGGATGTGGGTGACCACTGCTACTACAAAATAACCTGACAGCAACTAAAAAACAAAGGTGGGCCATTACCGTAACCAAAAGAACATGAATGCATTAATATAATGCATCCATACAACATAAACCTGCTAATCAAAAACTCCTAAATTAAAAAAGCACTAATGCATCATCTACCATTTCTCCCACAACACACACATAAAAAAAAAAAGAAAGCATATCTCAACATTTGTGGTGAGGAATGCCAGGGTGTCATTTCATCTGCACAACATGGAATGGCTTTCACTGCCTGTGCTCTGAATTCTGAAGGAGAACCTTGACTGTCTAGAAATAACCAAATACTTCAGAGTTCACTGGAAGGTGCTTCATCACAAACCAGGCTAATTATAGATCTATTGATCTATTAGAGTTGTCTCAGACTCAATATTCAGGAAAACAACTTTTTTCTTCTTTAGCAGATATCAGTGACCAAAAATTAGTTTTATCACTACAAGTTGTGTGATAGTTACTATCATCTCCTGCAGAAACTATTTCCCGAGTCTCAGGAATGTGCTGATGTGTTGAGAAAGATTTCAGATGGAAATTTCAAGTTCTTAGACTGCCAGATGCTTTCAAAATCTGCCTAAACATGCTACAAAAGTTAAACAAACATGATTCTTTATGAAACCAAAAGTGCTCTTCTATGGCATTGCTCAAAGAACCATTGGTAGCACCTTAATTTTTAAGAGTGTACACTCAGCAGAACACTCAGAGGACTGTTCAATATACTCAACAACTACATTCAACAACATGGAGAGACAAATATTTAGTAATGTGTTTGGGCAACTATATAGCAAACAATATAATTACATACTCCAATACTGATCGCCATCCTGAAATGTACTGCAAGGCAAATTAAGGGCTTTGGAAATGTTAAATTCAATCTGTATACATTTTTACTAGTTATTTCCAAATTCTGCCTGTTTATTAAATGTATAATGTACACATACCTTAAACTGTATGAATTATGTTTGTTTTTCAGCCAAATAGGTTAATTGTCATTTGTTTCTGCTATGCTAAAAATAACTATATTACATAATTAGGTCACTGATTTTCAGTCGTGTGATTGTCACTGTACTGCCATCAGGTGAAATACTTTTTTTTTTATAGCATGATTTACTCAAAGGCTTTCAGCCAGCCTGTCAAGAGCTTGATGCTTCATATTTGCATTTACTGATTTCCACTTCTTTTTGAAGTGTTTCTTAAAAGTGAATCATGCCAATTACACAGGAAGTGCTGTGTGACATATCTGAAGGAAACATCAGAGTTATGACTGCAGCTTCTTCTTTGGCCTTGTTTGGATATGATGGGTTCGGGTACTGCATTTTGCCCCGTCTCTCCGGTATGAGGATACATGTCAAAAGGAGATTGCTTGTCAGCCTGCAAGTGTTTGAGCCGCACTAGATCAGATTTTTGAACAATGGCTCTTCAAAGATGGACATGCTCATTTTGTCTTATGTTTTTCTTGTTGATGAAGTTGACACGATCAGGTTATGAAGACTGAGACTTGCAAAGAATGTTAACAGAATATAAATCTTTACTCAGACATTTTACAGTACAGTTATATATATTGCCACTGTCCAATGAAAAACATGTATCTCCAAAATATCAACTTTACAAAAGAAGGGAAAAAACCCTTCTTAAATTTCAATGTATGTCAATGTAAAAACAATTTTATTCCAAGTCATTTTTGAGGTCCATTCCAAGCTTTGGAGGTTCATTTGTATCTGTCAATTCATCATGCACATTTTTATACAGCATAAAAACACCTGCTGTGTTCAAATGATGTCATAAACTAAACATCCACATTTGCACATGCCACATTTTATTCTTACTCTTTGAAAGACCAGCAGCCGCCACTGGTAGTTTCTATTAAGTTGTTGGATATAACACACAAACAAAATATGACATGCACAAATTTGGTCAATATCAATCAATATTTCCTCAGACCAGTAGCAGCTGTTATTCTTTCAAAGAATGGAAGCTCATTGTCGGCTTACATCATAAAATTTGTCAATTTATTCATACATAAATTCTGCCCTCTGTTCCTTTTCAAGAAAATAGCCTGTGATCCTATCATATGAACGACTATCGTTTCCAGGGGTTTGACCAGTGTCCTCTAAAGGCCAGCAGAGCAGATTTTCTTTCAACTTCACTCGCAAAATCCAAGATGGGGCTGAAGTTCCCAGTGATTAGTGACGATGTAGATCTCAAAAAAGCTGTCAATCAAAACGGGATTCAGCCTTTCGACCGATCCTCCAATCATCTTGGAGAAGCTCCACGTCCAAACCCGCCCACAGCTCCATTTACCCCCAGAGGCGCTCAGCCTCCGAGGGTGGGACAAAATCATGGCATATATCCAATGATCTGCGAGTTTCGAAGCAATGAAGAAAAAAAATGCTCCATGCAGTCCCGTTGAAGTGAAAAGACGCTCAGCTTCTACAAGCAAAGGCATTGATGCTACGGGAATGTATGAGAAGTTAACAAAATCGAGTCAGTCGATTTGTGATAAGTAGCTGATTCTGAACGAACTCAGCTTCAAGATGAACTTGTTCTAACTCATTTGTAGTCAATGAAAGGTTAACACATCTGTACATATTTTTAACAATTTATTGGCATCTGAGCTTCATTTCTTTATTTAGGATTTTCCACCTACATTTTTTTAATCATAGATTGCTTCTTGTCCAGAGATGTTCATGTTGCCTTGCATGCACATTATTGTAGAGATCTATTCAAAGAAAGGCAATTTCAGAAAATTAGTTCTGCATTTACAGTCTTCAAGTGTTCAAGGTTTACTCTGATGAATGTTTGCATAATTGTTTTGTGCTAATGACCAACCTCTTTTCGTCTTCAGTTTCTTCATTGACTGTGGGGCTTTCAGCGTTTCAATGACTTGTTGATATTTAGTAGAATTTCCAGTTCCACTGGTTGCTGTTCAGCGATCTGTAATTCTGACACCAAGCATTTAAAATCAGAACTACAATACAGTTTCAAAACAGTGGAGAGAGTTGTCGGCCTCCTCCCCAGACGTGAAGCTCGAGCAGGTTGCCAGTTTGAGGAAAACTGAACTAACAAGCAAGAGATGAGTTCCAGCAAGGCTGGTGTTACTTATCGATTTTCCTTTCCACCATAAATGTCATGTAGGAGGCAAATCTTCTTAACCACAATTTTCATCGTCAAACATTTTGCTCCACCTTACGTGTCCGTTTACAAGTCCTAATGGCCAGGTTTTTTAATTCTCTGCTCCATCTTAAGAGCCAAAGCTAGCGCTATAGGTTTTGAAACTTTTTGAAGCAACTGTTATTCCACTTTATCCATTTAAAACACATAAACCTATTGTATGTGATGTCACTAATAATTTACATACTTAAGTGAAAGGCAAAATTATAAAGAGCCACTGCGGTTTTCCTTGCATTTACAAGAATGTAATGTCTAAATCACATTAAAATTTAGACTAGACAAGGCTGGTGTGATTTTCACTTTCAACCTTGTTTTATTGAAAGAAGGCAGTTCTTTGCTTCCTTTTCACTATTGTCGTAAATTCAAGCATTTAGTTCCACCTTAAACAGATCCATTTAAGAGTCTCCAGCTACTTATCGAATACTCAATTCCATCTTAAACAGCTATACAAAGCTAAAGCTAGCGATAGATTTATAAGCAAAACTTATTTTGAAACACTTCTTATTTCCCATTTTATCCATTTAAAACACACCACCAAGTGAACATCATTTCATTAAAACATCTACCTACTAAAGAAATGCGTATGTAGTTCCAAGCTTGATTTCCCCATTCCAGCTTAAAAAGGTGAAAATGTGATGAGTTTCAAATACAATTTTTACTCCTTAATTTGTTTAAACACACACACACCATGGAGAAATACACATGAATCTGCATCAATTTCTTTAAAACAAACAATGGTATTTACACCTTTCAATCATGCCGTTATTCACCTTCTTTGTATAAAAAACACAAAACACAGTCCTGACATCTTTCAAATGTCGCTATGCCTCACTTTATATAAAACACAAATCCTATGGCCTTTTAATCTATACATAGGCATCTGTACTTCTATGTTTTTTCAGAAATGATTTGCTGTTACCTGCTCAGTATAAAATTAGCCAGCTCTGGTTCTGTTGTGTAGTGTTGCTGCTTGTAAACTGCCTCCACTTTTCAAACACAAGGTCAGTATTTTCTCTGTTTCTATTTAGCTTCTATTTTACTCTGTCTCTGGTCAAGGAGATTTTTACAAGGGTCTTTTTGGGTCCGGCAAAAAATTTGACATTAACTCTGTTCACTTGGTCATTTCATGGCTGCGAGACACTGTTTGTAGAGCTGGCCACACTATAGACTGTAAAATGATTGGACAAAGGAGGGGATCACAGGCAGGACCTCGGAGAGTGGGATCATAGGAGCTCCGCTCCAGACTGGCCACTTCTCAAAGAAAATATACTGCTTTAGCAATGCTGTGAGAGGCAGCAGTGTTTTAGCTATGACTGTTTCCTTAATCTATGATCACACACCCTGGACATTTTATGACTAAGTAGAGTAAATATCATACAGATTGCTCCTTTAAAGAAATACCATGTAAGATTTGACTTTTTTGTCTCTTGGGCTCCCCCAACAAATTTCTCAGTGTTATTCATTTTTACAGTACTGAGCTTTAGAAATCAAGTCAATCTCTCTCTCATACACATCTCTCTCCCTCTCTCGCACTTTTTCTCCCTCACACACACAGTTTCTGAGCCAAGGGATATTCACATCAGTCATGACCAGACCTCTAGGCTTCTAGTGATAAGCACACACACACACACTCTCTCAAACTCACTCTCTCGCTCTCTCTTTCTAGAGTGAGAGTGAGAGTACACCCTGGAGTCAGAGAGTACCACTCGACTACAGTACCACCAAACTTACACTTTATGGCAGTAATAACACAGTCCAGTGTATATTATGAGCAATATATGGGTTTTATCATGTATTCAACATAATTTTATTCTATCACACGCATTTCCCCCTGCCCAACATCAGCTGAATCCCCAGGTTTACAACCAATGTTAATATTCCTCGGATAGCAGCAGCAGGTAGGGGGAGCTCAGGAGACAAAAAAGGCAATTCTTGCATTTTATTCCTTTAATGCAAGGTAAAAAATAATAATTCTCCAGTGTTCCTTTATGCAGTAGATATTTGACTGGGGTGCCGAAACTGCATGAAACGGTAATGTTGAGAAATGTTCAATGCTCTCAAATACTTAGTGAAGTTCACACCCAATCAAAGGGGCTCTGCAACCACACCCATATTTCCTACCAGTTTCAACACTGGCCTTAGGTTCAGCAGCCTCAGGTTGAGGAGTAGAATCAGAGACAAATTGTAACTGTGCTCAGTATCTGAGCATGAGCACAAAATATTTTGTGAATAAACAAGATAAACTTGAGTACAGGCACTGAAAATCTGAAGTAGAGAAGCGCAAATCTGGAGTGCAAGCATAAATCTATATATGAGCACTGCAAGTTTGAGCGCATGCAGTGCATGTGTGTACACACAAACAAAACCCATTTCTAAAAAAAGATTTGAGGCAAATTGTAAATAAAAACAAAATGCATCGATGTCCAAATCATTTAAACTCTATATTGAACTGAAACTAAAACAAAGATAACATTTCAAATGTTGAAACTGAGAAAGTGCTTGGGACAGGGGCATTTTATCGCTGTTTTGTATCATAACTTGTTTTAACAACACTCTGGCATTTTAAAAGTTAAATGTTTTCCCATTCTTGCTCGCTAAAAAAATTCGGCTGCTTAACAGCACAGGGTTTTTTTCCCCAATGCACCAATTGTTTTTCAATGTGTGACAGGTCTGGACTAGTTTAGCACCTGACTCTTGTACTAAGGAGCTATGCTGTTGTAATCATGTAGAATATTGAATGGCTTTGTTTTATTGAAATAATCAAGGCTTTCCTAGAAAAAGATGTTGAAACTCTAGATAGCAGCATGCTGCCTCAAAATCTGTATATATCATTTAGCATTAATGGTGCTTTCACAGATTGGCAAGTGACCTATGCAATGTGCACTAATGCCCCCTCATACCATAATGGATGCTTGTTGCTTTTGGATGCTTATGAAATATGCGCTTATAACAAGCCAGATGGTGCCTCTTTAGTTCGTACAACGCGGTATCCATAATTTCCATAAAGAATTAAAATTTTTGATTGTTTGGACCACAGGACACTTTTCCATTTTGCCTCAGTCCATCTTAAATGAGCTTGGGCCCAGAGAAGGCAGCAGAGTTTCTGGATGCTGGTTATGGTTTCTTTGCATTTGTGAGTTTTAAATTTCATTTGTGGGTGCAGTTAAAAATGTACTCACAGACAGTTTTCTTGAGAAGTGTCTGAGCCCCTGCTGTGATTTCCACTACAGAATCTTTTCTGTTCATCTGTTTTTAATTGAGTCCTGCCTAAGGACCTGAAGATCACAGCCAGCCAATATTGGTTTTTGGCCTTGTCCATGGCATACCGATATTTCTTCCGATTCTCTGAATCTTTTAATAATATTATGTAATGAATATGAAGATATTCCTAGGTTCTTTACTATTGTAAATTGAGAAACACAGTTCTTGAATTATTTCACTGTTTGCCCCCACAGTCTTTCACAGAATGTTGAACCACTCATCTTTACTTCTGAAAGTCTCTCTGAGATTAAACCCAATCATATTACTGACCTGTTATAAATCAACATATATATATATGTGTTTTTCAAAACAGTATAATTTATCAGTTTCAACATCGACAAATTCTTTGGATTATTTTCATTTTAGAGTTTAAATTATTTGCACATCATTGCATTTTCTTTATATTTACATTTTCATTTTGCACAATTAAGTTAAATTGTTATGACTCAACACATGGTGCCGGTTTGGTTGGGAACTTCTGCATTAGACCAGCGTCATGTGTTACCATACTACTTCACTGTCTAGAAAGTCATTATCTTGAATACCTGACTTAACATTCAACATAAACTGAAATCATAAAGCAATTCCCAGTCATAACAAGTTAAATATGGTATTAGGTGTGGTCTCTGGGCATTTCACTTGAAGCTAAGTCAGGGCAGTGGCAAGGCAAGGTGAATCATGGTATTGTTTGCTAATATTACTTGTCCTTGGGGGTGGGGGTTGGAGCAGTGTAACTCTGTACTCTAAAGTGATGGAGCATCATCCAGTACTTATGGGATGAATTGGACTGGGTTTTGTCTTATCAGCCAGTGTCTGTGCTTGACCTAACACAACTGTTTTGTGGCCAAATGACATAATCTCAGAATGCTGTCCATAAACATTTTCTTTACTTGGGGGATACCCTGATTTACAA
Source organism: Hoplias malabaricus (assembly GCF_029633855.1). Lineage (NCBI taxonomy): Eukaryota > Metazoa > Chordata > Actinopteri > Characiformes > Erythrinidae > Hoplias > Hoplias malabaricus. The sequence continues at coordinate 53,844,579 of NC_089802.1, read as the reverse complement.
TACACATACCAAAAGAAAAGAACAGAAACAGAGACTGAATAAAAGCAACAAAAATGCATAGCATTCACTTCGTTTTGTAATCTGTTTTGCTAAAGCATGTATACAGGCATTACAGGTGTACAGTGGCTGTGGATGACTTTCACTGAGATAAATTTCTCATTTCACAATGAAATCACGAGCCTACCTGCGAGATCAACAAGGATCATCCAATAAGGTGATGTTGTAATGGAGGAGAATATTTGCTCAGCAATTTCTGTTCACATTCTGATTCATTCAGAGCACATAGAGCCACTGCAGCGGAGCCCCATTGCGGGTGACCTTCTGAATGAGATGTGCTCCCAGGCATCAATGATGAATATGCATTAGAGAGATTACAATGAGGTGACAAGGCAGGAGCTCTCATCCAAATAGCAGCACAGCTGGCAGCCAGTTCTTCAGAGCCACTCCTTTCCTCTTACATAACAGCACAGAGAGTGCTGACAGCACTGAGGGTCCGAGTGTAAAAAAATAGGGCCACAGCTCTGTGTACTCTTCTGTCCTGCCTTAAACTCACCAGAATGTCAACACGCACAACTCTCCAGGGGTCTATATCAAAGTAAAACATGTAGTATCATTACTTTTTCTACTGCGTATGAGGATACATCCTTTATTATGAATTATGATGTCTCAAGGGGAATAGAGGGTGCTGTGCTAAAGCAACTTCCCTTTAGGAGTGGCTCCTACGATCTGTCAGTTCTGGAAAGCCCTAGTGGCTTGCAATGGGGATTCAAACCTCTGCTGGTTGCCCTTCCCTGTCAGAAAGGCAACGGAGCAGAACATTCCGGAGCAGGGATGACCAGACACTATTGGACCATAGCAATCCAATTGTCTTTGGCCAGCCAGTAGTTATTTGCATAAATAAGCCATCACAGCCAATACTGACAGTGGTCTACAGATTGATGTTGATTGCTTCAAGGTGAGAAGATTTAGTGTTACTATTCACCACAAAAAAAAAACTATTTAATCAGAAACAATTTTAGATCAGAGGCTCTCAAGCTGCAAAATCAGCTATGAGGTTTGTGTCCCAATCCCAGTTATGCCACAACCATCTGTGGTGGGAGATCACAGGAGCACAATTGGCCCCTATCAGTGGGTGCAAAGGATAGCGTCTGTTAGGTCACATAAACAAAACTGGGCATTTGGTGCTTTTCTGCAAGCCTCAGTGGCAGCTCCAAAAGATCAGGAGGAATTATATTAGACTTGGCAGTCCAGGTAAGTAGCAGATGGGTATTGGTAAGGCCTAATCACTAAAAATAAAACTGATTTTTTGAAATATTTAGTTCCAAATCTGATTGGCCGTTTCATGCATCTGAGCAGTTGATTTATCACGTAAACCCAGTAAAATCTGAAAATGAAAATCATGTGATTTCCACAAACCAAAAAGTTCCAGCTCTCCTGAGATTATAAACTTTTACTCTTTCATACACCTTGTGGAGTCTGTTTAAAGTAAAGGCTCTTGAGGAGAGGCTCTTGTAGCTTTGCACTTCTTGCTGTTTATAAATTTAGGCAAAGGTCTCTCACAAGCACAGACCAGCGCAGAGGAAAATTTTATTGCTTAAACGTTGCTCTTTAAGAGCTCAGGCAGTTTAATGGTGGTTCTCTTAACATTCCTTACAAGAAATTACATTAGACAAAAAGGACAAATGGACAAAGGACAGATAAATGAGAGATGAGTGTTTAGCTGCAGAATAAAAAGATGAATGTTATTATCTTTGCACATTGAACATATTGTCCAGCAGGTAGGTTCTAAACCACTGCAACCCTGAACACTAGAAAGGGTTTACATAAAATGAATGAATGATGAATGATAATTTATCAATTTAATATATTATTAACATTTTAAATTAAAGGCGAAATTCATGATTGTGATCAAAAACACCTTTTATGCATTTCAAAAGATGTTTCCTCACCATTTGCTCACCAGACTTCAGTCACACAAAAACAACAGTCATTTTTTTTCCCCGCAAACATACCGCTCCATCTTAAAAGGTGCAGAGCTTCTGAACATAAACAAACCAGAGAAAACAGTATTTCCCCACAATCGCAGATGTCCCATTTAATTCTATCATGTCAAATATGTTGTTGCAATATCTTAAACCATTATTTACTGTCGGCAAATAACTGTTTTCCAATACCCACTGGAGTCAAACTGTAAGTTATAAATGAAAACATTAAAAGGAAGAAACCTAAAACAATATGGAAACCATGACTCAAAAGCAGTGCACTTGCTGCAACAAAGCCCTGTGAGTTTGGCACAGAAAGACTCCTATAAGGAGGACAGGCTTGGCATACTGAGCTCATGCATGGATGGGCCCTGTCTAAGTCCCTGCAGGACCGAGAACTAGCAGTGGGAGGGATGTCCAAACTCCATCTGGCTCAACAACTCATAGCTCTTCAGGCCTAACAGATAAACCCTTAGCCATGATCTTTGTGAATCTTTTGATGGAAATATTTGCATAGAAATTCTATTCTATATTTGCTTATTCTGTGTTTGGTATCATGCATTAAAAAAGGCATAAACTGAGAAATAGTTCATTAATAATTGTAGCTACTAAGCTGTTATAGCGTTCATGAAACCTATGGCACTGCTTAGCGTTTTGGGAAAAGTAAAACAGCCAGGGGAGGTCATGTTCTTGATATTAGACTGCCATCTAGTGGACAACATGGATTAAACCATTAGACCAGGGCTGAGTTTCCCAAAAGTATCTCATGTTAAAATCCTCTTAACTGGTGCAGAGTGTTTAGTATGATGCTCATGCTACAATTTTCCCACGTGTCCCGTGCTTTTGGGAAAAAAAACCCAGCCCAAAATGTAGTTGAGAAATACTTTTGTGTTAATAAGTGATGTCTTATTAACAGACTTGCATTTAAACATTGCAGTTAAATATTGAAATTAGAGCAAAATCTTTGAATATGATGCTAACTCTGACCTTGTAAATTGTGCTTATTAAAGGTTCTGTGTAAAATTTAAGTTTAAATTTAAAGCAGACTCTAGCCTCCTGGAGTGGTCCATAAAGAACTAACCTTTAAAATATATATTTTTTAATTTTCTTATTATTGACTTTCGTGTGGGGCCTGATTTGTTAACTATATTTAAATATAAGGTTAGGAAACTGAGAGGCTAGAGGGAGTTTACATTTTGCATGATTGTGTATATTCATAAATGCTTATTTCAGTTTTAATTAGGGTTAATGTTTTATTCACCTTGTATATTTTTATGGCTTAAATAATATCCTTAGCGAAACGCTCATTTCCCTTCTGTAAGTTTTCCCTCAAGTTAGCCTAATAACCAAAGTGGATCTTTTATTGCTTTGTAGTAAACTACCAAACATATCCAGATTCTCTTAGCAGATAACGGTAGCCAATAGCTCTAAGCTTGGAGGTGCTTAAGAACTGCACTCTCCATTGCACTTCACACCTGGTCAGTTGATCAGTCTTTTCCTTAGATTGTAGATGAAAGAATAATGAGAGACCACACTTTATGGATTTTGTTGTACAACTGTTGAAAAATCATAGCTCTCCACAGCGACAGGTGGCAATAACTCACAACCCTTTCATAAAACTAAACTCTCTTCACTATCTGTTAACATGGGTCAGTTCTGAATCTAAAACATTATAACAACTAAGAATCTGTTTTGGAAGCAGAAATCAATGTTATAACACGTAATTATCAATTATACAAAGTTCTCCAAATGCACCTACCTGATGTTTCCATCTTTAAAATGAGTAACAACTGTGAGGTCATGGCTGGTTATACAGCCTCACTAGTAGATATCCACTAATACATCTCCCCAGATACTCTGGCAGCCCAGGAGTATTACACACTGGATCCATCCTGCATATGTGAGCAGTGAAACAGAATAGCTCCATGTTAAGAATGCTATTGTTAAGAAATTAAAAAGAAAGCTCATGTTATTGTGATTATATCATTCAGAAGTAAGAAGGATTGCATAAGTGGGACCATTTACAGAAGGCCCTTAATACAAGTTTTAATTCATTGATACTTAATTCAACATCAACAAAAGCAACAACAAAACATCATAGAATATGTACTTTGGCAAAGAAATTCCATCCATAGTCAGTTACAAGTTGTGTGTTTGGACATTTCAAATTCTTGCCAAATAGATTTGACTCTGTAGCAAATGTCAAAGCCATGAGCAGACATAGATAATTGAAATTTATTTTAAACATCACGTCATAGAAAACTTTCTTACAACTTTCTTAAAAAAAAAGTGACATATCATCTTTACAGTTCAAGCATTACCAGTGACATGCATTAGTTATTCATTTGCTTTGCTGCTCACCCCAAACACGCATTTTTTTTTATTAAACTGCAAAAATTTAAATTAAGGCCTCCCTTTGAGAAGTCCTGCTTTGTGGAATATAACCATTCACTTCCCTCCAGTTTAGCGATTTTTAAAAAAAATTGTTTTCTCGTTCCTGATATAAATTTATGTAGTCTTACTGGTTTTTAACTAAAGTGTGTAAGGTGTATGAAAGCTAGAAATAAAGTAGAAAATGAAAATGATCAATAATATTATAAATCTGAAAAAAATGTAAATGTTCAATTCAGCAAGATATCTGTTAGCCAGATAACTTAAAACCAAATCTGAGGACTTTTTTTATTATTATTATTTTATTTTTATTATTATTAATTTTTTTATGTATCTGTCTAGACTCTGACCCAGGCTTGACGTTTGGTTTAAGTTTTCTGGCTAAACTAAAAGTCTGTAGTGTGAAATACCCCATCTGCCTTCTTTCTTTGTTTATTTTTTTGGATTTTTGTTTGCTTGTTTGAAAAGGTTGTATATCGCTATCCCGCCTTTCTCTCGGGGTCCTCTCTGTGCGAGTGTCCTAATGCAGCGCCTGAATGAAAGACGTGGATATTAAAATATGTGGGAATCACTCAGTCTATAGCGATATGTGCGGTGATTTATTACTATACGAAAATAAATTCTATAATAATTTATACGAATTGAAACATTAATATATCTTGCCGGGAACGTGATCGTTTTTTGCGCGTTTTATTTCTTCCGGCTCCTCGCGGGTAGCCGCACAGTCCAGAGTCAGACATGTCTGGGAAGAGTTTCAGAGTGAGCGACGGGGACTGGATTTGTCCTGATAAAAAGTAAGAATGGCCTCTGTCCTCGTTTTGTAGATGTATTACAACGTTCAGTGTATTTCCGAGAGTGTAAAACTCCAAGGATAAATTAAGCTCGTGTTTGTTAAGCCGTATCTGTTGAGACTCGCTGAGGGCAGGCCTTCAATACCCCACACAATAGTCTCCAGTTTGGAGAGAGACTTCAACCTCTGGTCTCTGACTGCAGGAGTTTATCACACTGTAGTAAACCTCTGTTTTTGGTAACTAACCTGTTGTCAACGAGTCAAACGTGTAGTTTAAAACGTTAGCTAGCATCACCGTTAACAGTGTTAGCTGCTCCACATGTGAGCTAAGAGTTTACACATGAGAACATTACGCTCAGAGAAGGCATGAACAGTAAATAACAGAATAGTAAAAAAAAAAAAAAAGTTCCACCTCATCTGGGTATTGCAATTCATGTTCATTCATTCCTGCAGTAGAGCAGATCACTCAGGTGGTAAAATGTGAGATTATATCTGTGTTAAAGGAGTAATATTTCATAACTAGCAAACCATTTTAATATGGGTATTTATTAATGTTGCTGTTGTTTTTCTGAAAAGAAAAACTCACATGGGATACAATGCTTAATTTTATGGAGCATGTTCTAAAGGAGCTTTCACACACACCTTGTTGTTCTGGACTGAAATAAAGGCACCTCATACCAAAGGAACAAAATTTGATCTGACCTAAATAGTTAGTCTTGCTCTGGATCACACTAAATCTGAGTTATTTTCAAAGGTTCAGTTTGACTTGGTTTTTATATCTTGTGGTACTGTGTGTATATATAAGCACACAGTAGTACAGAAGTGCAGACAGTGTGATTTGGGACACAACGTTAACCAGGAAATGAGTTGGTAAATAAGTAGGCTGTGTGTGTGTGTGTGTGTGTGTATGTATATATATATATATATGAGATAGGCCTAAGTTTATAATAGCAGTAGTCAATAGCAAATTGCAGACATCAATCTACTTCTACAGCAGAAAGTTTATTTATTATTTTGGCTATATGCAGAATTGACCACACATCAACATCAGACGCACCCTGTCTCTACAAACCAATCGGTGTCCAGCATGTGGAGATGCAGCCTGTGTAGGTGGTGACAATAGGACATAAGTATAGCTTGTCAGGTCCTTTAGTTCGCTTGGTAAAATGCAGTGTTAAGCCAAAACTGAATCAAATGTATACAGCATTTCAAAATGCAAATCTAGGTTTGGAATTTAATCTGGGCTTTCATGTGTAAAAACACCCAAGGAGTTAATCAGACACTTATCAAGTAGATGTCCTCAGGTATTCATATAGATCAAGGGTTGACATTTCTTTTTAGGTCTACAGGTTTTAAATGTACAAGTTATTGTGTAAAGCCCTTGTACACAAACCATGGGTTCTGGGTAACCATGCATGTGTGAAAGGGGCTTTTGAATATGATAATCATCCTTAGACAGCCTAATGTAGTGGTTTAGTTTTTTTTTTTTTCAGGTAAAGTAAAATAGGGCAAAATACAACAGTAATTTAAGCTACTTACTCAGGCTGCGATCTGCTGGTTGTAGATTGCAAACATGTAAAACAAACAAACAAAAAACCTACTAATTAAAAGTACATTCACAGAGTGAACTGGCTTTGTATTTTAGTAAAAACTCTTTTAAAAGGTGGACTTAACAAGCAAAAACAACTCAATCCTCTCTCTGTGTTTTTCCACCACACATTTAATTCGATCCTCATCTTTCATTCTGAACTCTGTCCAGTGGTTAAAAATAATATGATTAGAAGCACTGCTTTATTAGTTCTGTCTGTGATTTTGTCTCCTTTTCCCCTCCCACAAGGTGTGGAAATGTGAATTTTGCCAGAAGAACCAGTTGTAATCGATGTGGAAGAGGTATGTGACATGATACTTTTTTTGTACTGTTTAAGTCTGTGTTATACCTCCATGTGTATCTATGTAATATCTGTGTTGTGAAGAGAATTACTGGTAAACATAAAATGCAGAGGCTCTCAGACTCGTTTATGTGCACCTCTTCAGAACTTCAAGTACACATGCGGTACTTTGTGTCAAATAGCCAGACTGGCTATCTGGGAGACCTAAGCTACTGAACCCAAGTTCCACCTTCACTGCGGGTGAATTCAGCACCAGAGCCATAGATAAATGGAGATAGTCATTGTTTATTCTTTGTTTACAGCAGGGTCAGATCAGAGTGAGATATGATGAGCTTGTGAACGTCAGAGAAAAATAACTAATAACACGTTCCTGTTTTATCTCATATTATTTATTTAGTAAATAATTAGCCACTGTAAATGACCCCATTTAGCTCCAAGGTGCCATAATTCTTTAACTGAGCTTCTGTGCTCTTTCTGGAGTTTCTTAAGCTCAACACCCCCACGGTTGACTTCATGGTTCGCAGTGAAGAACCAACTCTTAGATGTTTCAGAGTAATAAATGACTTTTAGCCAAATGTGTTTTCTTAAACTGTACTGATTATATATCTTTTATGGGGCCTATATTTCAACAGAGAAGACTACAGAGGCAAAGCTGATGAAGGCTGGGGGGACAGAGATTGGGAAGACCCTGGCTGAAAAGAGCAGGGGACTCTTCAGTGCAAACGACTGGCAGTGCAAAACGTATGTGTTTTCAAAGTAAAAGTTTGGGGAAAAAAAGTAACCTGAAATCTTGGTAGAGTAACATAAAATATAAATCTGTGTTATAATTTGCGTTAAGTACATTCTTGTAAGATGCATAAGAAAGCAGTCTTTGTGTCCTGTTTTTTTTTCCTGAATATGATTATAAAGAATTAATATTGCTCTTCTCTGTTTTATATGTGTAGATGTGGCAATGTAAACTGGGCCAGAAGATCAGAGTGTAACATGTGCAACACCCCCAAATATGCCAAACTTGAAGAAAGAACTGGTAGGCTTTAATTTTTTATTTAAAACTCCATTCATACATTTTTTTTTCTTATTTTTTTACCCCAAGTTGACGTAATGTTTATGACGATTTGTTTGACAGGATATGGTGGAGGCTTTAATGAGAGAGAGAATTTGGTTTACAATGAGCGTGAAGAGTCTGATGGAGAATATGACGAGGTCAGTGGAATGTTCAGTTTAAAAATAGACTTTGGGAGTATTAAAAAAATGAGTCCAGATGTTTTGTTATAACAGTCTCAACCACCCTTTAAGTTGGATGCTAGCATCTTGTACTATGCATGTTTACCCGGGTCATTTTCAAATTTTGGCTTTTTGCTAATACAAATTCTTAAGCTAATGTTTGTGCTAATACATCTATCATAACAGTGCTCTTGCTATGTTAATTTGCTTACAGACCTGTCAAACACGACTTGGCCCTAATGTTGAAAATTATGGCCGTTGAAGTAATGAGCTATCATTTGCTGAAAAGAACTACTTCCATGCTAGCAATTAAATGTAAAAAGAATTATAGTCAAAATATTTACATTTTAGCATCACATAAAATGTATATTTATATCGATTGTATTTATAATGCTTTTGCATTGTCACAAAGCAGCTTTACAGAATTTCAGGTCCTAGCCCCAAGTAAGTGTCACCAGGGAGACAACTTCAGAAATAAACTCTGATCTCAAAATATATAGAAGAAACAATGTGAGGAACCAAAAGCATCAAATGGAGAATTCCCCTGGTCAACAGCAGAATAAAACCATAAAGCACAAAGACGTTTATTCAAACTATACATTGTCAAGTATTATGAGTAATGGTTATATGTTGCATAAACATTAAAATTGATAGAATTTTACTGGATTTTTTTTTAATTAGAATGACTTATGGCTATCACTTGAAGGTGTAACATTTATGTCATGGGTACTGTAAAACCTGAAAGAGTTTGTTTATTTCTTACAGTTTGGACGTATAAAGAAAAAGTTTCGTGGGAAAAATAAGAAAGACAGTGAGAAAAAAGCAGAACCAGAAAAAAAGGAAGATGAGGACGATGATGAAGATGATGATGAAGATGGAGATCTTTCAAAGTACAAACTTGATGTAAGCTCAAAATAACTTTTAAGTCAAGGATATAATGTCTTTGATGCAAAGAACTAAATACCATCACCCTTTGCGCGTGAGTGAGAGAGAGAGATACAAACCAGTTCACTTAGGAACTTCACATCAACACTACACTAATTGATAGATTAAATTGCCTTTGCGTCTTTAAACAACTGGCCACTGAATTTCTGATTAAAACCTCTTTAGGATGATGTGGATGATGATGATGATGATGATGACGACGATGACGACGATGATGATGATGATGATGATGATGCAGATTTGTCAAAGTATGACCTAGATGCAAGTGACGAGATGAAGCCCTCTGAGAAGAAAGGGAGTGGCTCTGGCTCTTCTCGTTCTTCCTCCCGTTCTTCCAGCTCGAGCTCACGGTCCAGGTCCAGGTAAAAGGGTACAGGTCAAGGGTAACTCCAGGCAAAATGTCAGTATCAGCTCAAATCTTCATTCAAGTCTGTTTACCATAATGTTTGTCAAATATTTTACTACCCCCCCCCCCTTTCCATTTCATTCTTTTCATACTTTGATTCTGACATGGAAACAGTGTTCATGTCAGTTTTGTCTGTCTTAGTAATCAGCTGGTAAAATTTAATTGTAAAATAGTACCTCACTGATATTGTGCAGAAATACTGGTATGTTGTAAATTACAAGCTTTTTGCAGTGGATTGAAATGATGTTTAATGGCAGTTTTCTGATGTAAGTATTTAACCAAACCCAGGTTACAGCTGTCTGAAAGCTTATTCTACTAACTACAACCAAATGAACCATACAACTGTAACATTATAAGCTATTACGATGTGATTTTACTATTTTATAATTTTGAGAAAATTGCTTTTTATCCATGGTATGAACTTTTAGACAGATTCCGTTTAACTGGCTTAGATGATTTGGTTGCAAAAACATCTATTAATGAAATCGGAAATCATTTTGTATAAATGTGGCAATGAGCCAGACACAGATCATTCTCTAATGTACTAGGTTAAGGAGAGCTTGTTTCTTGGACATTTTCTAAATTGCAACAACCATGAAATTGCAAAATTGTATCCACCTCAGAGTGACTGGAAATGGAGGCACTTGGTCTTATACATATCATTAACCATTCATTGATTGCTCTTCATTTTGTGGGGGAAAATGGAAACGTTTTGCTTTGTTTTGCAGGTCCGGCTCCAGAAGTTCATCTGGTTCCAGGTCACGCTCTCGCTCGAGGTCTCGCTCAAGGTCTCGCTCAAGGTGAATGAGGTGACATGCACTCTCAAAGGCAGAGAGTGTATGTGAACTGAAGTGTGGTTGCAGTATGCAGTAACCACTTTGGAGTTGGGCAGAAACCGCATACTCATTGGGCTTTGAGACAGTTTATAATTGTTGAGGTCGTCTAATGATTTTCTTGTAGATTCTGGTTGCCTAAGGTCGTGAATAGCAGTTGAAATGTTTGTAGAAAAATCAAAAATGTGTACCTGTTGGGTGCATTAAGAGTCCTTGCTACATTTTATTTGTTTTCTTTTAATGGTTTTACTCTACAAGATACTCTGGTTTTACAGTGTTATTTAAATGGTCTGGGGTCAGATTTACTCATCCAATACAGACGTGAAAATATTAAGTGGAGAGACTTGAATGTTTCTGTAGAGACAGCACCTGTCCTTTGTAGTTATGGAAAAACTGTGCTGTACGTGTATAACTGATGAAAATGCCTGCTATATATTCCTTTCAAAAGATCCAGCTCCCGCTCTGGGAAAGGCTCGGCTTCTCCAAGAAAACTATCTCGGACATCCTCGCCATCTCCTGAAAGAGGTTCGAAAAGGAGCCGCTCCAGGTCCTCCTCTGGTGGCCGCAAAAAAAGACGCTCTCGATCACAATCGTCCGAAAGGTTTGGGTTTCTGTGGTGTAAAAAAAAAAATGGTCTTCTCGTGTCCTTTTTTTTACAATGTGTCAGGATGATAAAATGTGTCATGAGTCTGTGGAACATCTTGAACAATTGGTGTATTAAATGTACTCTGTACATTACTCATATTTCCATAACATGTCTGTTTTAAATAATTATTATATTTATATTGGATTTTACATAGATTTGACATGACGAATGCAATTACAACATAACATGTCTGTTTAATAAGTTGATAATTCACATAACTAAATGGGCTATGGTGTTTCTCTATCCCCACACCCCCTTTTCCGTGTCTCCCTACAGGCGCCGTGACTCTTCTGGATCTTCCCATTCTGGCTCAAGTTCACGAAAGAAATGATTTATCAAAAGAAACTGTCTTAAACACAGGGGGAAAATCTTTCTATAACTGCATGTTGTGTTTGGAAAAATCACAAAATGTGCTGTTTCAAGTATTAATGTCACAGTACTCAAAGGTTTCTCATCATAAATTCAAGTAACCGTCATCTGCCTTTCTTACATAATAGGCTAGCTGAACCCTTCAGCAAGGCAAAACAGTGTAGAATTTCATGTTAGTCGTTTTACAGAGAATAACACATTTGTTGATTTATACAATTTTGGACAACACCCACACTGCTTTTCAAAAACTGCAGACCTTCAGGTTATTCATTTAATGAATAAAACTCAGTTGTAATATTTGGATGCTGGTTTCACAGGTCTCATGTCTGGTCAGAACTTAAATGATAAATTTGTTTATCGTTACTGGCTCAGGTCTGTGATGCCGTTGTTTGGAGGGTAACAGTACAGTTTGTTTTGTTTGTTTTGTTTTTGTTTTTTTCTTTTTTTTCTTTTTAAATGCTTCTAATTGTGTGTGTGTGTGTGAGGTAAAGGTAAGTATACTTTTCTTTTTGTTGAACTTAGCCAAGTAAATTCAATGCTATGAAACATTTTGATTACGTCTTTAAATGTTGTTCTGTTTTTGGACTATTGGAAACAATTTGAGTGAAAAACAGTGATCATATTGCAACAAACTCGGCTTTCTTTCAAAGGAATGACCAATTCTATGGGTCTACAGAATGGTCTACAGAATTAATTTGTAAAAAGTAAGCTAAAACTTAGGGCATATCAGACTTTTCCTTTTCAGGCAGCATTTATAGAAATTAAAACATTGTTTACCATCAATTAGGATTAAATGACAATGTGATTAACGTAAATAAAAACATGTTAATCTTATATTTTGTGTGGGATTTTTCCTTTGCACCAGTCCAGTAAGCTAGGTTTACATTCCATCCTTGGGTACTTCTATCTGGAAGGTGGATTGTCTTAGTTTACATTGCACTGGTGGTTATATAATAAATAATCACTGTACAAGCAGCATAAGATAACCGCAATACAAGCAGTCCTGTTTAAAAAAAAAAAAGACTATGCTATATACACAGTGGGTTTAAGTCTGTTGCCAACTTGGTAATTGTGACGTGACCATTTTAAGAGATGGTTGTAAATGAGCGTATAAATTGAAATGAAAAATTCTAGTAAGCCATTAGTACAGGGAACATGATGTGAGAATTGAATTTGCTTGTTGATGTAGTCTCAAGTGATTGAGTACAGCAGGGTGGTGGTTACAGAGCAAAGAGTGAGCTCTAGGTGGCATTTGGTGCGTTGTATGCCGCCCTGCGTGTGTTGTTGGAGGCCACAAGTCTTGTTCATTCTAAATATATTCAAGTAGCATTACTGTAAATCTTTGTTGTATTTATTTCTTCCTGTATGTTCCACTTATGCATTGATAGCAATCTAATTTTACATTACCTTTTCATACTTAACTATTAAATATATATTTTTGAGATTTTGCTTTTAATACTGCTGCATGTAAATTATCTCCACGTTAGCTAAACTGTACTGAGCATCGTTCACAAAGTATTCCAGGACGGGTGGGGTAAAACAGGTTCAGGCTGAAGGCACAGATATATGTCAACGTGTTGTTTTATGTGACAGCACCAAAATCAGGCTACTGCACAGCTTTGTTTTTGTATGTTTATTGTATATATCATATAACTTATTTTCAGGTGAGTTAAGGATTAGAATTGGGTTTTTTGCTTGGAGAATCAACAGGTAATTTTGTCCCAAGTACTGTCCTGTCATCTACTTGCTATTTTTTGTGATACTGGTGGAGTTTATGAAGGATTTGAAATGTGCAAGATGTAAGGACAAATGCAAGAGGTCTGCAGTGCAGAGAGAGGAATACTGCACCCAGAACCCTATGTGCAACAATCAACATATCATTCAATTTAATCATAGGAATCCCAATCTGCACATGAAATTTTTAATGATTGATGTAATACAGAACACCAGTGCACTACGTGATACAGTACAGCACGGTAGATCTGGGATTAATGTTGAGAAGCACATTCATTGCATAAAGTTTCAACTTCTATGTTCAGTTTTAACTTAAGATTCTGGCCTTCTAATGGGTGTTGTTTTGTTTTTTATGTCATATTTTTAACCACCAAAAACATGTTTTTCATCCCAGACGACAGTCTAACGAGAACTATATATGCAGCATAAAGCTGATAAGTAAAAGGCCACTCATTCCAAAATATTTCGAATGGTGTAGGTCAAGGCAAGTTTATTTATAGAACACCTTTCACACAAAAGCAATTCAAAGTGCTTTGCAGAAGAAACAGATAAATTAAAAGCAAGACTAAAAATAATAAAGGTCCAATAAAACTATTTAAAAAGTTGCAATAAATGGAAATACATAAAATGAGTAAAAGAAAACATGATTAAAAAAAAAAAAGATTCAAACAAAACACAATAAAAACAGAACTAAAGTGCAGAGTATTTTAAACTGAGCTGTAGCTGTTAAGTCTTGATTTAAAAGTGTCTACAGTTGGGGCTCTTCTAATATTCTCAGTCACCTAAGGCCAACTGGTGTCGCTTTAGTGGTTGCTTTATGGTTTTGTGCGGTGCACTTGTATATTTGGATTGTGGCTGGGTGTTATTACGCTGGATGGGTGTCTTCCTGGTGTGTGTGTGTGTGTGTGTGTGTGTGGTAGAGAGTGGAGTGATGTTAAAGTCCAGTGCTGGAGTCCCGCCTCTGCGCCGCGACCTAAAGCGCAGAGCGCAGTGGAGACTGGAAACAAACACAGTGAAGTCCGGCAGCTTCAGTGCCATGAGCTGCGAGGAAGGATGAGCTCCGAGTGTAAAAACGTCTCTAATCCCAACTCTTTATTCGGAGACATGTCGGGGTCGAATGCCACCGTCACCCCCGAGGGCTGCGGGTCCGTGTCCGTCGTCTTCCCGATTACCATGATGGTCACTGGCATGGTCGGCAATTCTCTTGCCATCATCCTGGTGTACATTTCCTACAGGAAGAAGGAGAACAAAAGGAAGCAGTCTTTCCTGCTGTGCGTCGGCTCTTTGGCGCTGACCGACCTTTTCGGCCAGCTGCTCACGAGCCCCATCGTGATCTCCGTGTACCGCGCGGGACTGAATTGGAAGCGCGTGGACCCGGCGTTCGTTCTCTGCTCATTTTTCGGTGTGTGCATGACAACGTTTGGCCTGGGTTCGCTCTTCATGGCAAGCGCCATGGCCACAGACAGAGCGCTGGCCATCACGGCTCCACACTGGTACTCCAACAACATGAAGACCAGCGTCACCAAGCAGGTGCTGCCCACGGTCTGGTGTCTCGTTCTGCTGTTTGCGCTGCTGCCCGTCGCCGGTGTGGGCAAGTACACGCTGCAGTGGCCCGGCACCTGGTGCTTCATTGACACAGGAGAAAGAAACACTGCGGGGAACACGTTCTTTGCCACCACCTTCGCCGTCCTGGGCTCGTGCTCGTTGCTCCTCACTGTCTTCTGTAACGTGGTCACTATCCGCGCGCTCGTGGCGCGCTGCAGAGCAAAGCTCAGCGCCTCACAGTCCTCCAAACAGTGGGAGAGACTGACCACGGAGACGGTTATCCAGCTGCTCGGAATCATGTGCGTGCTGCTCGTGTGCTGGTCTCCTTTACTGGTGTGTATACTTCTGGTATCTTACTGGTGTGAACACTTGTGTGAACTCTTTACTGAGGGGAACACTTTACTGGTGTCTTTTACTGGTGTGTGTACCGTTTACTGGTGTCTTTTACTGGTGTGTGCACTGTTTACTGGTGTCTTTTACTGGTGTGTGCACTGTTTACTGGTCTTTACTGGTGTGTGCACTGTTTACTGGTGTCTTTTACTGGTGTGTGCACTGTTTACTGGTGTCTTTTACTGGTGTGTGCACTGTTTACTGGTGTCTTTTACTGGTGTGTGCACTGTTTACTGGTGTCTTTTACTGGTGTGTGTATTGTTTACTGGTCTTTACTGGTGTGTGCACTGTTTACTGGTGTGTGTATTGTTTACAGGTCTTTACTGGTGTGTGTACTGTTTACTGGTGTCTTTTACTGGTGTGTGTATTGTTTACTGGTCTTTACTGGTGTGTGCACTGTTTACTGGTGTCTTTTACTGGTGTGTGTACTGTTTACAGGTCTTCTTTACTGGTGTGTGTATTGTTTACAGGTCTTTACTGGTGTGTGTACTGTTTACTGGTCTTCTTTACTGGTGTGTGAATTGTGTACTGGTCTTTACTGGTGTGTGAACTGTGTACTGGTCTTCTTTACTGGTGTGTGTACTGTTTACTGGTCTTTACTGGTGTGTGTACTGTTTACTGGTGTCTTTTACTGGTGTGTGTATTGTTTACTGGTCTTTACTGGTGTGTGCACTGTTTACTGGTGTCTTTTACTGGTGTGTGTACTGTTTACAGGTCTTCTTTACTGGTGTGTGTATTGTTTACAGGTCTTTACTGGTGTGTGTACTGTTTACTGGTCTTCTTTACTGGTGTGTGAATTGTGTACTGGTCTTTACTGGTGTGTGAACTGTGTACTGGTCTTCTTTACTGGTGTGTGTACTGTTTACTGGTCTTTACTGGTGTGTGTACTGTTTACTGGTGTCTTTTACTGGTGTGTGTATTGTTTACTGGTCTTTACTGGTGTGTGCACTGTTTACTGGTGTCTTTTACTGGTGTGTGTACTGTTTACAGGTCTTTACTGGTGTGTGTACTGTTTACTGGTCGTCTTTACTGGTGTGTGTACTGTTTACTGGTCGTCTTTACTGGTGTGTGTACTGTTTACTGGTCTTCTTTACTGGTGTGTGAATTGTGTACTGGTATTTACTGGTGTGTGTACTGTTTACTGGTGTGTGAACTGTGTACTGGTCTTTACTTGTGTGTGTACTGTTTACTGGTCTTTACTTGTGTGTGTACTGTTTACTGGTCTTTACTGGTGTGTGTACCGTTTACTGGTCTTCTTTACTGGTGTGTGAACTGTGTACTGGTCTTCTTTACTGGTGTGTGAACTGTGTACTGGTTTTCTTTACTGGTGTGTGTACTGTGTACTGGTTTTCTTTACTGGTCTGTGTACAGTGTACTGGTCTTCTTTACTGGTGTGTGAACTGTGTACTGGTCTTCTTTACTGGTGTGTGAACTGTGTACTGGTCTTCTTTACTGGTGTGTGTACTGTGTACTTGTCTTTACTGGTGTGTGTACTGTGTACTTGTCTTTACTGGTGTGTGTACTGTGTACTTGTCTTTACTGGTGTGTGAACTGTGTACTGGTCTTCTTTACAGGTGTGTGTACTGTGTACTGGTCTTCTTTACAGGTGTGTGTACTGTGTACTGGTCTTCTTTACTGGTGTGTGTACTGTGTACTGGTCTTCTTTACTGGTGTGTGTACTGTGTACTGGTCTTCTTTACTGGTGTGTGAACTGTGTACTGGTCTCCTTTACTGGTGTGTGTGTACTGTTTACTGGTCTTTACTGGTGTGTGTATTGTGTACTGGTCTTCTTTACTGGTGTGTGTACTCTTTACTGGTGTGTGTACTGTTTACTGATCTTCTTTAGTGGTGTGTGTACTGGTCTTCTTTACTGGTGTGTGTACTTTTTACTGGTGTGTGTACTGTGTACTGGTCTTCTTTACTGGTGTGTGTGCTGTTTACTGATCTTCTTTACTGGTGTGTGCACTGTTTACTGGTCTTCTTTACTGGTGTGTGTACTGTTTACTGGTCTTTACTGGTGTATGTACTATTTACTGGTCTTTACTGGTGTGTGTGTGTATGGTTTACAGATCTTCTTTACTGGTGTGTGTACTGTTTACTGGTCTTTACTGGTGTGTGTACTGTTTACTGGTCTTTTCTGGTGTATGTACTATTTACTGGTCTTTACTGGTGTGTGTGTACTGTTTACTGGTCTTTACTGGGGTGTGTGTGTGTGTACTGTTTACAGATCTTCTTTACTGGTGTGTGTACTGTGTACTGGTCTTCTTTACTGGTGTGTTTACTGTTTCCTAATATTTACTGGTGTTTGTACTGTTTACTGGTCTTTACTGGTATGTGTACTGTTTACCAGTATTTACTGGTGTGTTTACTTCTGGTATCTTACTGGTGTGAACACTTTACTGAGGGGAACATGTTACTGGTCTTTTACTGGTTTGTGTACCATTTAGAGGTCTGTACTAGTGTGTGTACTGTTTACTGATCTTTATTGGTGTGTGTACTGTTTACTGGTCTTTACTGGTGTGTGTATTGTTTACTGGTCTTTACTGGTGTGTGTACTGTTTACTGGTCATTACTGGTGTATGTACTGGTCTTTACTGGTGTGTGTACAGTTTACTGGGATTTCTTACTGGTGTGTGTACTGTTTACTGGTATTCTTTACTGGTGTGTGTACTGTTTACTGGTCTTCTTTACTGGTGTATGTACTGTTTACTGGTCTTTACTGGTGTGTGTACTGTTTACTGGGATTCTTTACTGGTGTGTGTAATGTTTACTGGTCTTTGCTGGTGTATGTACTATTTACTGGTCTTTACTAGTGTGTGTATTGTTTACTGGTCTTCTTTACTGGTGTGTGTATTGTTTACTGGTCTTTACTGGTGCGTGTACTGTTTACTGGTCTTTACTTGTGTGTGAACTGTTTACTGGTCTTTACTTGTGTGTGAACTGTTTACTGGTCTTTACTGGTGTGTGCACCGTTTACTGGTCTTCTTTACTGGTGTGTGTACTGTTTACTGGTCTTCTTTACTGGTGTGTGCACCGTTTACTGGTCTTCTTTACTGGTGTGTGTACTGTTTACTGATCTTCTTTACTGGTGTGTGCACTGTTTACTGGTCTTCTTTACTGGTGTGTGTACTGTTTACTGATCCTGTTTACTGGTCTTTATTGGTGTATGTACTGTTTACTGATCTTCTTTACTGTTGTGTGTACTGTTTACTGGTCTTTACTGGTGTGTGTTCTATTTACTGGTCTTCACTGGTGTGTGTACTGTTTACTGGTGTGTGTACTGTTTACTGGTCTTTACTAGTGTATGTACTGTTTACTGGTCTTTACTGGTGTGTGTACTGTTACCCAGTATTTACTGGTGTGTGTACTGTGTACTGGTCTTTACTTGTGTGTGTACTGTTTACTGGTCTTTACTGGTGTGTGTACTGTTACCCAGTATTTACTGGTGTGTGTACTGTGTACTGGTCTTTACTTGTGTGTGTACTGTTTACTGGTCTTCTTTACTGGTGTGTGTACTGTTACCCAGTATTTACTGGTGTGTGTACTGTTTACTGGTCTTTACTAGTGTATGTACTGTTTACTGGTCTTTACTGGTGTGTGTACTGTTACCCAGTATTTACTGGTGTGTGTACTGTTTACTGGTCTTTACTTGTGTGTGAACTGTTTACTGGTCTTTACTTGTGTGTGAACTGTTTACTGGTCTTTACTGGTGTGTGCACCGTTTACTGGTCTTCTTTACTGGTGTGTGTACTGTTTACTGGTCTTCTTTACTGGTGTGTGCACCGTTTACTGGTCTTCTTTACTGGTGTGTGTACTGTTTACTGATCTTCTTTACTGGTGTGTGCACTGTTTACTGGTCTTCTTTACTGGTGTGTGTACTGTTTACTGATCCTGTTTACTGGTCTTTATTGGTGTATGTACTGTTTACTGATCTTCTTTACTGTTGTGTGTACTGTTTACTGGTCTTTACTGGTGTGTGTTCTATTTACTGGTCTTCACTGGTGTGTGTACTGTTTACTGGTGTGTGTACTGTTTACTGGTCTTTACTAGTGTATGTACTGTTTACTGGTCTTTACTGGTGTGTGTACTGTTACCCAGTATTTACTGGTGTGTGTACTGTGTACTGGTCTTTACTTGTGTGTGTACTGTTTACTGGTCTTTACTGGTGTGTGTACTGTTACCCAGTATTTACTGGTGTGTGTACTGTGTACTGGTCTTTACTTGTGTGTGTACTGTTTACTGGTCTTCTTTACTGGTGTGTGTACTGTTACCCAGTATTTACTGGTGTGTGTACTGTGTACTGGTCTTTACTAGTGTATGTACTGTTTACTGGTCTTTACTGGTGTGTGTACTGTTACCCAGTATTTACTGGTGTGTGTACTGTGTACTGGTCTTTACTTGTGTGTGTACTGTTTACTGGTCTTTACTGGTGTGTGTACTGTTACCCAGTATTTACTGGTGTGTGTACTGTGTACTGGTCTTTACTAGTGTATGTACTGTTTACTGGTCTTTACTGGTGTGTGCACTGTTACCCAGTATTTACTGGTGTGTGTACTGTGTACTGGTCTTTACTTGTGTGTGTACTGTTTACTGGTCTTCTTTACTGGTGTGTGCACCGTTTACTGGTCTTCTTTACTGGTGTGTGTACTGTTTACTGATCTTCTTTACTGGTGTGTGCACTGTTTACTGGTCTTCTTTACTGGTGTGTGTACTGTTTACTGATCCTGTTTACTGGTCTTTATTGGTGTATGTACTGTTTACTGATCTTCTTTACTGTTGTGTGTACTGTTTACTGGTCTTTACTGGTGTGTGTTCTATTTACTGGTCTTCACTGGTGTGTGTACTGTTTACTGGTGTGTGTACTGTTTACTGGTCTTTACTAGTGTATGTACTGTTTACTGGTCTTTACTGGTGTGTGTACTGTTACCCAGTATTTACTGGTGTGTGTACTGTGTACTGGTCTTTACTGGTGTGTGTACTGTTTACTGGTCTTTATTGGTGTATGTACTGTTTACTGATCTTCTTTACTGTTGTGTGTACTGTTTACTGGTCTTTACTGGTGTGTGTTCTATTTACTGGTCTTCACTGGTGTGTGTACTGTTTACTGGTGTGTGTACTGTTTACTGGTCTTTACTAGTGTATGTACTGTTTACTGGTCTTTACTGGTGTGTGTACTGTTACCCAGTATTTACTGGTGTGTGTACTGTGTACTGGTCTTTACTTGTGTGTGTACTGTTTACTGGTCTTTACTGGTGTGTGTACCGTTTACTGGTCTTCTTTACTGGTGTGTGAACTGTGTACTGGTCTTCTTTACTGGTGTGTGAACTGTGTACTGGTTTTCTTTACTGGTGTATGTACTGTGTACTGGTCTCCTTTACTGGTCTGTGTACAGTGTACTGGTCTTCTTTACTGGTGTGTGAACTGTGTACTGGTCTTCTTTACTGGTGTGTGAACTGTGTACTGGTCTTCTTTACTGGTGTGTGAACTGTGTACTGGTCTTCTTTACTGGTGTGTGAACTGTGTACTGGTCTTCTTTACTGGTGTGTGTACTGTGTACTTGTCTTTACTGGTGTGTGAACTGTGTACTGGTCTTCTTTACAGGTGTGTGAACTGTGTACTGGTCTTCTTTACAGGTGTGTGTACTGTGTACTGGTCTTCTTTACTGGTGTGTGTACTGTGTACTGGTCTCCTTTACTGGTGTGTGTGTACTGTTTACTGGTCTTTACTGGTGTGTGTATTGTGTACTGGTCTTCTTTACTGGTGTGTGTACTCTTTACTGGTGTGTGTACTGTTTACTGATCTTCTTTAGTGGTGTGTGTACTGGTCTTCTTTACTGGTGTGTGTACTTTTTACTGGTGTGTGTACTGTGTACTGGTCTTCTTTACTGGTGTGTGTGCTGTTTACTGATCTTCTTTACTGGTGTGTGCACTGTTTACTGGTCTTCTTTACTGGTGTGTGTACTGTTTACTGGTCTTTACTGGTGTATGTACTATTTACTGGTCTTTACTGGTGTGTGTGTATGGTTTACAGATCTTCTTTACTGGTGTGTGTACTGTTTACTGGTCTTTACTGGTGTATGTACTATTTACTGGTCTTTACTGGTGTGTGTGTACTGTTTACTGGTCTTTACTGGGGTGTGTGTGTGTGTACTGTTTACAGATCTTCTTTACTGGTGTGTGTACTGTGTACTGGTCTTCTTTACTGGTGTGTTTACTGTTTCCTAATATTTACTGGTGTTTGTACTGTTTACTGGTCTTTACTGGTATGTGTACTGTTTACCAGTATTTACTGGTGTGTTTACTTCTGGTATCTTACTGGTGTGAACACTTTACTGAGGGGAACATGTTACTGGTCTTTTACTGGTTTGTGTACCATTTAGAGGTCTGTACCTGTGTGTGTACTGTTTACTGATCTTTATTGGTGTGTGTACTGTTTACTGGTCTTTACTGGTGTGTGTATTGTTTACTGGTCTTTACTGGTGTGTGTACTGTTTACTGGTCATTACTGGTGTATGTACTGGTCTTTACTGGTGTGTGTACAGTTTACTGGTCTTCTTTACTGGTGTATGTACTGTTTACTGGTCTTTACTGGTGTGTGTACTGTTTACTGGGATTCTTTACTGGTGTGTGTAATGTTTACTGGTCTTTGCTGGTGTATGTACTATTTACTGGTCTTTACTAGTGTGTGTATTGTTTACTGGTCTTCTTTACTGGTGTGTGTATTGTTTACTGGTCTTTACTGGTGCGTGTACTGTTTACTGGTCTTTACTTGTGTGTGAACTGTTTACTGGTCTTTACTTGTGTGTGAACTGTTTACTGGTCTTTACTGGTGTGTGCACCGTTTACTGGTCTTCTTTACTGGTGTGTGTACTGTTTACTGGTCTTCTTTACTGGTGTGTGCACCGTTTACTGGTCTTCTTTACTGGTGTGTGTACTGTTTACTGATCTTCTTTACTGGTGTGTGCACTGTTTACTGGTCTTCTTTACTGGTGTGTGTACTGTTTACTGATCCTGTTTACTGGTCTTTATTGGTGTATGTACTGTTTACTGATCTTCTTTACTGTTGTGTGTACTGTTTACTGGTCTTTACTGGTGTGTGTTCTATTTACTGGTCTTCACTGGTGTGTGTACTGTTTACTGGTGTGTGTACTGTTTACTGGTCTTTACTAGTGTATGTACTGTTTACTGGTCTTTACTGGTGTGTGTACTGTTACCCAGTATTTACTGGTGTGTGTACTGTTTACTGGTCTTCTTTACTGGTGTGTGTATTTTTTACTGGTCTTTACTGGTGTGTGTACTGTTTATTGATCTTTTACTGGTGTGTGTACTGTTTACCGGTCTTCTTTACTAGTCTGTGTACCCTTTACTGGTTTGTATCCTTTACAGGTCTCTTTTAAAGGTGTGTAGTTTTTAATTGGCCTATTTTTAATGGTGTGTGTTTTATTCTGGTCTGCTTTACAGGCATAGGGTGTGCAAATATTGTCACATTAAAGAAGTACTCTGCAAGAAGTGTCTTTTTGTCTCTTGAGCTCCCCTGCCTGTTGCCAAGTGTAATTAATGTTTACAGCACAATCGTGAAAACTCACAGACACACCCCTCTCTTCTCTCTCCTCTCACAGACAAACACACACCTTCTGAGCAGAGGAATATTCACATCGGTCACAAATGGCCCACAGGGCTTCAGCTGATAAACAAAATCGGGGCTTCTAGTTTTACACACACACACACACACACACACACACACCAACACACTACCTGGGGAATGTGTGTAATTGAATAAAATTATGTTGGTTGCATGATAAAACCCCTATGTCACTCATAATAAACACTGAACCGTGTTATTACAACCATAAAGTGTAATGCTAAAGTTTGAGCTAATCCAGCTAAAGTTAGCAGGTGCAAACCCTTACTACATATCACTAATGCTCAAATTATGCCTGATTATAACACTTTCTTCAACATAACATATCACTAACAAACACAGCAACACATGAAGAAAGGGCAACAAAATACTTACTACTTCAACTTCTATCCTTATGTTTCAGCTCACTCTACAGAGTAGTCTGTCCAATTTTAACTCTTTGTGTAGAAGCTCTCACCCTCTCTCTTTCTCCTCCTTGCTCTCTCTGCCATAATGTCTGTACTGGGAAAGCCGAGCTAGTTTCTTTATGTAGCAAGGTAAACAACCATGAGCTATATGCTATATGTGAAGCGTTACACATTTCTCACAAGAGATCTCCGCCCCATGGTTCTGAAGTTGCATGGCCAATTGTTTTAGAGGAGAAGCCTTGGGAGCAGTAAGAGAGGCACTATTCCCATTATTACAGGTTGGAGAAGTCTCAAAGTCTTTTTGAAACTCATCTTTAGGTACAATATACATTTAATTATGAATTAAAATGTTGCAGGGCGGCACGGTGGCGCAGCAGGTAGTGTCGCAGTCACACAGCTCCCCGTGTCCGCGTGGGTTTCTTCCGGGTGCTCCGGTTTCCCCCCACAGTCCAAAAACACACGTTGGTAGGTGGATTGGTGACTCCAAAGTGGCCATAGGTGGGAGTGAATGTGTGTCTGTGTGTCTGTGTTGCCCTGTGAAGGACTGGCGCCTCCTCCAGGGTGTATTCCTGCCTTCCGCCCAATGATTCCAGGTAGGCTCTGGACCCACCGCGACCCTGAATTGGATAAGTGGTTACAGATAATGAATGAATGAATGAAATACGATACACATTGCAGTGTCTGCTATGCATACATTACACTATTTAATTCATAAAACATTCTATGTAACTCCTTCATAATGCTTTCTGTATTACTAAAGCATTGGTTTTAGTAATAAAGAATTCTGTTTTTGTGCTATAATGAAAGCACACCTTCTTTTTATCCTACAGCAGTTTTACCTCGTTTATTCAGTGTTACCACCCAGACAGCTTTGCAAATTAGGCATAAGATAGTGCCTAAGGTCACATTTTAAAAGTGCATTTAAAGGAAATGTAACCAAAGCAAATATATTTTAAGAAATAAAGAGAGGTGGGAAAATGTTAGGTAACACTTTACAATGAGGGTACATGAAATAGCATTAATTCATGCATTATATCATAAGTGAGTAATTATTTATTCTTATGGGTAATAGTCATCATAAATATGCATGAAGTAAGCATGTATCATAAACTTTACTTTGTGAATGTCCTGTTTGAGTGCATGTCTCATATACTTTACACTGACACTTCTGCAGCCTGAAAGCCCCTAACCTCAAGTTGTTGGCATTGGTTCTTTGGGTTTATGATGTCAGACACTGTTTGGCTGTCGGAATTTTCCTGTTTGAGTTTGTCTAGGGAACACTGCAGTTTGAAAGTGGAAATGTTCACATGTGGCGTTGCTTATTTCATGCATGATACATCTTCTAGGTTATAGACAACACCACACATGTTATCAAGGTAAAATACTTGAGGTTCTTTATAACCTACAGTACTGTGCAAAAAGTTTAGGTGTCAGGGATTAAGAGATTTAAAAGCTATTTATCTGAACAGTAAGTATTTATTTGCTAAAAAACAAACAAACAGCATATAACACCCAACATTAGAATAAAACCAAATAACATTATTCCAGTAAGTGTGATATTCTGTGTGTGAATGGGTTGGTTTTACTTTTTCCAAATCTCTACCAAAAAAAAAATCTTATATTATTTATTTATTTTATTATTTTTTGCATTTACTGTGATTATATATAACTTTATATAAGCACCACGCTTACTGAGAAGGAATTAGTTTAAATATATATAATATATTTTTACTGCATAATACTGTATTTTTAACACGGGTCTTTTTTAGAGTGCAGATAAATTTGCTCATCAAACCTGACACCTGTATATGTCCTCTGCTGGTGAACCACAATTTCCATGCTATATTTCTACACCTGTATTCCAATGAAGCACAGCATGGTTGTACAGACAAATAGCTAATCTTGTGGGAGGGCAGGCAGAGGAGAAGATTTTGCAGAATACCCCCCTGGTTTTTTGTTTGTTATGTGCTTCACACCTGCAACTCAGACAAAAGCTGTAACTCCCAGGTTTCAAGCAGCTGTTCACAATTATGCTGCTTTCATACAGCTTAATGACTATAAAAGAGCTTGGCTTTAAATCTCTTGAGATATTACAATGACTACAATTTATATTTTTCCCAAAATGTAGTCCAGCTTAATATCTACCCTTTGAACAGAAAAATATATTATTTTAACTTTGGAAACTATCAGTCTTTGGCTTGATACATTTTAACTCTATTTTTGCTTAAATGCCTCGTGAAGATTGTAATCAAAAACACTTTTTATAAAATTCAGAAGATGTTTTCTCACCGTTTGCTAGATCTCTGGTCTGTTTGTGCTGAAAAAAATGGTTTAATTGTGTTTAGGAAGCCCCATTGTCTGTAAAGAACAAAAAAATAGTCTCTGTCCAGTACGCTAGGCTTTCTTCCTCTCTCTCTGCTCATGGGAGAGAAAAGGCATCTTTTGTTTTTTTTAAACAATGGAGAGAACTCCAAATATTCACACGCAGGAACCAAGATGAGGATATTGCTCTATTTCTGCTCCACAGGAGGATAAGATTGGCTTATTTTTGCTTTTTAGGATAATTTAAGGTGGAAATATCTCCAGATTCAAGAGACGGCTTACTGCATTACTGAAAGTAAATAACTTGAGTTGCAAATTAGTTTCTGGGGTAATTCAGTGAACAGTAAACAGTGAATAAAAACATACAGACAAATTAAACAAATTAAGCCGTTGTTCTCAAACATACCATTTCACCTTAAAATACCCTAAATGTAAACAAACCAAAAAAATTGCATTTCCCCACAATTTTAGACGTCCCCTTTAATGCATAAAAACTTTAGAGGGAAACTGGAAACAAAAAAGAATAATGACTTATTAAAATTATTCATTTTAAACTTGTTAAGTTTTTTATGTTTTATTGATTTTCTGACAGTTAAATTTTATGTGGAAATCCCTCATGTATTTAACCTTAGACGTTGTGTTGTGTGGTTTATGCAAGTGACCACTCATTACTTGTAGATGGGTTTTATCTTTAATTTTTATCTAATTTTGATGTAAGTTTTCTCTGTAAATATTTGGTTCGTTTTAGTCCCATAACCTCTTCCCTGTAATGCTCAGTATTCAGGTTTTGTTCCTAGGTGTGCCATGTGTTTTTAAGCCTGAGTGACCTCTAGTTTCAGTGTGCAATTTTAGTATTCTCAAAGCAACAGTTGGACAACAGTTTTCCTTTGGTCTTTCCACAACAAGGCACACTTTTATAGCTGGGTAAAATTATTAGTATTCTCCTCCAAATTCAGGTACTTCAGAGCAGTGAGAGATCAGTACTTTGCATTTCTTCTGATAACTTGGAGGCAGCATCAAGCTTTAATATTTCAGAAATGTAATATTTCAGAAATTTGAACAGATCAATGCCACTGAGGAGAGACATTAGGTGAAAGTATACCATAATAATTATAGAAACTTACTGTTTAATTATGTCAGTGCTGTGCACACAGAACATAATCACTGGAATTTAATATAAATATATTCCGCATTATCCATTTTCCCCTCTTTGAGGTCCTTTTTTTTTTTACACATTTACACAACAATATTCATATCTTGCATTATTCCTCAAATTATACAGGCCATTTTTTATTGTGCTTCAGGCCTGATATAACTTAAACAACTTAAACTTTAATGAGTAGAGATAAACAGGCGTAGGCTGAATAGGCAAATATATGAAAACATGATCATATATTTTTTTTTAACTAATGCTGTGCCCCAATTAATATTCAAAATATATTTTTATTAATATTATTGTATTATTAATATTATATTATTAGAATCATTTTCCAAATTTGAGAGACATTTACTACTGCACAACTTTGAACACCATTTTAATCAGTCATTTGTTTAATCACTTTTTATGCTTTCATACAGCTTAATGACTATAAAAGAGCTTGGTTTTAAATCTCTAGATATATTACATTGACTGCAATTTATTTATTTTTTTAAGCTTTAAACAGAAAAATATTTTATTTTAATTTTGGAAACTACCCGTCTTTGGCTACACGTCTTTGATACACTTTATCTGTATTTTTGCTTAAAGACAACAATCATGATTATAATCAAAAAACACCTTTCAGAAGATGTTTCCTCACCGGTTGTTAGATGTCCAATCTGTTTGTGCTGAAAAAATGGTTTATGTGTTAAGGAAGCCCCATTGTCTGTAAAGAAGTAAAAAAAAAGTCTCTGTCCAGTACGCTAGGCTTTTTTCCTCTCTCTCTGCTCATGGGAGAGAAAAGGCATCTTTTGTCTTTTTAGACAATGGAGAGAACTCCAAACATTCACATGCAGGAACCGAGATGAGCATATTGCTCTATTTCTGCTCCATAGGTGGATAATATTGACTTATTTTCTATGCTTAACACTTATAAACTTTAATCAATTATTTACTGTTCTCTTTTCTATGAAACAGTAAAAAATGAATCTTGAATCTAGAATAAATATTTATTTGAATAAATCACCAAAAAATCATAGTAATCCTAAGTAAAATGTGTAAAAGATTTTGTAGTGGCAACCTACCTGGTCTGTGTGAACTGGGGATTATAAGATGCATTTTGAACTGAACTTTATTACAGCACTCTTTAATTTGACAGAAGAGAGGCAAGTTGGGATTTCCATAATATGCTTCCTCTAAATGTATATACTTTCTGAATCTATGACTGTCTAGTTTTTGTGGTAAATTTGTATCAGGTATTTTATAGTCACCCAGAACAAGGTTTTGATTTGGTGTAGTTAAATGCAGCTCCATGTGGTAGACTAGGGTTTGATCCTTTCTGCACAGAAAGTCCCATACCAATACGTCTCACTGAACAAGATTTTACCTTTCCATTCAACTACATGACACAATATATATATATATATATATATATATATATATATATATATATATATATATATATATAAAGAAAGAAAGAAGCAGCTGGATTAGTCTGCTGAAAATGTCTCTATATGCAAAATAGTATGTGTCCATGAGTTTGTAGGCAGTCATACTAACTTAGTCCTTCTACCCTCACTAATGCTCTGGGCTGAATGCAATAAAATCCTCACAGTTCTGAATTCTAATCTAAAGTCTTCTTAGAAGATGAGCCTGCTACTGTGGAAAGTTTGGAACAAACTTAAATCATTCATTCATTCATTGTCTAAAACTGCTTATCCAGTTCAGGGTCGCTGGTGGTTTTTTCCTGACAGCAGCAATCTGCTTCAATGAAATGAATGATTCTTTCTAAGAATCAAAGCATATGTGGTCATCTTAATGATCTGTGCCCAAAATTTTGAAGCCCACCTTCAATGTAATTGGCCTGATGTTGTATACTGTACTCATGTTCATTGCTGAACACTAGATCACTGTAATATTGTGTTGCTTCTTTGTGAAGAATGTATTGCTTCTGTGTCAGTGATGCATGAAGCTGCTTCACCAGTTCATCTTGTGACCATTTAATGTTGTGTCTATGTGGCTGTCAGTTTAAAGGTTATTATCACAGCTGTGGTGTTGCATTTCAGGTTTTCCATCTTTTTCTGCTTTCAGATGGAATGTTGAATAAGCAGGTGTCCACTAAACATTGGCCACAGAGTGTAGCAATATTTGGCTTGCCTGAAGGTGGCAAGCCTTATTTGGATCCATGGGCTTATGTATCATAATTTCTGATTTTCTTTGTCTGTCTCTTTTTTTCCAGATACTAATGCTGAAGATGATCGCCACCCATACTTCTTACCATAAATGCAGGACAAAAATGGTATCCAGTCATGACTTACAAATGGAATGTAAGTTCTTCCTGACAGCCATACGCCTGGCCTCTCTCAATCAGATTCTAGATCCCTGGGTTTACCTGCTCTTGAGGGAGATTCTGCTGAGGAAATTCTGCCAGGTGGCCAATGCAGTGTCCAACTGCTCACTGGAAGGACACAAGGAGACTCAAAAGGAGACTCAGAAAGAGACTGTCTTGGATACCACAAAGAAGCAGGCCTTTGAGAATGATGAGTTTCAGAAACTGTCTCCTGTCAGCCCTGGTGGAAGTGGCCAGGCATGACCTGAATTATTTATATAATGCTGTATAAACTTGTGTTTAAAAAAGGCCAGTGGGATGTGTAAGACTGTTCTCATTCTAAGAGACTGGGACATTTTTGACATGCACTTGGCTCTGGTTGGTGAAACTTGGGAGTGCTGAGTGAGCCCAGCATGCTAGCATGCGAACACTTGACTCTTTTTAGCAGCTGACCTGGCATTTGTAGAGGAGGGGGAGATGCTAGGTTACAGTTCTGTGAAGTAAAACACAACAGTGAAGGGAATTTAACAACCAAATAACACCTAATAGCAATATCGTGGAATATGGAAATCATAATGCTCATCATTAAACAGCCATTTCATTGTTAACATGTTGTACAAAATATCTACTAACTCTGAATAATTAAGGAATAAAGCACTGGATGGTCTTGAATGTATCTTTGTGCAGCTTAAATTGATCTGCTGTTTTGACCAGGCTTAATGTGCAGAATATTTTTTTTTCTGAATGCTTTTCGAGACGATGTGATTGTAACACAAATTAGCTTGAACTACATCATGCAATGTTCCATTACGACTGAACACTGTGCCCAGCCCACAAAATTCTGTGGATGCATGATAAGCCTGAGTGGCACTTGGAATGCTTTCAAGTTTTTCATTTTGCATGTGATGCTCATTTTTTTTGCTCTGTTACTGATTACTGAACTCCTGTTGTTACCACTTCTCCACCAGTAATGTTCTGCTCGCCCCTAAAGCTGGCCCAGGTCCCTCACATGTGATGCCTTTATCTGTCTGTGCCACACTTGACAATGTCAGGGAGCCTTTATGAGCACTCACGTGATTCCAGCTAGCATTTAGAATATCGTCCTCCTCAGTGTTGAAAGAACCCATCCTCAAAAAGTAATCACAGATCTGTTCTGGATCACAGAGGCTTGCACTAGAGAAGCGCTGTATTATTCCCAGCAGATTAGTGTTATGGATGACAAGTGCCTTATTTTGTATTAGCAACTGCCAACAGAAACACAAGACTTTGCAGGTTTCACTATGTAGCATTTAAGAGGTTTATATGCAGGAGACATTTGCTGTGCCTTTTAAATGCACAGAGCTGTTATTACCCTTAAAATGGGACTAATTCTCATTCTCATACACCCCTGTGCAAAAAAGGTCCAATATCAGACGTTTACTTATTAAGAAATTAGCAGGAATGAAACTAATAGAAGAAGTAACTTAATTATGGAAGGATTTCCTTTGACTTCTCTCTGCAAAGCCTTGAAGATGTCTTTTAACAGAAAGATGAGTCTTTTTGGATCCACACAACAGTAATGGCTTCTAAAAGGTCCCAAAGGTTTTAAAATATTTCCAAGCTACCGTGTGTGTTTATTATGAGTCTAAATATTGTCTATACAATTTAAATACAGGCTCTGTCCAGCACAAAACATGAAGCTGTTAGACTTGTTCTCTAGCAACCTCTTGGTTGTATTTGGACTGTGAGCACTGTCTTGGTCCATCCTCTTTTGAGAATAGCTTTTCAGTTGTGGGAAGTAATCAATTCTGCAAAATTGATTTCATTAGTTCTTCTTATTTATTTTTTAGTGTTTTGCCCTTTCGGCCTTTGCAAACTTCATGCATGTGAGTGTATGTTAATTGTTGAAATAGGAATTACAGAGGGATTGCTTAATTTGCATTTTTGTAATTATATATTCAATGACAAGAGATTACTGCAACATCTAATTGCTACATGCTGGGTAATAAAGTTGTTTTCATGCAGAGATCTCTGTGGTACCTTGTACATTCTTAGTTGTTATCAGCTGCAGACTCAGTTGGAGGTATTCAATCAAAGAAATATTAAAATATAAAGCACAGTAATGGGAGAGCTTTATGTATTGGAAACTAAATAGTATTCATCTACAAGCTTCAAAAATTAGTTCTGAAATCCTTTTCTCCAGTTATATTATGTCTGTTTGTATTTGATCTAATTATAGAGATGAAGTGGAAGGCAGTTCGTCCTGTAGCATACACAAAAGCTCAAGTTTGTAATACCCCACCCCCAAGCCAATACACCAACCCCTTGATACCTCTTATAATGTCAGATAGTCTATCTGCTCCCAGCAGCAGTGCTGTAAAAGTGGTAAGCCACAAGAAACGTCAGCAAAACCAAGCTATATCGGCTTGGTTTGAGCAGGATTTGTTTTTACTAGTATGATATTAAATATTACTTTTCTAATTCGCTGCATGTCCAGAAACAGCAGCACTGCTTTTACTTTATTTATTACATTTTCATTCTGCAAAGTGAAAATGCAGAACTTGAATTATTAACACATATCAACAAACAGACTTTCACACAAATCAACTATCAACTTTCTTAATCACATGTACGTCATTGTTGTAAAAAACAAAATAAAAATAAAAATAATGTCCACTAGTAACTTTACTGGGAACAACAATCATTTCATTGGATGTTGTTTTCAGATTACACAGAATTAAGAATTTAAAAACCACGTATTTGTGAGGTTTGTGAGACATTATTTTGTCCCAACATCATAAAAAATCTACATGCTGAACTTTTAAATGAAAGTAAATGTAGCCATTTTAATGGGCATGTGCCTATATTTAGAACACACAATCAAGCTTAACCATATTTATACTCTGAACTGCTTAGTTCATTGCTGACCACTGGGTCAGTGTGTAATTTTGTTTTTTTATTGCTTTTTGTGAAGTATGTATTGCTGCCGTGTCCCTGATGCATGAAGCTGATTCACAAGTTCTCCCTTTGACCATTCAGTGCTTTGTCCATGAGTGTCTGTTTAAAGGTTGTTATCAGAGCTGTAGCATTGCATTGTAGTTTTAGAGTCTTTCTTTTGCTGACGCTGATACAGCTGCATGTTCCCTGTTATGTAGTGTGGATAATGGTCCAGATGCTGGTGGATTTTACATGGATTAAGTTCAAATGTGAAAGATTTCACATTATTACTGACAAAAAACTTCTTACCAGATCTGACTGAAAATGTTGTTAATTTATCAATCAAGAGAGATATTTCATGCAGTTACTGACTTGAAAACCTTGTGGAGTTTAAACTGTGATATCAGCTACAATACAAATACTAGCTGTTTTTTATTTATAATATTAAGTTTGACATGATATTTCATCCCGAAATGTTTTTTTTTCAGTATGAAGCAGAATGTGGGTGCCATGAGTTTCTTGACGCATATCTGTTAAATTCATCATGAATTGGAAATAATCACGTCTTCCTTATGTGCTGTGACTTATTTCCAAATAGGGCTAATCAATATTTCAGATCAGTATTGTGGCAGCAAACTAAAAGATTATCTTTTGTTCATGTTCAGTGATCCCTTGTTCAAAACAGCTTAATTGTAAATTTATCTTAGGTTTTTCCCCTCTGCCTCACATGAGCAGTTTATAATCTCTTCAGAGAGTGTTTTAAGTGAATAAAATCCCATAAATGTAAACTGAGTTTCAGCACTTACCTTTTGACAGATTTCAATGTAAATTTAAATTCACAGCTTGAAATGTATCTCTTAAGCACATAGCATTTTATTTGCAAATGTCCCCAGACCTGTTAGGCTTATTAGCCTGTGCAGCATAATCATGTTTTGTTGCTTTTGATAAATGTCTGGATTAGGATAACTCAATGTCTGGATTAGGATAACTTTCCAAACTTCATATTTTATGGTGATGATCATGATGTTAGCAAAAAAAAAAAACCTTTTTTTTAACATTCTGGGGATATTTCCTCACTATTTTCCAGCTCTCCAGTCTGTTTGCATGATCGAAACTGGTCTAATTTGTTTACAAATCCCAGGTGTCAGTAAATTAGTTTATAAAATAAACTGTCTCAGTCTGGAATGCTAGACATTCTCTCTTCCTGCTCATGGAAGAGAAAAGGCATCTGGAGTGTTTTAACAATGGAGAGAACTTCACATTTTGAAAAGCATGAATTGCTGAGGATATTACTCTATTCCTGCTCAATAGGTGGGTAATATTAACCCTTTTTTGCTATTTCAAATTATTTAATGTGGAAATGTCTCTAAATTCGGGAGGTAGCTTTACTGACAGTAAACAAAACTAAATAACTGTAGGTAGTATTTCTAACGGTGAATAAAAACTTGCAGACAAGTTAAACTTTAGCCATGTACAAACAACAATGTTTTTTCCCCTCAAACGTTTCCTAAAACCTAACATTACATTTTAAAAGACATGACACTTCTGAACATGAACAAACCAGGGAACAGAGTTTCCCCACAATTGTAGATGTTCCCTTTAAGGCATTGCTATTCATAATATATGCTATAATTACGATGGCAGCTCTTACCATTTTAAAACTGAATTTTGTCAAATAGCAATTTTGATATAAAATTATAAATGTTTTCAGTCCTATTTCTGAGTGAAATGGTATCAGGAAGTGTGTGAGTTTTATTGATTGATGATCGGTATGTGTGTTTGGAGGGGGGAGGATAAATGTGTAATCTTACTGATTAACAGTATTCTTATTTAATCAAAATTCAAAACACATTATAGAGATGGACAAATGTCATTGCATTTGGTAGGTGAATAAAGAAAAAATATGAAACCTGAAATTCACTGGTATGGACAGGGACATGAAGTTGATTCCAGGCTGTCATTAGGATTTGACTGATAACGTTTGCATGTTAAGCCACCAGCAAAATGAGTTTTGATATATTCCCAATAGTGAATCACTATGAGACCAACTTCATGAGAGTGCCAAGACTGAATTTCAAAATGTCAGGGTATATCTTCATGAATGTAGTTTTAAATGTTATTGTGTGCTTTATAGTCCATTTATGCCACTATCATCCTTTACTATTATGATAAGGGATTTAACAGAACTAACCTCAGTGTGGGATCAAGGCCATACTTGTCAATGTGATAAATATTTTCAAATGTTTGCCTTTGTTTAATGAGTTGGCTCACTTTTTCTAAGCCATCAAGCAATGTTTTTTCTCTTGCTTCTGATATGTGTTTAAAACTCTGCTGTAGGTTTTGTCTACAGGGAAAAACTCTGTATCATCTTGTGGTCATATCTTGTCTGTAAAAATATTGAAGTGTTGCATTTTTTGTGAATGTCAGTTCAACCTTTGATGGACTGCTCTAAGGACCTTTAGATAGCCTTCATACCCAGCTTTTGCAGTGATCAGTTCATTGCTGGTTACTATAAGAATCAAAAAGCAAACCGTTGTTAAAATGCCATTTAGAAACAGACATCCAACCCTCCACCCCATTAACGTGATGCAACAGTCATATAGTTTGCTACTATTGGTGTATGTGCTCTATGTCCAGCAGGATAAATAAAAGATAACGTGAAATGTGTCAAGTTGTAAATTTCATAATTTTGGCCGGTATCTCTCTAGACGTATGCTTCTATGTTTCCGAAAATTCAGTACTAAAAACTGAATGCAACTACTGTGATTAAAATCATTGGGCAAAACTCTTCAACCACCTGATGTTTATTTCATAGGGTTAAGCAATAAGACAAACCACATACAGAAGAAAGGAAATAATTAAACTAATTGACAGGAACCTATGTAAATATAAAATTATTTCTGTAGATTTTATTTTCTCTAAAGGATCTTTGAGGGTTCTCACACGAACTGTGTGTGAAAAATCTCTGAGATCTCTGGATGTGAAGAATCTTCTAAAATTTTGAAGAACCTATTGCCACATAACGTAAGGCTTCTGTTCCAATTTAAGTGGTTTTCATGGAAACCTTACATTTGACAGAGAGAGCCTTCACCTCACACACAATTTCATGGACAAAAATGGTTCACTAATGATCCATTAAGAGGTTGCTTAGGGAATTGACATATTTCTTTTATAGCATCATGCAAATAAGTGTTTTGGGGACTTTTTATTTTAAAGACTGTGGTCAGTTTTTTTTAATACACTTTGCTCTATCAAATGCTTTTTCCCTTTACTCAGACCTTGATCAGATAACATTGTGACTGTGTGCTGGTTACATAAGAGAGAACAGCCTGTACCAAGCATTCGTCCTTCACTCAGTCATCAGAGCAATGTTAGCAATATGCACACTACAACTGCAAAAACAGGTTGCACATATATATATATATATATATATTGTTTTTGAGGAAATTCCATCACCCTGAAGAAAAGCTTTTTTATCCATCCATCCATCCATCCATTATCCACCGCTTATCTGGATCCGGGTCGCAGGGGAAGCAGTCAGAGCAAAGAAACCCAGACCTCCCTCTCCCCAGCCACCGCCTCCAGCTCCTCCGGGGGTATACCAAGTCGTTCCCAGGCCAGTCGAGACATGTAGTCTCTCTAGCGCGTTCTTGGTCTGCCCCGGGGCTTCCTCCCTCGTTGGACATGCCCGGAACACCTCACCAGGAAGGTGTCCAGGAGGCATCCAAACCAGATGCCCGAACCACCTCAATTGGCTCCTCTCGACGTGGAAAGCTTTTTTATGTGATACCATTTTAGGGCGCACCAGATCTCAGTAGCAGTATATGGTGCTCACTTATATGACTCTCATTAGATGGAATCTAATACCTTGATAGTGTCTGGTACTGACCTGAAAGTTTATTTTGCTAGCTCCATATTTTATGAGGTTTGTATAGTATGTGGTGCTCTCGTAATTGTATATAAAACAAATTCCTAAATAAATCTGCTTTGTAATTTCAGAGGCATTTTTCAAACTATTTTAATTGAATACAATGTAAAGTCAGCGGCATGGTGGCATAACAGGTAGTGTTGTTGTCACAAAGCTCCAGGGTTTTGAGGTTGTGGGTTCAAACCCCACTCTGGGTGGGTGTCTGTGAGGAGTTTGGTGTGTTCTCTCCGTGTTCGGGTGCTCCGGTTTCCACCCACAGTCCAAAACATTTGTTGTGAAGTGTGTAAGTGAATGTTGCACTGTGAAGGACTGGCACATCCTCCAGGTTGTGTTCCCACTTTGTGCCCAGTGATTCCAGGTAAGCTCCGGACCCACTATGACCCTGAACTGGATAGAGTTACAGAGAATGAATGAATTTAAAGTCAAACTTGATTAAAAGTGTGTAAGCTAGATATGTCTAAATTAATTTCAAAGAAACTACTTTTATTTTACATTTAAAATTATGTAAAATGTGTATCCGATTAAGTGAAAGCAGAAAAACTGAACTCCTTACCTCATCATGATTATTCCCATTTATTTCCTTTTGATCCTTTAATCACACTTATTTGGTTGGATTATTATAGAGGCATGCAATATTAATCAAATCTAAATCTTAGTGTCATTGATTTTGCCTGAGCCAGTTTGGTTTGACCATTACATTTTTAAAGGAAATGTTCTGCAGAGAGCCACTTAAAGCTACTTAGGGACATTATATTCCATTTAGAAACAAAATGTCTTAACACAAGCATCACAAAAGGGGATAGCAGGGGTTACACTGTCCATTAGTGGATATATTGGAGACTACCCTACTACTGTAATTTCACGTAATGTAAGTGACTAATGTCCATAATGGTTATTTGAGAACACTCTGGAGCTGCTCTACTGTATTTGTACAAAGGCGCTTCAGCAAGAAATGATTAATGAATGAACTGGAGATTCTGCCAATTAGACATGAATGTACTAAAGTTGATTATGGAGAAAAATTGCAGTATGAAATACAAATATCATCACTGCCCAAAATAAAATATGTGCTTTTTTCTACTGTCCTTCACATTGTATGAACATTTTTTGATGAATGAACCAATATAAAGCCCCAAAGTTACTTGGAATAATATCTTTTTTCCTCTAAAAGTTTAGAAAGTTTTTTTTTCTGTTTCTATCAAGTTACTATTTTGGAGATATATGTATAATTTGGAAAAAGATAATATATTGTTAATATAAAGTGGAGAAACAGGAATTTTGCTTCATTACTGTTGAAGCTGCATTAAAAAAAAAAACCTGTAAAGTTCATTTAAATATGGTTGTGTATATGTGTAAAATAAATGTTGTGGCTTTCCATATAATGTTTAATATGACATCATTCAGAATGATCTGATGCTATTTAAAGAAAATTTGCAAAAATATTTTTGTTATTGTACAATGAACAGTAAAATGGAGCTTCCTTATTTAACCCATTCACAAAAGTGCACACACACACACACACACACACAAACAAGGTAAAGCACTATAGGGGCAATGTGGTGGGCAGCCATTCCCAGCAGCTGGGGAGTAGTTCAAGCATCCCCTTAAGGTATATTTACTGTCCACTCTGTTAGAGACAGCTTCCTTATTATTCCACTTTGTCAATGTAAAATCATACACTGTAGCTCAGATTAGTCTAATTACTCTGATTGCTCCGATAGCTCTGATCACTGGATGTCTGCTCTTGTGCACTATGTATAGTACTGTGACCCTGAAATTTCCTTCAGGATGAGCAAATTGCTATCTTATCTGATCTCTTATCTGTTT
This sequence comes from Hoplias malabaricus, assembly GCF_029633855.1. Classification (NCBI taxonomy): domain Eukaryota; kingdom Metazoa; phylum Chordata; class Actinopteri; order Characiformes; family Erythrinidae; genus Hoplias; species Hoplias malabaricus. The sequence continues at coordinate 53,806,927 of NC_089802.1, read as the reverse complement.
CTGTACACTGTGTTGGTCATCCTCTAGTCCTTCATCAGTGGACACAGGACAGTGCCCAAACAAACTGCTCCTGGATGCTCAGTGGAGCTGGCACAGTGTAAAAATACATGTAAAAACAAGGAGGTGGTCATACTTTTATTCTCTGTATGTTTACTCAGTCACCTCCAAGGCAGAGCAAATGTAAGCATCACTCTCCTTGAACATGGGGTATAAATATGTGGTGAAATCAAATAAATTTTTCTGTAGTCCAATATAGGTAATTAATTTAATTAATTGATTTCAAAGCTTTAAATAGATAGACATTAAGGTAAAAAGCAGTGGATGAAAACGGAAAACAAATTACTGCATCACTTTCATTATGTTGCTCTACAAGGAGTATTGATCACCTTGACCTAATATTGTCCTCCAGAGATTGTCAATAGCAGCTTCAGCCTCCATCAGTTGAGAAATAGTTACTTGTCCTTGTTAAAATATGCAATTCATACATCCTTTTGTATTTCATTCTGAATAATTTGGAAAGAAAATCCAGAACTGTTCTTATTTTCACTACATTGACAAATTATCATAACTAAACTAAAAAAGCAAAAACAAAAACACAGCTTCCTCAATACCTACAAAGCTGCCTTAATCCAAATCCAGCAAATAACAGGAAAAATCAAAGTAAAAGATCCAGTAAAAACTGTGTCTTAGCCACATGCCACTGCCTTGGCTTGTAATTATACTATATATTACTGCTGGTATTTACCCCTTTGGCTGAAATATCCTGAATTAGATTTTTCCTGTAACCATCTACCAGTCTCCGATATTGACTAGTGGTTTTTCCCATTCCTCCATGCAGAATTCTTTCAGCTGTGTGATATTTGAGGGGTTTCTTGAATACACAGATCACCCCACAGCATTCAAAGATTCAGGCCCAAACCATGACATTTCCATCTCCCTGCTTCATGGTTGCTATAGGGTTATTGTGCTCAAATGCTATGCTGGTCATTTTCTGTTACTATGCCCAAATATTTCAGCTGTGGATTCATCTGTCCAAAGCACATTGTTCCAGAAGTCCTGGTCTTATGTGCTTTCAGGCAAACTTTAGTCTTGTCCTGATGTCTTTTTGACAGCAAAGGTTTCCTCCTTGTGCAGTCGTTTCCTGATGGTAGATGCATGTACCTTGACATCAACTGTGGCAAGAGCCACTTGTAGGTCCCACAATGACGTTTTAGTATTGCTGGAGATTTCTTTATGCTTCTTGCAGTCTGCTCTTGTACTGAACTGGTTAGGATGGCTTAACCTGACCATGTTGGCAGGTGGTTTAAATGTTCTGCACTTAGAATCCATTCTCAGACACATATACATCTTTAACCTTCTTTCTGAAGGTCTCAGAGAGTCTCTTTAGATCTCAGCATGGTGATACCACTCACTTCATCAACCAAGATAGCCTTCTCCAATGTCCTCTTTAATGATGGTCTAATCATTTGCAGCTGATGTGGTGCATCTGATTCTAAATATAGACATTTTAAACAGTAATGTAGGTGTGTCCTAGCTTTTTCTTCACAAGAAATGTACAACATGTGTTTATGAGTAATTTCTTCAGCTTTATTTGTTTAGTTATTTAAGCTCCATCTCTCAACACTGTTCAAATGAAGCTCATATGTCCATATATTTAAAAAAGTTTTCATGGGGTGTCCTAACTTTTTCACATGACTGTATGTCAATATGAATGATGTTAAAAATAAAGATACAATTGTGATAAGTTTCACAATAGCAGGATGCAACTCTTTAAATCAATGTATATTACTAGGTAAAGAGAGTTTAGCCCCAATACTGAGATGACATGGTGGTGGACTGGCCAATGGAATGATATATTAGGGCACTTCCCCCAAACCAAACCACCCTCTATTTTTAGCTGGCTAATCTGAAACCCTTTTACATGATGAGAGAGTAAATGAGAAGGAGCGAGGGACACACCGAACCAAAATGAACCTCTTTACCCATAACAACTGAATCACTGGTCGCAAGGTGGGGACACCCTGGAGGGAGTGCCAGTATTTCACAGGGCAACACACACTAAGATATTCACTAACACATTCAAACCAACCAACCTACCACAGACCAACGTGTGTTTTTGGACCAAGTGAGGAAACCATAGCACCCAGAGGAAACACATTAGGACATGGGGAGACCAAACCAAAGTCAGTAACCTGGAGTGGGGATTAGAAATAAAATATTTGTGCAAATATATCTGAATCAACAGGATTAGTTGACATCACAGTGCTGGTCATCCAGAGGTTTGGTCATACAGAAGTTTAAAGTGTATGCCTCAGGAATAATATTTAATAAGTTATTTTCATCTCTTTTATTTTACCAGTGTTTTTTTTTTTTTATTTTATTTTATTTTTTTTTTTTGCAGAAAATGAATAATATCAGGTCTAAGTTTGGAAAACAAATTGTTGCAGTATAAATTAAATATAATCAAATGCGTAATACTGCGTAATGTTCCTAATGCTTATAATCAGTACAGAAACTACACTAGACAAACTCACGCTGATTAAAGGGCCTTAAATACAAGTAGGAATGTAAGTTGGAAGTTAAGCTAATTGGATTTGTGAGCAAGTCAACATTTTCAGTTGGCTGCACTGAGCAAGCAACTGTGGGCCTAATGATCGATCCCTGCAGTGGGTGGATTGCCATGGTAACATCACTATTTGCTGATGACAAAAAAAGGAAGCTCCCTGCCCTTTTAACAGCCTCAGAGTCCTTTTCTGCTAGTCCAAAGAAGTACTGGCCGTGTGAGAATAAAAATATATTCATAGACATCACTAATAGATTTGGGGTTTGTAAACCACCCTTGAAATATTTTTTGTGTTTCAAAAGTTTATTCATGAATATAAATATAACACAAATACAGTGTCATTTATTATATTCAAGTCAAATAATAAATAATTCAATTGGTTTGAGTAATATCTGCTAGAGTGAGGTTCATAAAGGGCAATTAAGTAACTTATTAAAATGTTTGTTTTCTACCAGGGACTAGTTTCCTTATTTAAACACAATAAAGCTCCGTACTCTTAATTGTAATCTATTACCAGCTTTTTCTACAATTTGCCACAGTTCTGTGGGGACTTGCTTAAACATATGTAACAGACTTTGGTCAAAATAACACAAAGATCAAACCACAAAGTACCACAGTACTTATCCTACTTAAAGGCTTCAACATACTGTCTGTGAAATTGATCAGGTGGCAGCCGAGGGCAGGGACCCTAGCGTTCTGATCCTCGGTTACTGAAACTGGCTCTTGGAACATGGAATGTAACCTCTCTGGTGGGAAAGGAGCCTGAGCTGGTGCACGAGTTTGAGAGGTACCAGCACAACTCAACACACAGTGTTGTTTCACTCTGGAGTTACCCAGGGTGAGAGGTGTAAGGTAGGAATGGGCTTACTCATAGACCCCCAGCTCAGTGTCTTTATGTTGGGGTTTACCCCAGTGGACTAGAGGGTTATTTCCCTGCAACTTCAGGTTGTGGAAAGGATGCTGACTGTTGTTTGAACAGCAGCTCAGAGTACCTGGCCTTCAAGGGGACCCTAGAGGGGGTGCAGGAAAGCACTCATTATGGGGACTCCATTTTTCTGCCGGGGGACTTCAATGCTCACATGTGCAAAGATAGTGAGACCTGGAGAAGTGTGTTTGGGAGGAACGGCCCCCCTGATCTAAACCCAAGTGATGTTCAGGTATTGGATTTCTGTGCCCATCACTGTTTATCCATAACAAACACCATGTATGTCATAAGGGTGTCTATAAGTACACCTAGCATCAGGATACCCTAGGACGCATTTCGATGATTTACTTTAAAGTTGTATCGTCAGACCTGTGGCCATATGTTCTGGACACTCAGGTGAAGAGAGGTGCTGAGCTATCAACTGATTACCACCTAGTGGTAAGTTGGATCAGATGGCTGGGGAGGATGCCAGACAGACTAGGCAGGCCCAAACATATGCTGAGGGTTTGCTGGGAACATTTGGCAGAGGAACCTGGGGGGAACGTGGAGGGGACCATCTGAATGGTCCATGTTCCGGACCTCCATTGTTGAGGCGACTAACCAGAGCTGTGGCCGCAAGGGTGTTGGTGCCATGGTGGCAATCCCCGCCCTCTGTGGTGGACACTCTGGGTGAGGGAGGCTGTCAAGCTGAAGATAGAGTCCTATCGGGCCTAGCTGGCTCAAGGGACTCTGGAAGCAGCTGACGGGTACCGAAGGGCCAAGTGGATTGTGGCTTCTGTTTTTACTGTTTTTACTCGTTTTTTTTTTTTTCATAATGTTTTAAGACATTTAAACTATATTTTCATTCATGAAACAAACCATTTCTCTCTCCTCTTCTATACTGGATTTTCTGCTCCACTGATCCATGCTGCAGCCATGGCCTAGACATTTCACTGATTCTTATATCATTAGCATAAATTTCTGGAACTTGCATCATCTCTGTCAAAATATACAACAAAAAGATCAATAAACAATATCAATCACAGCATTAAATACTCCATATCATCAATAATAAATGAGCCTCTGTAATAGCCACTTCATTTACAGTCATATGGCATCTCTGAAAATCCTGCTGTTAGCCAAGTGATATTATGACTGAGATATACAGTGAGGTGTCTCTATTTCTTTATGAATAAATAATATTTTGTTTTAATATCTCATTCCAGTCATTCCATAATTTTGTCAGAGAAGCATTTCTGAATTTTTAATGAGGTGAATACCAAGCCAATGGGCATTTCGTTGTTTTTTGGTTATTTTGGTTATATATTTACAAAATACAATCACATTTGTTCATCATCTGTAACAGCTTTTCCAATTCAGGGTCGTAGTGTGTCCGGAGCCTACTCGGAATCACTGGGCGCAAGGCAAGAACAAACCCTGGAGGGGGCGCCAGTCCTTCACAGGGCGACACACACTCACTCACACCTATGGAAACTTTTGAGTCACCTGTCCACCTACCAACGTGTGTTTTTTGGACTGTGGGAGGAATCCGGAGGAGCCCCATGCAGACACAGGGAGAACACACCAAACTCCTCACAGACAGTCACCCGGAGAGGGACTTGAACCCACAACCTGCAGGTCCCTGGAGCTGTGTGACTGCGACACTACCTGCTGAGCCACCATGCTGGCTAAAACAATCAAATAGGTCTTTTAAAACATTGGAATTTTTTTCTTTGTACCTTTGTCAGTTAAATACATGTTCAAGAAAATCATATTCTTGTTTTATTGCATTTTGCAAAATATTTGTATATCTTTTTGTTGTTGTTTGTTTGGGTTTTTTGACAATGAACTCAAAATAGATTTTCGTGTTTTCTTCAATGTTAGTGTGATCAGATGGGCTCTTTATTACAGGGCTGATGTGCTCAACACATTGTTAAGTGCTGCAAGGAGTAAACTCTAGTAAATAAGCTGCCCAATATTAAATACCTAATTCAAACTCTAGAGAAAACATGGTAGTGAATGTTTGTCTTGTTTCCTTTAGATGCTGATTGACAAAATAGCCTTTCCATGCTTGGCACAAAATGGGCCATTATACTTAATGATTTACAACTGCTATTTTCCAACCTGAAAATATCCACTTCATTCACATAAACATACTCATATACCACTGTGGTTTCCAATAGACCATTTTCCACTGATCCAAAGTCTATTCTTTTTTTTCTTATTTATGACCCAGTTCAAGCTATTGTGACAACCTAGGTTAGTGAGTAACAGCACCAATGGGGATGTTGAAAACAAACAATTACATCGTGGCAACATGCAGAACACCTTCAAGGCAAATCATTACAATATTCCAAACACTTCCCTGTGGCTGATTCAATATCAAAAGCCACTGGTCAGCTGTGGAGAATTGCTTATTAAATTATTCCTCACTATTCAGCACTCTGAATATCTGTCAAGCAGCCCTAGTTAAAAAAGAATATAAAAAAAAATTAACTGGAAAAATAGAAAATATGAAAATTGCACAAAAAACAAAAGCACAAAACAATGTTTTCTCAGAACAATTGACCTGCCACAACAGAGCCCAAACCTCCAGATCACTGAATGTGTTTGGGTTAACAAGCATCTTTCTGTATTCCTTCACATGCTCCATATTCTGCTTCCAGCTTATTTAACAACATGTGGATCGGTGCATCTTCCCTAAAACTTGGTGCCATTTCATTTGTGTCCATGTGTGACAATACAGAGTCCAACTATGTTGTCATGAATGCCTCCATTTTACAAGCAGTGTTTTTTCAGTTTGCTGCCTAGGTCCATGTAGACCTCATTTTTATTCATATGAGGCTCCTATACTAAATCAAATTGATTGGAGCACTGTCATTTATTCTGTGTGCTTCTACATGATGCTTATATAATGTGTGTGTGTGTGTGTCACTGCCTCTAGAGCATTAGTGTGTTTTCACTACCACTAGTGTGTTAACTGCAGACACCAAATTTTGCTGTACATTGTACTGTGACTAATAAATACACATTAACACAGTATTTGCCAAGGATGAGAATTAGTAAATAATATTATTATAGTGTAATGCTTCAAAATATGTGACATTTATTTTCTACTTTTCACTCTTAATTTTTACTCCTGTTCCAACTATTTTCGAGTGTGTTATACACATCAGATTCAACATTATTTTATCCATCCATCCATCCATTATCTGTAACCGCTTATCCAATTTAGGGTCGCGGGGGGTCCAGAGCCTACCTGGAATCATCGGGCGCAAGGCGGGAACACCCTGGAGGGGACGCCAGTCCTTCACAGGGCAACACAGACACACACACATTCACACCTACAGACACTTTCGAGTCGCCAATCCACCTGCAACCTGTGTTTTTGGACCGTGGGAGGAAACCGGAGTACCCGGAGGAAACCCACGCGGACACGGGGAGAACACACCAACTCCTCACAGACAGTCACCCGGAATCGAACCCACAACCTCCAGGCCCCTGGAGCTGTGTGACTGCGACACTACCTCCACCCACATTATTTTATATTTACATTTAACAATCAAGTTGGTCTGTAAGAAGATTGGAAAGTTTTTCTTTGTACATTTGTCAGTTAAATAGATTTTCAAGAAAATAAAAAACAAAAATCAGATTTTTGTTTTATTGCATATTTCATTTTACAAAATATTTGTAAATCTTTGTCCGTGTGTTTCGTTTGTTTGTTTGATTTTTTGTTTGGGGTTTTAGACAATGAACTTAGAATAGATGTTCCCATTTCTTGAATGTCAAAGTGTTCCAAAATTGTGAGGCTGTACCTTCATAAAAATGTGTTAGATGTCATGTAGTGTGTGCAGTCCTGTAAATAGATGTCTTTTCCTAAAGGAGTATTGAGGACTACACATGAGCTCCAGACTACATTTATATTTAAGTTTATTATTTTGTGATCCGGGATCAGATGGGCTCTGTACATATTGGTATTTCCCTCAAAGGGCCATTCACACAAAACTCAATTTTAAACAAGGAATATGATGTAATATGTATAGCAAGTTTGTCCTCTGTGTTGGCTTAGGAAATCAACAAAATGTGGGATCATTATTGTGCAGTTCCATGTGGAGACATTCATTTGCTAGAAACTAATTAGAAACACACATTAATGTGTAAAATCAATAATTCAGGGGTCAGAATAAACACTAGAAGGCAATGGGAGCAATTATATAATATAGAGTTCTACAGCAAATGCAGTTTCATGAGAAATGTCAGAGCTTGAGCTGAGAAAACCAGAATTACAGGGCTGTAGGACACAGCTTCAGCAAAGCACACTGGCCCTTACACTCTCATGATGAAGCAGCTCTACTACAAACCAGCAGCCGCAAAAATACAGTAAGATGAATATTAATCTCATGGACATTATCTGCTTGGATCTGTTGAATTATTGTTAGTTAACAAGCTTCAGCAAAGAGTCAGTATTTTAATGTGAAATCAATGCTGGAAATGTATTTGCTGTCCAATTGATAAATGTTTGTCTCTCATTTTTATTGTGTTGATTAACATATGCATTAATAATTAATAGATTTCATAGATAAAACATATGCAGACTATTTAGTCAGAGGTGTTAAAATGCAATGATTGTGCATTGTACAACTGCACTTACTGTGCCAAGTGGACACATATGAACTTTAAATATTTTACTAAAACGCATTAAATATGATTCACAATATACAAATTGTCAATGTCCAATGAAAAACATGTATCTCCATTTTTAGCTTAGTACATCGTTGGAACACAGCAACTGTCCTTCACAATGTGTAAATATTTCATGATGAATAGAGAAGTAGAAATGCCATAAAATTACTTAAAACATTTTTTTACATTGACTTTCATTTAAATTTTATAAGGTTTTTTCTTTTATTCTTTTAAGTTGCTATTTTGGAGATACGTGTTTTTCATTAGAATTTGGAAAAATTAAAAAAAGTTATTGTGTAGTTAGTTTAAAAAGTTTAAAATATAATTAGTTGTCAACTAATATAACAACTCAACATACACACACATAATTAAACTCAACATATACACACACATACACGCACACATACACACACACACACACACACACACACACACACACACACACACACACGCTGTTGCTTCCTTAATATTGTAATGTTATTATTTTGTTTCCAAAATGGTATGAGAAATCATGGCTTTGAAAGTGACTTGTTAGATTTTTAGAGCCAGGTCTGCTTAATAAATATTGACTATAGTGACTATACATACTTCGAGCTACTGCACTTATATATATATATATATATATATATATATATATATATATATATATACCAGTTTCTTTAGTTTGAACAATGGGCACATAATGAGGCAATAGATATGGTCCACACCCTTAAAGAACGACCTTTTCAAGGCATTGTCAACAAGATATTCTTAAAGAGAAGAACCCCAGAAACTTCCCCTGGAATTCACACGAAGCTAAATATGATATCAAATGTTCTTGGTGTTTTCCATGAGGCCAGCTCATAGGCTCTTAGTGGTCAAGACAGGCACTCTGAAGCAGTATGTTCTATAGTCAGCAGACACCCCCACACACCCACTCTAAGCCACAAATCTTGTATCAAATGCTGACCCTTGCTGTTTTAGTCTCTGGAGACTGTTGAGGATGTGGTGGGAAATGTTTTGACTGTTCTGAGGCTGTATAGATTAGTTGATTATATGCTGATGGTGTAATGTTGGACTGAAGTGTCCTAGAAACACTATAGGGATGGGAAAGCATTCATCTTTTATTCCAAAATGGCTTTTTTAGGTAGAGTACCAAAACAGGATTTCACTATTAAATCATCTTAAACGGAAAGCCACAATAAACTGAAATTTAGTCCAGGTCTTGACGTAATCTCTTCCAAGCAAATGTGTTCTGATGTGTGAAATTCTGTGGTGTTAATAACTGGTTTAGGTTTCATAGCTGCTTTGAAAATGTATCATTCTGAAATGTACACTCATGTCATCTTGTTACTTACAATTTAATTTGCCTTTTTCCACATAATATATGATGCCCAAGGAAATGTTTTTGAGAGGATAGAAATTGCATTAAATAGCTGTATCTTGGTCCATAAACTTGGTACATTTGTCTCTCAGCTTGTGCAATTCCCTGCTTGAATTTCCACTGCAGGTTTGTGTAAATATGAAAATTGATAACACCTTTCCTTTTTCTGGAGGCAGTAGTGACTGCAAATGTTTTAATAGGAAGTATTTGGTAACATACATCATTCTTCATAGTTGAACTGCTGGGGTTAGTCTGAATATTCCTTTTCAATAAATACTTTGAAATAAGCAGCACAAATTTGTGGGCTCCGATTTAGGATTCTATATCTAAGGCAGAGCTAATAAAGATAAAAAGGTTTAAATTTTCAAAATTCACATGATTGTGTGGTCCTTAATAAGAACAGTTCAGAGAAATCTGCCCCAAAAGGAGAGTACAGCTTTAATATAATCGCATTCATTTATATATTGATAATGGTATCACTGAATTTGAGGTGAGTCCTGATGCATTCTTGAAAAGGTTTTGAATATCTCCTTTCTTCTAATAGTTGGATAATAAGTGCATGAATGTAATTGTGCATTAAAGATAACTTCAAAGTATTGGTGCGCATTAGACACATGCTCTGTTCAGGTCCAAGGGTTTGTGTGACAGGCCATAAAATAGGGCATTACACAGACCAATTAAAGAACGTGACACTAAAGACAAAGGCATTAGCCATTTATAATTAAGAATAATGTGATGCAACATGACATTCCTTAATCACCCTTAGCACCTCTGGAACAGTAATTTGTAATATTCTGGCTATTAAAAATTCAGTGATTCTCCATTGCTTGTCCCGTAGATGTCTTTTAAAAAGCCAAGATTCTTAAACCACTTAATCTGTCTTGGTGGTTTATTAAGTAGGCAGATAAACATTTTCATCCATAATTCATCACAAAATCTGCGTGTAGTGATTTACAACTATGAGGATCAAATATATGGCCATTAACTATCCTTCTATTTTTTTAATTTAGACCAAGTGACTGATGTGTGCACAAACTTAGATATGTTTACAATTAGTCTGTCTGATGGAAATGGAAGAATCTCCAGATCCCTTCACAGACAGTTATTGATGAATACTAAAGCAGGCTTAAACACTGACTAAAAACTGTTACTAAGGCTATGGACCATTTGTTTAAGTACATTTTTTTAGATATAGATTTATATTTAATTATATACCTGCCAGATCTTTGTCTGATATTTTGTCCTGCATTATTCATCGTATTGACACTGTTCCAGCTCCAGACTGTCCAGATGGTATACAGCTTTTTGATTGAATGTACAGATTTTTTAACATTTGTTTTTTTTCATATACAATATACCCAATGCCAGAGCAAGCACCTGACCAAACACCACAGGAAAAAAGCCAGAAATATAGCCCTAGCCACTACTTTGAATACCATATAAACCACCTACCACCTGAAGAACCATAGCAAACATATGTAACACCTTAGCAAACATCAATAAACACATTAGCAAGACATTGGCAAACTTTTGGAACACGTTAACATCTACTTGAAATACAATAGCGAACACAAGAGAAAATTGTATTAACATACCAAACAATTGGCAAAAAGAAATAAAAAAAATCACCATAACGACAAAGTAAAAACATCCTTTGCAACACCTGGAAGCCCTTCTGCATTTTCTTTAAGAAATGCGCTTTTCTAGCTTTAAATGTTGTACATAAACAGTCAAATGATACATTAAACAGCTATATCCAAAACAACTTAATCCCATAGCTTTCATCACAGTTCCACTTGGCATTGGTCTTTAATTAAAAAAATAAAGGTGGATGTTAGGTATACTCACCATACAGAATTTAGAATAGCTTCCCATTGGGCCTTTAATGTGAATGAGTAGTGTGCAGCTTGGATATAATGGAATTTACATCTCCTATATGACTTTGTTGGAGGAAAGAACAAGTCCATAAAAGCCTCTCTGGGAGACAGAATTTATTTGATTTATTATCCAATCAGTTCAGTTGGTGTATTCAAAATTTATGTATTTTAATGTATTTTTATAGCACTTTTTTTTTACAACTGATGTTGTTGTAATGCAGCTTTACAGAATTAGTATGTGGATCATTACTGTGAAGTAAGTCAAATAAAGACTACTGGTTTCCCAAGGAACCTTTCAACTGCAAGGTTTTTAAATGAGCGAGTTTGGTGTGGAAGAACTTGACTGACCTGAGCAAAGTTCTGAGTAGAGACTGCAAGCCAAGCCTTTGCATCCAACATCGGTGTCTGACCTCACAAATGCAATTCTGGAAGAATGGTCAAAAATTTGCATAAACACACCCCTAAACCTTGTGGAAAGCGTTCCCAGAAGAATTTAAGCTTTTATAGCTGCAAAGGGGTGGGGCGACATATTAAACCCTATGCATTAAAAATGAAACACCATTCAAATTCACATGCATGCGAAGGCAGGTGAGCAAATACTTTTGGCAATATAGTGGGTTTTTTTGGGGTTTTTTTTGGTATTTTTGTAAGAGGCCTAAATGTTTAATATAATAGAACTAACAATTCATGTCAAATACAATTTAGGATCATTCATTTTAAGTGTGACAAAACTATATGTTGAGACCAGAAAACTGTCTTTATTTTTAGACTTGCATACATTTATGTCCAAGTTAGAGCCATTTAGTAAGAGAATAGAACAATATGACCCAATATATTTAAGAACTCCCAAGGCAGTACATTTAAATTAGGAGTGTAAAATTATATGTTAAAAATAGAAACATTTACAAAATCATAATGTCATAAAGCCACATATTTAAAGTCCCTTTAATGCTTAGAGTGTAGAAAATATATCCAGGCCAGAACCATTTAGCAACATTAATTTCTGAGAGTGGACAGCCTCTAAACCACGGTCACTCAGCAATTAAATGAGGCAGGATTCCCATTTTACAGAGTAATGGAGTGTTCCATCTACATTTCCCTGCTTCGCTTCCCATGCATGAGGCCTGTGTAAGAATCACATTGCTCCCAAGGCAACAGTGTTAAACAGTCTGTCACAGTGACTGTGTTCTCAGCCTCTGCTAAAGCCACAGAGCTGTTACCTAGAATTGTGACTGGAACAGTGAACAGACATGTAACCTAATGCCCCCATGGCTGTAAATTACACTCACGTTGAATGACAAGTAACATTAACATTTCCTTCTGTTTCCTTTTCACTGAGAGATTCACAGCAGACTGAAGATTTGTAGATAGATTAGTCTCACAGATGTGATTTTTTTTCATGTTAATGTATGCTAATTCATTTACTCTCCTTCTTTAACTCAACTGTCTGTTTATATTTTAGCAGCTGATAGAAAACAGCCTTCCTGCAAAATAGTCACAATGACATTGTGTGTTCATGCATAGCTGCTAACAATAAATGACTGCGGTGCGGTGACGTGAGAGATGCGACAACCTCCAAATCAAACTCTGTGACCTGTTGCCACCTGCCATAAGGTAAAGTCTGCTTTAATATATCATATTCTTTCTGGGAAATCTAAACACTGAGCAGATGGGTCATTATCCAATTTAGGGTCGCGGTGGGTCCAGAGCCTACCTGGAATCATCGGGCGCAAGGCGGGAATACACCCTGGAGGGGATGCCAGTCCTTCACAGGGCAACACAGACACACACACATTCACACCTACGGACACTTTCGAGTCGCCAATCCACCTGCAACGTGTGTTTTTGGACTGTGGGAGGAAACCGGAGTACCCGGAGGAAACCCACGGGGAGAACACACCAACTCCTCACAGACAGTCACCCGGAGCGGGAATCGAACCCACAACCTCCAGGCCCCTGGAGCTGTGTGACTGCGACACTACCTGCTGCGCCACTGTGCCGCCCTATGCTATAGTATTTATATATTTTAAATAAATATCCTCCCCAGTTTCCAGTCACTGCTAATCACAACCTGGGTCTCCTCCAAACACAGAATCCTATCAGGCTAGGAACTCTTCCCATATTTCATTCCTAGTCTTTCCGTTCTTCATGCTTCCTACAAAGAAATGTTAAACTGCATCTTTTTAAACTGTTGCCATTGCAACCTTTGGTCAGCTCACTCATATCTGAGTGGTGGATGACAAGAACATTATGTTGTGCTCTCTGGGACTTCAGCTATTTTTGTTTTTATTTATATATTTCTACTAAACTTATTTTATGTCATTTGAGACAGGAGAGGGACAGTAGCTTATCTTACAACCTTAATAAAGTTAAATAATGGTGGTCTGTGTTTACATTGGAATAAGTGGTTCAAGCTTTTCCTGATTGGTCTTTCCTTGACAACTTTTCCTTGAGTTTCTGTATATCACCATATCACCAACTGGTAGATTTGATTGATATAAGTGAAAGAACTGAGGAATAATATATTAATATCAAAGCATTCTCCCAACAGAGCCTACTTTATTATCTCTGCTACTCTACTATAATAAAAATTATCAGAATTTTTTTTTAAGCATGGCTCCAGGTTATCAGCGATTCAAAGGAACACTATGCAGTATTTTTACCTTAAAACAACAGCTTTAAAATGATATATGGGTTTATCTTGTAGTCAGAATCACTTTATTTGATAATAAACATTACCTGGGTTCAGCATGAGAAAGTGTAAGTGTGTATCACTAGATTCCCTGAGTGTGTTAATCAGTTGAAGCCCAAGGCCGTTTATGACCAATGTGAACATCATTTGGCACAGAAAGCATGTGTGTGTGTGTGTGTGTGTGAGAGAGTGAGCGAGAGAGAGCAAGAGAGAGAGAGAGAGAGAGAGAGAGAGAGAGAGAGAGAGAGGAGAGGAGAGTTAGAGAGAGAGAGAGGGAGAGAGATGCATGTGTGAGAGAGACTTAGCAACACTTAGCAACAGGTGGAGGGAGATCAGGAGACAAAAACTACTTCTTACTTAAAGATCTCCTGCACCCATGTTACTGAACTTGAATGGTTACTTTTGTAAACACATTTTTTAATATATAAAAATGTAAATACGGGAGTATATAATAAAAGGCTTCAGTCTTCATATTTTTATATGAAATATGTATCAGAAAATATGAGCTAAAAATATTAATTCATTCATTCATTATCTGTAACCGCTTATCCAATTCAGGGTCACAGTGGGTCCAGAGCCTACCTGGAATCATTGGGCGCAAGGCAGGAATACATCCTGGAGGGGGTGCCAGTCCTTCACAGGGGTACACAGACGCACACTCACACTTTTGAGTTGCCAATCCACCTACCAACGTGTGTTTTGGACTGTTGGAGGAAACCGGAGCACCCGGAGGAAACCCATGCAGACACAGGGAGACCACACTAACTCCTCACAGACAGTCACCCGGAGTGAAAATAGAACCCACAACCTCCAGGCCCCTGGAGCTGTGTGACTGCAACACTACCTGCTGTGCCACCATGCCACCCTTAAAAATATTCATATTTTTTTTAAAGAATGATGTAATACCAGGCGAAAAATTAAATTTAAGTATACTTCATTTAAGTATGCCCCCTCCAGCCTTGCGCTCAGCGATTCTGGGTAGGCTCCAGACCCACCGTGACCCTGAACTGGATAAGCAGTTACAGATAATGAATGAATGAATGAATTAATTAATTAATAATTTGTGTATACTTCCATTTATTCCTTGTATGTATTACTTAGCACATGAAACCATAACCTTGAAATGTACTTATTAATATTAAAGCATAAATATTACTTTAAATAACACAATTTTTACCTGGGTATTGTTCTTTTTGTGTTGTGTATTTTAGGAGTCTCCCTGTGAGACTGAAAAATACTGGCAACATAAACGCCTAATTTTGATTTACCATTGCTGATAGTAAAGACACACTTTGCATTTTTAACACAAGAGAAAAGCAAGGCAGTAACATTTCTGTAATTGTTTGTGCGCATGTCATGCTTTTGCACTGTTTTGCGTGTTCCTGCTCTGTCTATATCTGAGTTCCCTTGTTTGCCATGTGCCAAAGAGCACAAGGCTGTTTTTGTTTTATACCTGTCTCCTCCCTTGTCTCTGCCTTAGCCCCAACTTAGTCCCGCCCTGTAATCAGAATTTCAATATGTGCCTCCTTTGTTGCCCTGCCCTCTCATTAGCTCTTCCAGGTGTTCTACTGTGTATATATAACCATTGGATTCAGTGCTCCTTTGTCTTGTGTGTAGTTTGGGTCTGTCATATTTTTGCACACGGCTACATCAGTTCACGCCTGTCTCCTGGTTGTTCCTGCTCCGTGTTTGCTTTTGTTTATCATAATAAAGTCTTCCTTGCATGTATGTCTGCCTCCTTGTCTCAGTGGCAGTTCAGAAAAAGTGAAGAAAGAGAGTAAGACAAATATTAGCCAGTTTAAGTTACACAATTTTGGCAGTTTGCCGTAGGCACTGGTATAATTTTTCCGCCGATTCTGCAGCACATCATTTGGCATGTTGTTTTGGCTCCCGCAAAAGCTATGCTGGCTCTAATCCATAATCCACTAATGATCATCTCTCTATTTTCAACTTAACAGTGTTAGTGCTGTTCAAGTGCACATCAGTAAACATCATTTTGATTTTACTGTGCTTCACTGACACTTTTACACAATGCTCATGTGGCCCTTTGGTGTTATGAATCATGTGCAGTTCTTGGAATCAGTCATGTTCTGTGCTTTCAGTTCAATATAAAGTACTTTAATGAAGATTTAAACCTGGCAGATTGAAAAAAAATGGATGTGTCAGTCCCATTCAGACGCCAGACAATTTGAACTATAAATAGAAAACAAGGAGAGAAATTAAGGAAAATGACTGAACGAATAGGATCAAAACACATTGGCTGTGTTATTCATCTGGTACATGCTTCTTGGCACATTAACTTTTGCGTGGTGTCTGCTCTCCGGATATGAACTTTAAATTTAATTTTGTAATTTGCCAGTCAGGACAGAATGGATAATACCATGCAGAAAGAATAGGCAACCTGCCTGCGTTGCTATGGATACATGACTGAAGAAGTCTTAAGTACTTCCACAGCACATACTTTAAACAAGAGCAGGGAAAATGGGAGATTTTAACATTTTGCAGTGCAACCTTTCCTTAGACATCTATCAGTAACATTTCAGCATTTCCATTATTTTGCATTGCAGTAAAACAACATGGCATTTGATCTATAAATATAGCATAGACTCATGCCTAGATCACATAAAACCTTAAAATTCTGCTAACTGACACCTCAGCTATAATACCTCAAAGGAAACCCCACCAATGTTTCAAAATATGGTTAAGATACAAAAAAAAAGTCTGTCACTCTAACATGCATCATTCTAGACTTAGCATTGAATCTAGACTTGGCAATTCAGAATTGTTCACAGTAGTTGTGATACAAACCAAATGCCTGTAGCATTTAACAGCACTAAACCTCCTTCATTGATAGTCACATTTTTCCAACACTTATTACATTTAAAAATATAATTTTCAATGTAAACATTATTAAATATGAAAACATATAAAAACACACTTGATATTAACAAATTATAATATTTTTGGGTTATAACGAACACAGTGTTGAACAATGAAATTTTGTGTGTGGGTGTGTATTGTTAAATTGTTTCACACTATAATAGGCTTTTATAAAATGGTATGGCACCAAAGTTTTTGTCTAATATTATAGGCTGTAGGATTATTTTTTCGAAAATGTGTTGGAATTCCCCAATAAGGATTTTTGTTTTTGTTTTTTGTTTTTTTGTACAGACTGTCTGGTACACAGCTTTGATAAATTCATATGAATTTTATTCAGTTCTTCAGGTCTGTGGTTGATTTTCTTCAGCATTATTTTTATAAACTCGTGGTTATGGAGTGTTGTGTTTCACTGTTTATTAAATCCTGTTGGCTGTGAGTTACTTCTCTGGCAATTGTCTTAATACATTGGAGTCCTCTATCTCCATATTAACACAACTGCTGTTGAAGGATGAGGATTTACAAAACTTGTCTCTGCTATCCAAAACCTCCATACCTCTGTTTAAATGTAATGTTAGCAGCTGTTCTTTTGTTTGTGTTAATCTAAAATGTTGTATATATTATTCAGATCACAGTATTTACATTTGCACTATTTGTATATATTTCAGATTTAAAGCTCATTGTACTGTTGTAAATATAGAGTATCTTGATGGCATTTTGAAGAAATATGTATAACATTCGTATTGGAAAATTTCACAAAAAGGGCTAGTTGGAAGGACTGATTTGAACAGAATTCATGTCGAAATAATTTTTCAAACTAAAAACATGTCTTTATTAAATTTGTATCTGGTGCCCATTTTGTTGTGAATAATGAGAGAGGGGTAAATTTCATTAGTGTGTGGTGTGTTTTCTAATAAATATAGGGGAGAAATTAGCCAAAATGTCATTTATTTTTGTTTTGGCATGGGAAGACTAATGGACTGCGTGTTATTCATCAAGTTACTTAGAAAGTGGCAGTAAACATCCCTCTCTGAGTCTTCGAGGAAACACACTCTTACTCTGGAAGTGATCTGAATCCTGATAAGGATGATAATAAACAGGCAACTTATGGTCCCAATATATTTTATAATGGGATGAGTGAAAGGCAAGGTTTATGTGTAAAATCCACAGTTTAGAATATTACCTTAAGGCAAAGTTAATTATTTATGGAAAACAGTGATAAATGTCAGTGGATTTTTGTTGTTGTCTATTTATCATGATTAAAGACCAAAACAATTTGTTTCCAACTGACAAAAGTACATCAAGCGTTTATAGCCATAACACAATAATACCGTGTTTGTTTATTATCTCATTCAATATTCAGTCTGTAGCATTCCCTAGAGAACAGTCATGAAATAACCTAAAGATTTATCTATGAGAATCCTTACACTGCAAAATGGATGACAAAATACAAACTTAAGTAACACTGAAATAAAGAGCAAATTCAGACAAAGCATCGGTACTTCATTTTCATTTCAGTTTATAAAGCAGAACAGAAAGTGCATGTATAATAATAAAAATGCAAATTATATCGATTTTGCACTTCTGATCCATACTCATACATGGACAGCATTCCCTGGAGAGATGCTGTGAATAAGACTTTCTGCTCCAAAAACTGATGGAAGCTGGAGTTTGTTTTATTTTTGTTTAAATATTGTCTTAGAGTGGCTGTCCCCTGTCTGTTTCTGCAATGAATAATTCACTGTTTTACAATATGCTATGAAAAATTATGATCTACATAGAAATGATTGAAACATTGCAGCAAAGAAGTAACTTAGACTCACAGAAATGTGAAACATCTCATAAAGTTTGTTGTACTTGAATCTGATGGGAATCTCAGTGGGAGCACAAACTGGAATCACTCCAAAACGCCTCCATTGGCTTATTTACATAGTATAGGAAATGTAGGTGTGGATTTAGTAATCCTAGATTTATTTTCTTCATTATTTGATTCAATATTATTTCCCTGTGTAATTTGTATGAATTCTTTGTCAGGCCTAATTGATTAAGTATCGTAATATGTTCACAGAAGCACAGTAAACACTTGACTCAGCAGTAAAAGGAGCAATCTGTCATTTTCTCCAATGATTTTATTTACATGATCAAACAACCATTATACAAACACCTAGCAGCATGCATGTATCAGCGATTCTGGTTCAAACATATTCTAAACATGGCTGTCCCCATGTACTTGAGCTATTCTGTGAAGCATAAGCTGGTACATTAAGTTACTGCAAAGCAATGTGCTTCTTCATCTCAGATGAATTTAACTTGGGTTAAAATGTGAAAATAACAAATAATCAAATAATATTTGTGATATTTTGATATTAAAATAACCATACTATGAATAGTCATTAGTGTGAATATTGCAAATGTTGCAGTTGGACAGCATAGCTGGTGCCTGAGGGCCTCTATCGTTGATGTCATATGGAAAACTGGTTGAAAAGTGAGTAGTAATTCCACTTTTCCAAGGTAAAGTAAAATGGATTACAAAGTTTCAAGCAAGTGCATTTTGACTTTAAGTCAGAATTCCTTACAGCTTGTGATACTATATAGGGCTGTCACAACTCTAAAATCCCCTTATATTGCTGCTTTTTAAGTAACGAGTTTGGCAAGCTGTGTTGAATCCACTGCAATGATCTGTACAGAATTCCAAAGCAGTGTTCAGCAGATTTTCTCCACAATGAAAGGTCAGACACAGTTCCACAGCACATAGGGTTATTAAACATAATTACATAACAACATTTTACCTTTAGAATAATAAAATGTGGCCATCTTGAATAAGGTCATAATGAATCATCCCTCTACATAATCTATATATTTTTATACTGAGCCAAATATTGTAGGTATTTTTTTGTAGCTTGTTGTATTTTCATTGGCAATTTCCATTTGTGTAAACTTCATGGATATTCAAGTTTTATCTATCTTTCTATCTCTGTCAAACATGCTTAGAATTCTTTCAATAAATATTAGATTCCTGGTATCTTACTGGCTTACAGCACAAAACTGACTAATACTGCATTCTCTGAAAAATGTGCAACATCCTCCACAGCACTAATTGGCTTTAGACAATTCGTGGGTCACTGAACAGGATCATAATGTCAGCCAAGACAAAGGTTGCAGAGAAGTGCCATTACAGTTTGTGCCAGCAATGTAATCTCAAGGCTTTCAGCTGTAATATTAGAGCTCTACATCAGACAAAACAATAACATACACAATAAATACACTATACCAAAAAAGACCAGAGGATGTATTTAGACATCTTATTGTCAACATTGATGATTGTAATAAAAAAAAAAAAAACACTTTTTAATAAAATTCAGAAGATGTTTCCTCATCATAGCTCTGCAGTCTGCTTGTGCTTTCGGAACTGGTCTAATGTGTTTACAAGACCCAAGTGTCTATAAATAAATTGTCTTGATCCGGTACACTAGGCTTTTTCTCTCTCTCTGTTTATGGCAGAGGTATCTTAAGTTGATTTAGACAGAGGAGAGACCTTCAAATGTTGAAATGCATGAACTTAGATGAAGATATTGCTCTATTCTTGCTCCATAGATGGGTAACGGTGACACATTTTTACTGTTTTGGATCACTTAAGGTGGAAATGTGTCCAGACTCAGGAGATGGCTTTACCATTAACTGTATTACCAAAAGTGCTTAAAAACTAAACATAAGTTACAAATTAGTTTCTGTGGTAAGTCAAACAGTGGATAAAAAACGTACAGACAAGTTAAACTTCAGTCAAAAACAGTTGTCTTTTTCACTTTAAACAAACCTTTCCACCTTAAAAGACACAGTGCTTCTGAATGTAAACATACTGAGAGAACTGCATTTCCCCACAATCATAGACACTCACTTTAAAGTTTAAAGATGTGTACACAAATGCTCAAGCTGTGTGTCTACATTTTTATGATTGACATCAAAATGCAATAAATGAACTGGGACAGTCTGGAGCAGCTGGACATCACAATAACCAATGCTAAGAGTTTGTCAGATTCATATAAACCCCCACCATTGACCAAAAGTGTAAGTCACTTCAACTATCATTCATTAACTCATTAAGTAAGTCTGTGAAGTATCACTTTTGTAAGACCTTTAAAAAAGATGCCAAATTATGTCCTTTTTCATCCCTTTTATCCTTGTACGTTTTCCACACACTAAAATGAGAAGTTGGACCAAAATCGTGAACATTAATATTGATATTTTCACTTTAGAACCCAGGAACATTGCACATTTGCCTAAAAGGCATTTTGGAGAATCCTTCGCTGTTATTCTGGTCTCTAGCAATCTAATTATTTCACTCATAAAAAAATAAATCATAAAACTGCTAAATGCAAATGTTAACCATAAATGACCCAGACATTTTTAATTTGCTTAATGGAAAGAAAAAAATTACTGTAGCTGACGTTGAAATAAGTGAGATACTTCAGAACAATATGCCTCTGTATTTTTTTGCACATTTGCTGAATTGTTTACACTTATTACCAATCATGCAGCTTAGGACAATGTTGCAATGCTGAAAAGGGCAAATATGTTCAAATATCAGAAAAAGTTTCAGAATGACTGATTTGATATCCCATAGTGGTTCCTGCAAAATAAGGTTAAAGTAGTGGCTGGAATAGTGTTATATGTGCTGTCCTCCAAACAAAGTCTAGCACTCGGTTCCCAGCTCAGGTAAGAAAACCACACTATACCAATAATGGTTCTTGTTTAAGACTGGCCTAACTCTGTAACATGATTTTTACAACTGTAACTTGCTCTGGATAAGAGTATCAGCTAAATGGCATGAATGTACATTTCAACACTAAACTTCTTAATATTCAGTGTAATTGTTTGTTTTATTCTCCTATGATTATTTAATGCTACTGATCCTCTCCTTACCCAACAAGAAACCTTGCATTGGGACCTCAAATTTCTAAGGGCACCATTTAAAAAAATGATTGGGGCTGATAAATTGTGATTTGGATGACATACAAACAGATGTACGAACATGAGTCATTGTACAATGGGATTTGTGTAAAGGAGGAATGACATCACACAACTTTTTGCCAAGAATTGCAGCATTTCTGAGAAGCTCTAATAAATCTGCAATAAAAAAAAGAACCTGTGTGTGTGTGTGTGTGTGTGTTAGCTTTGTGTCCACATTTAGACCTGCACAGCCTTCCTGTCATCTCCTTGCTCTTTTATTATTTTACAACTCTAATATTACATCCCCATGTTTCTCATCATCATTATAACAACACAATATACAGCACAGCACTTTCAGCAGGAATTTCCAGAAAGGATTATGAGATGTAGCTAAAAAAAGGAGAGTTCTGCTCATCCTGCACAGTGTTCTCCTAAAACTGTATTGCTTCCTTTTCCATTTTTTTCCCAAGCCGTAAAGGAGGAATTCTGTGCCTGTGTGTCAAAGCATATCAGTCAGATTCAGAACATAATCTCAAATTATTTGAAACATAGGACTACATAGCAACAGTGCTATTTCAGAAAGAGCCTGGTTGTGGCAGTCCTCAGGTCAACTTGCACTGTGCTGCCAGTTTATTAGTTTATCATTTAGGTGCACTTTGTAAGTTTACCATTGCTGATCGTAACCCGTTAGCATGTCTATTAGTGGTAGAGTACTGCTATAAACCACAGACGACCAGTTCTTATTTGAGTGTTAGATCATTTTCAGAGCTGACACTGACTTACAAATAGCTTTGTTTTGCTTGCACTTTAGAAATATTTTGAATTTGTACTTCTCTCAGTAGGTTTATGCTATAATACTTTCAATTCTATTCAAGTATCCCAAGTTCAGTTCTTTTTTTGATAGATGCTGGATATGCTAAGCAGGTTGACTACGTTTTATAAGTTACTCAGGACCTACATTAAGCTGATACTTTGTAATTCTACACAAGTTGTTTAATTAGAATAGTTTTTTTCTCTTATTGTTTTACCTTAATGATAATACTTCTAGTTGAATATGGGTTTAGTCTATTCTACCTATGATGGTTTGTATTGTTATGAGTGAACCAGAAACTACAGTGTTGCTGCGGTTTTTTAAAACTGTAAACAACACTGCCCACTATGTTAAACAGACTAATAAGTTCAGCCCATCTGTTACTTCAGTCGTGCTAGTCAATTAAAGGGACACCATGCCAGACATTTTTGTTGGTGGACTATTGTCAACTCAGTGGTGATACTGTAGAGTGTAAAAACACTTAAAAGCTGCTATACTTCTTACACTTGTACCAGATGGCAGTGAGATATTCCACTGATGAATGTGGTAGGGGGAAGCTAATAAATTGCACATCCACATATTGGTTCCAGTCAGTAATAATAAACCTAAATGGTAAGTGTTTGTAATAAATTGGCCTTTGAGTGTGTATCTGAATCTAATGAAGTTTCTGTTTTGGAAAGTGTTTAGCTGCTTGGACTAAGCCAAATGTAGGATAGATTAAAAAGATACAGTTACAGAAACAGCATCAGGGATTTGATCTTTTGAATGCATTCACTGAGACAAGTAACAAATTAAAAAGTTTTCTGCTACTATTTTTTTCAACACATCTTACATATAGCACATAAGTGATTACTGATCCAGTGCTGGCAGCTGATTTCTTAGAACTACATGGTAAAGCACATTAATGCAGAAGGAAGGCTTTGCTTTTCCCTTAATGAAGTAAAACATCATACTTAATAAAATGGAGCTGTGACTTACAAATGTTATAAATTTTTGATCATACCAATCAAAATAATGCTCTGCAAGCATTTTCAAAATAAATGATTGTGTGAGCTTAGTGCTCCACATAAAGACAAAGTGAGTTGTTTTATGGGTTGCACTATCCAGCAGCAGCCAACAGTATTAAATATATAATCATGTATGAAACTGACCACTGGAAACCTAAGAAGCAAGGCACTTTGTAAGGCACTAAAATATTGATGATGTACTTTATAGAGCTTGGGGCATAATGCAGATAATGTAAAGGCCTAGCACATTTTTAGATCCAAATAATTCACAACATATTCTTTGATGTTGTAGACTTGGAATGTTGACTGTACACCTAAGTCATTATTTAGATTTTGTTTTCGAATATGTAGTGAATTTTGAAGGTCCTGCTTGATATTTCTTCCTATTTTCAATGGCTTGGCTTTCTGTTCTGAAATTATTCAAGTACTGCTGGGTATCCTATGTATGATTGATTTTTTTTAAACAGAGACATGTCTAAGAATAACAGATTATTTGTTAATGGGAAGTCTGAAGTATTGCAATGGAAACACAGTATTTACAAGCATTACACCAAGAAAATTACAATAATCAAATAA
The DNA here is from genome assembly GCF_029633855.1 of Hoplias malabaricus. NCBI lineage: Eukaryota > Metazoa > Chordata > Actinopteri > Characiformes > Erythrinidae > Hoplias > Hoplias malabaricus. The sequence continues at coordinate 53,782,627 of NC_089802.1, read as the reverse complement.
ATGAAAATATAGAGAACTGCTGAGGCGAACATTTTTTAGGCAAATATCTTGTGCTAACCACCTAGTAAGTCATAGACACCGCTCAATTTCGCAGCACTGGCAGGGACATAGAGTGACTCACTGATGAAGACCTATTTATTTCTGGAGTCACATCGCTTTGGACAAACAGATATTCAACATTTATTTATAGGGATATTTCTGCAGACAACAACTGAAAATACAATAATAATTTAAAAATGTAAAAAGATTTTCTCAGAGTTAATATAAAATAGGATGCCTGTGCTGATGATATATTGTCTGATACATTAGAGTTAATACAGTGAGCACCTGCAACATAGAATTAGTAGGCCGTCCGAAAAATAGAAACCATAAATGGTGCTCATGACTTATCAATTGGTCCTCACAAGAGGCACTAAGAGGTACTAAAATCTTACTAATTTGTGAGCACAAGATTTTTGTTTTGTTTTGGAAAATTGAGCTTCAGTAGGAAAAACCAGGCTTTCACATAATTCATGACTCATGCATTTTAAGCATCTTCTTTTGTATTATGAGGTTATTTTTCTATGAGAAATATATTAATATAATACTGCATACAAACAAATGTCCACCCATGTGCAAGTGGTGTAATATACTTCAAATATGTTCTTAAATGTTTTATAAATATTAAATATAATGTTCATATAATGTCTAATCTGGAACACCATGACCATGACTGGCCTAATACTGTATAAATGGACCTTATTTGTGGAGTATGTGAAAATATTTCTTTACTTCAGGTGAAAAGGACCCTGTTTACAATTCCAGAGTGAGGTCACTGTCTACAAAAGTTGTATGCAATCATTGTGAGTGGGCATAGCTCTGCACATTTTTTCATGACAAGATGACCACAGATGCATTTTTTTATAGCAACAGTTGTCCAGTAGGAAAATATAAATATGCATTAGAAGCTGTAACTTAATATAGAATTATACAAATATAGATTGTGTTACATTAGGGTTTTTTTGAATATGTGTCAATGGCAATATTGTTATTAGATACATTAATCTTAATTTGGCACAATGTCATCAGAAAAGGAAACTTTTAAAATCACAATATTGAAAGGACATTGTTTAATGGCTACTGATTTACTTTAAAAAGCAGCTTAATCATTACTAAATATGCATTTGTTTAGTGAAGCATGGGTAGATCGATTGTTGTATTTGAGCAAGAAGGTATATCCTACCTACCATGGACGAAGTACAACCAACAAACTCTGTGTAATTTAGTAAAGGCACCCACCTCAGGATGGATAACCTTAAGGTCAAAGAAATTTTGCTGAGACAAACCTTGCGGATTACGTGTCACTTTAGGTGCTGTGGTGGAGCAGGGTGATTTATGGTCTACAGTTACTGTTCCTGTAGGCTCTATTGAGCCTGGTAGCAAACCCATAAAGTGCTTTAAGTGCTACATGTACGCTTATCATACCCAGCTCTCTAAGGCAGATAGAGGAAGGATTTGGGTACCACCCAAGCTGCTTTGGTTTAGCATTTAAAAACATTACATTTTTCTTAATTGTGACTGTGCCAAAAAAGGCTCATTGTTAGCACTTTACAGATTGTTAACATGTGAGTAATAATATTTGAATATTCATTCATTGTCTGTAACTGCTTGTCCTGTTCAGGGTCGCTGTGGGTCCAGAGCCTACCTGGAATCACTGGGCGCAAGTCAGGAACACACACTGGAGGGGGCAAAAGTCCTTCATAGGACGACACACATTCACACACACCTATGGACACTTTTGAGTCACCAGTCCTCCTACCAATGTGTGTTTTTGGACCGTGGGAGGAAACCCACACAGACACGGGGAGAACACACCAAACTCCTCACAGACAGTCACCCAGAGCAGGACTTGAACCCACAACCGCCAGATGCCTGGAGCTGTGTGACTGCAACACTACCTGCTACGCCACCGTGCCATGTTTTTGGCAAATGTTTTATAGTATGATATCATAAATATTCACCCATAAACAATATTCACCCATAAACAAATAAAACACTATAAACACTATAAGTGGCAAACTAATAATGCAAGTGTTAAACCTTGACACCTTTTAAAACCCTGAGTGCTATTGTAACACTAATAATGTTGGTTTAACATGGGTAAATTTGCTGTGTGTGAGTAAATTCACATTTTACCATACTGTTAAAATATGACAATATGGCATTTCACTGAATTGTTAGCCTTGTATTGCCTCTGTCTCCCCATGATGAAATATGACAAAAAGTCTAATAGTGTTTTCATTATTATTAAAAAGTATTCAAATACTCAGACACATTCTTGGATTTTGTTTATTTGTTTGTTTATTTATTTGTCTAATGAGAGTAGTCACATTGAGATTTAAATCACCTTTTCCAATGAGCACTACCTAAGACTGCAGCACACAATGACCAAAAGAGAACCTAGCAAAGAAATAAACAAAGACTAAACATGACTACGCAAGTCTTCAACAGCCATTTTAAAAACCAGTCAGTAAGATACCATAGTTATAGTTACCTTTACTTCTGCTTCAGTCATCATTTCAATGAAGCTCATATGCTTAGGTATTTTAACTTAGAATTTTTCTACACAATCCATCTCTGCTTAATTCCTATCTCCTAGAAAAGAAAATCTTTAAAAATACACAGTTCCTAGAGGTGTAAAAAAAAAAAAAGCTGAGAATCAGTGATACTGAGTAACTATAATAGAGTTAAAGCAGCAGGCCAGTACACAGGCATACAACACATAAGAGGAGGAGGAGCAGGGGCATCCATAAATCCTCAGTAAATAGATTTTGTGGCAGCGGAAGAAAGATAGATACACAGTTCCTCGGAATCATTCCGAAGATAACTTAAACTAAATTCCCTAGTAGCCAGAATGTGGCCTTCTTGGCATATTATTCTAGTCCATATGATGGTAATGTATTATTGTTTCACAACTGCATCACAATTTCATGTCTCTCATACCTTTTATTTGTCATTTTTATTGTCTATTGCAGTGGGACAGTGATCAATATTAGCAGCTAGTGAATATTGGCTTTCTTTTGAGTTTGGAAAAATGCTGCTCAGCATGCAGCAACATTCATCAAATTCTCTGCATGACCGAAATCATGTTGGAAATCAACAACAGTTCTGATACAAACATCAGAGGAACCGATGATAATCCACACACTGAACAAAATAATAATTTTCTCATGGATGAACACAAGGATGCAAGGCATTTTCTTTGGGGAAATTAATCTATTTTGTTATTATTATTTACAGCCTATTTCTCTTTCTAAAGACAGAACCCCAGTGGAATCACTCTGATCTCAGATGTCTAATTGAAGTTTGTGCCAGAAAGCTTCATCTAAAATAAAGTGAATGCCCTTGTTGTAATTTCAGAAATGAAGATATCTTTATATCCAGACATTTCACTAATTAGAATGTATAATAACGTGTTCAACCAGGAGATACATACAGTGGTATGAAAAAGTTTGGGAACCCTTGATAATTACCATGATTTTCCTTTATAAATCATTGATTGTTCAGATCAGCAATTTCAGTTAAATATATCATATAGCAGTCGAACACAGTGATATTTGAGAAATGAAATTGATTTTGTAGGATTAACAGAAAGTGTGCAATAATTATTTAAACAAAATTAGGCAGGTGCATAAATTTGGCCACCCTTGTTGTTTTATTGATTTGAATACCTTTAGCACTAATTATTGGAACGCAAAATTTGTTTTGTAAGCTCACTGACCATTGACCTACATACACAGGAGGCCAATTGCAAGTTTTTCTCCTCTTTGATCTTCTCTGAAGAGTGGCAACATGGGAGCTTCAAAACAACACTCAAATGACCCGAAAACAAAGATTGTTCAACATCATGGTTTAGGGTAAGGATACAAAAAGCTATCTCAGAGATTTCAGTTGTCATTTTGCACTGTGAGGAACATAGTTAGGAGATGGAAGACCACAGGCACAGCTGTAGTTAAGGCCCGAAGTGTCAAGCCAAGAAAAATCTCAGATAAGCAGAGGTGAAGGATGGTGAGAACAGTCATAGTCAACCCACAGACCAGCTCCAAAGAGCTACAACATCATCTTGCTGCAGATGGTGTCATTGTGCATTGTTCAACTATTCAGCACACTTTGCACAAGGAGAGGCTATATGGGAAAGTAATGCAGAAGAAGCCTTTTCTGCACACACGCCACAAACAGAGTCGCTTGAGGTATGCTGAAGCACATTTGGACAAGTCAGCTTCATTTTGGAATAAGGTGCTGTGGACTGATGAAATTAAACTGAGTTATTTGGACATAAAAACAGGTAGTATGCATGGCAGAAAAAAAACACAGCATTCCAGGACAAACACTTGCAACGAACAGCAAAATTTGGTGGCGGTTCCATCATGCTGTGGGACTGTGTGGCCAGTGCAGGTACTGGGAATCTTGTTACAGTTGAGGGTCGCATGGATTCCAGTCAATATCAGCCAATTCTTCAGAAAAATGTTCAAGAATCAGTGACAAAGCTGAAGTTGAGCTGGGGATGGATACTTCAACAAGACAACGACCCTAAACACTGCTCAAAATCTACTAAGGCATTCATGCAGAGGAACAAGTGCAATATTCTGGAATGGCCATCTTAGTCCCCAGACATGAATATTATTGAAAATCTGTGGTGTGATTTAAAGTGGGCTTTTTCTGTCATGCTCAGAAACCATCAAACCTGACTGAACTGGAGATGTTTTGTAAAGAAGAAGGGTCCAAAATACCTTCAACCAGAATCTCATTGTAAGCTATAGGAAGCATTTAGAGGCTATTATTTCTGCTTTTATAAGGAGGCACTACTAAATATTGATGTTATTTTTCTGTTGGGGTGTTCAAATTTATGCACCAGTTTTTTATATAAATAATTATTTATGTTTAAATAATTATTGCACACTTTCTGTAAATCCTAAAAACTTCATTTCACTTCTCAAATATCACTGAGCTCATCTGCTATATATATATATATAACTGAAATTGCTGTTCTGTACAGCCAATGATTCATAAAGGAATATCCTGAAAAGTATCAGGGATGCCAAAACTTTTTCATACCACTGTACAGGCAATGCAGATACATGACAAATTAAATAAATGTCAAAAGCTTACAGCTTAAGAAAATAAGTTCAGTTGGAAAAGGAGCACAATTGTTTTAATTCCAATATTCCCATGTTGGATGCAGAAATAAACAACTGTAATAAAGATAATATTAGTTTAGCTTTTATGTGTGCGTGAGAAAGAGATCATGAAATATTGGCACAGTATAAAGGGCAGTTGGCATTTTTCCTGTCAAATTATGATAAAATACAATCTCCAAAACATTTCTCTTGATAGAATTTATTTATATATGCATCCATGCAACATCTTGACAAGCATGCTTCTTTTCTTCAAACAGAAATCATACATACATCTGCAATGAGCTCTACTGCTATAGATACTTTATCTGTAACTACTTCATGCACACATCTGTGCACACTGCAGGCTTGGGCTACAATATTTTCTCTGTTTATAGTGTATATTACAATCCTTTATAACTACTTTCTACATATTTTAGTATTTAATTCTATTTTGCTTATATCTGTGAGTTGCAACACATTAACTTACCTTCAGACAGGCGACACACACATACACCTATGGACACTTTGAGAAGCCAATCCACCTACAAAAGCGTGTTTGGTTCTGGACCATGGGAGGAAACCGGATGCACCAAACTCATCACAGACACCCGGAGAAGGTCTTGAACCCATAATCCCAGCTCTCTGGAGCTGTGTGACAGGGACACTACCTGTTGCGCCACCATGCCACCCTCCTTTGGGGATTAATAAAGTCTTATCTTATACCTTAGTTTTGCTTCAGTGGCATTTTTGTCAGTAGTTCTATTCAGACAGGATTAGTTTTACCTGTGGAAATAGGGTAATAGACTATTTCAGTCATTTTATGGAGTGTGCACTCCCATTTCAGGAAATATTCTGGAGGCCTATACCTTTTGTAAAATAACCACTAAAAATAGATTATTAATTGTGTAAAGCTGCTTTGCAAATGCACTAAATAAATACATTTTGATTAATTGATTGATATTTGCATTAATCAAAACAGTATTCTGGGGTTTATTTAAAATAGGTCCCAATATCAGGTCCTTTACTCTGAAGATAATATTAATAGCTGAGATTTTTTTTTTCCACAGCATTACTTTGGATAAAGTTCAAACAATACCCATTATTTTTTATTGTGTTATTGTGTATTTTTTATTAAATTATTAATCAGGTGTAGCCATATATTTTCATCTCAGATCTGTGTCAAAGCAAACACATTACATTGAAGAAAAAAAAACTAATATCGACAGTAATATTACAATATGCGCTTTTCATATCAACAACATTGGTGCTTTGAACCTGAACAATTTCACATATCAAAATTGGGATTAACATTGATTAACATTTTAGACATCTGCTCATCATGCAAGCAATAATTTATATGTAATAATGACATAATGAGTCCAGAACAGATGTTTCAGCACTGCAAAGTTTACTGAATGACATTCACAGGCATATTTCAGTGGAGTGGTTTTCCTAAGAAGACCAGAATTATAACGTCTTGCAAAACAGAGGAAGCTTTTAAATATCCTACATGGTTAAATCCAAATAAAGTTTAATGTATCTTTGAGAAATTAATGTCTTGACAACACTGAAATACCTACAATATCATACACCATATATCATATATATCAGTGGAAAAGCCTACATAGAATAGACGGTTTCTATTGGTCTATTCCTAAAAATTTGTTTGGGAAAGCTTACACATCAGCTGGATATTTGTTTATTTGCTTTTTAAATAATATCTAATTATAAAAACATCAAAACTGTAGATATGTTTTTTCTCCATTAGCAACAGAATATTACACATAATGTAGTAACAAATAAATGCATAAACCTGAGTTAATAAGAGAATTGATTGTCACTCATGTTTAAAATTTAACACTGCTTGATTACAATTGTAATTGCATATTGACGCATGAGTAATTGAGGTGTTGCTCACTACTGCTGAGTCTAATACTCCCTACATTCATTGTTTATATTTATATATGATTTATGTGTACAAAGAATCCAGTTTTATTTAAAGTTAGCTTGCAATTTTAATTACAAACATCGTCGATAAGTATACAAGAATCTATGCAAGAATGGATTCAGAATAGAGAGTAAATCAAAATAGTTTCAGCTGTGCAGAAAGGCAATTACAGAACTAATGGACAGCAGACTTACCAATGTCATAAACCCATAACGACCATGTTTCAGTGAACTCATTATGACATTTTGCATTTAAAATATTATATTTATGCTTAAGCAAAGCAACTGCTCATGTGATGAGAAAGCATGATTAATATAATCTCCTGCCAAAATAACACAATAAATTACTTGTAAACACCACAAATAATTCTTTGGGCTATATCTGAGTTTTGAATAATGTAAAAAACCAACAAAATTTGCATATAAGCTGTTTAAATATTAAGTATACTGACTTGAATTTGGATTTTATTTTGTAGCAGTTTTCATTCTGAAAGACACTTAGCAAATAAAGAGGTTCAGCTGCTCACACACAGGTTGTATAATATCTGTAGAAAATCAGTAACAAACATAGGATATACTGGACTACCCAACCATGAGCTGAAAATCTCCATCCTCAGAGTGAAATGTGGGTTAGGAATACCTCTGGGATCTGTTGGAGTATAGTTTGTGATCCAGAATGAATCATCTAACATCAGTACCTGTGCTTATTAATGTCATTGGAATGGAAGGTCCACCAGTTCAAACTCGTGTTTTGACAGGAAAATGGGGGTTGGGGAAGGAAGGAACCATGATTTTTCCTCTTTTAACATTTACAGCCCTTTTAAGTTTAAGCACATTTATGTGCCATTTAAGCCATGAACTGCTTCCTGAGTACTAAGGTAGTCACACAATGAGTGTTTGATTTCACTGAAGCTAATAAGTGTGTGTGTCACTCCCACAGATAAATTGAATATGTCTAAATACATTTTAACTGCATTTCATTACATTAACCCCATAACATTAACACCCTTTATTTTGGATGAGCAATTGTCTACAAACATTAGGTCAAATAATGTAAGTGCAATGAAAACAAGTAGAACGCACAGTTGACAAATTTCATTACCACATCAGTTGAGGTGCATTTATCAGCCCTGTATTTCTCAAATTTGATGAATACAATGTTTCTGTGAATCAGTGTAAAAACACAATAGGCAACTATGAACCACTGAGTTTGTGTCAGATTTTGGCTATAAAAATATGACTCATAAGTATGATTCTGAAATTTTAATGCATAATAAAGCAGTCTAAAATTGGCAAAACCCAATTTGAAGCCATGAGGGGTGGAGAAGGGGAAAAAAAAAGATTATGAGCTTATGAGTTTGACCTCCCTTTCTGTTGGTGACTACAATTTTGAGAAGTTACAGGCCTCCAGGCATATTTAAGGCGAGTGGGGAATTGGACAGATGACAGGTCATGGCATCCACAAATGAAAAATATCAGGCTTCACAAGTCAGTTTAAACTGTCTATTACTTCTAATGTTTGTTCCAATACATAGCTCTGTACAGAGCTTCACGTCTCTGTGCCACTGTGGAGTAAGCAGTTACACCCAACATAACAGTCCTGGCAGAAAAGACTTTACCCAAAAGCAAAGGGGCATTACACATCATGAAGTGTTTATTATCACAGACATCTGCTGCACTTCAATAATCCTGTTTGTGGCAAATCCAGACCTGCGGTTTCTGTAATTTGAATGTGACATGCAATTAAATATAAGCAACAAGAATGATAATAAAATCAGTTACTGCCAAACACTGAAAGTTGAACATAAATGCTGAAGAAGAATGTAGATGAATTCAAGTTATGTCTAGCTGAAATGAATGAGCAAAAACCCCTCATCAGTATGAGAAATTAAGAGGTAATTCCTGGCACACTTTCAAGTACCTGGCAAGTTATTTTAGGAAAGTTTCTGCTAATAATCCCATGTATAAATTATTTTCAAGTTTTTACAAATGTTATTGAGCAGTTAAGACATGTTTTGAAATTTTGATTCTCTAGGTAAGCTGGAGCTAGCTTTTAATAATCACTCTAACATTTGTCAACACAGCTTCTATCAAGTCAGGTGTTTCCAGAGAAAAGCACTGCCAATAGGAACAGACACTCTAGTGCAGCTGCAGTGAAACTGTATACTCTGGAATTATGGAGCACCATCCATACCAGTAAGATGAGCAATACTAGCGTTTGTTATCTAGAGCTAATCATAAAATAGTTGGTATCCGATCTCACTAATTTGTATGAATGCAATCTAAATCTTTCACAGAATATTAAATGTTGTTGCTGCAGCTATTAACCGCCAATTATTTAATTATCAAAGTCCCTATTGATATTCTTGTTTACAGCAGGCATTTGCCAACTACTTGCCATATAGTGTACATAGCTTACTTACTCACTTTTATGTCTTTTTTTTGTCCACTGGTTTCCAGCAGATTTAAGTATACATAATTGCACATTTTTCTCTTCAAAATGTCAGTGGTACTGTCAACTAAATTCCATAATTTGATTGCATTTTCAGTTAGACAAACTTTGACTGCCGAATTTGTGTGACAAGCATAATAGATTTGTAATATTTGCTAATTAACTCCATGCAGAAGGTAACTGCAGAGACTGTGACAGGTACTTGCACTAAAACTACAATTACTCTTCACTTAATAATGGTTCATAACAGAATGAAGCAGAAAACGAGGGGGAAAGCCACATCTTAGCAGTTTACCAGAATTGTAATTTCTGTCATGTTCAATTAGGCCTGCACTGTAAATATAAATACTTAACCCCAGACAAGAGTCATTAAGTTTCCTAACAGTGTTACTGAAGGCACAGTTATTAACACTCTAAGCAGGTCATTGGGTGTGTTTTATAGCATTCATCTACCAGTTCCCCATGTCTAGTGTTCATTCACATTAACAAAACAGCCATTAGTTCACCACCATCACAGGTCCAACGTTTAGCCACAAGGAAAGTAGATGAGAAAGACGAGAGAGGATAAAATGGCTTTTAATAGGTCCATCAGCATGTAGAAGACACATTAACAAATCTTGAGCACCTAGCTAATGCCTTTCAAAATGTAAACAAAGCTATAGATCATAAAAATGGCAATGTGGCCTCAGTAATGCAGAGACAAACTCCCATTGTGTGCTTAGGCATTGTCTCAGAATGACATGAAGAGTCTCTCATGTCTGCTGAACTTCCACCGGCACTTCAATTGCTCACAGCACAAGTGTATGGAAAGACAAATAAAATAAACTCATGAGAATTCCCTTTCTCACCCTTCCACTAATTAATAACATTTTCTATTACACCTGCAACTCCAATTAATAAAAACTCAAAAAAGATAAAAATGCAAAAGCAGCAAACATGGCATTAACCGTAAATTTCACCTGGTTTTAAGAGAATGGGTGCAAATAATTAATGGAAGCACTGATTTCTATGTTTGATCCCTGACATGAAATATATTTCCAGCATAACTGTTATGTACTGGCTATAAAATTGAACATGTGCCAGTGGTATGAAGTGTCATCCACGCAGTGGAAAAGGTGTCTCAGCTTCTGACCCATCGTCGTGAGTTTATTTCTTGGGATGCTGTTTAAAAACAAATAAATAAAAATATTAATAAGTCAACAGCAAACTTAATTCAGTACAAGATCTTTCCTGTTCATGCAGCTCAGAAGGTAAAAAACAACAGTTCTGAAATTGACCAAGAAGGTAATCAAATAATAATGCCAAAGGATCGTGATATTCCACTGAAATAGAAACACATTCAACAAATGAACATGAGAAGCCATGCAAACAAATCCATTAAAAGAAGGAGAGATAAAGTGAAATTCACCGAGAGGGCATTAGTAAGATTAGCAGCTGTTTTGACAGAATTGATCAATGATAATTCAAATTTTCGCCAATTTCTAGACTGGAAATCATAACATTCAAGAACACAGAGTAAAATTATTCTGTCCCAGGTCTGGGCCACATCACCCATTTTTACTGGCCCACCTGCCTCATGTATTAACAGAACTTGGGCTACTTTTGTCTCACATCAGGTTTCTCACAGCCAACACAACCCTGTCTTGGTCAGAAGCCAGTCCGATCATGCTGGCCAAATGTGCATTTTATATATGTGGGCAACTTTGTTCACATTCAGTATTATGGTTGCAAGTCCAGGTATGGAGAATGTCTTGTAACAAAATGCTTTATGATGAAATAAAGTTGCCTGCACTTAATCAAATCTAGGTTTTTTGTCACATACATAAGTAAATAAGGGCAAAATTTATATCACAATATATGTTTCTTAATTTTGGTTGATACAATACAATTCCGATATTGATATGAACAATATATAATCCACACGATTTCTCGCCCCATGGTCTGAGAGTCACTGCAGGATTAGAGATAAACACAGGAAAAGATTTGTGTCAACATGGTTAACAGATTATAATGCAAACACTACAAAAAAAAAATATTGTCAGGTCACATTCACTTGATCAGACATAAATATGATAGTTATTAGCTTCTCATCTGCTTCTGAGTAGACTATAATTTATATTTACAGAATAAGGAGCAAAAATAAAATATGCACCCATTTCATTGTATAAATACTGATGCAAATAACATTTTCACACCATCAAAATGTGGCATTGAAAATAAAATGACTCTACTGAAATAAAATGGAACTTAAAAACCTCCATAAGCGCCGGCATTGCATTTTTTATCATGAACGTTGTTCTTGGCAAGAGAACACAATTGCAGACATCATTGTTATGGTCTCTTGGTCTATTTGGTCTATTGACTTCTTGATGAGATGCGATACAATGTCCCTGCCAAGCATTTCAAACGGCAACCTGCCAGAGAATGCATGACTTGAAAGTAACTGCAGGAGCAGTTCAATAAAAGCTTCAAACATTAACATATTCAGCAATAAAATTATAAAAAAATATATATATTCATGCACTTAACCCAACAGACACAGAGAAAATTAACCTCTGTTTTCCCAGAAAGCAACAAGCTTCAATTTGTACTTCTCCACAAGAAGAGAAGCTAATAGTTAATGGAACTGTCTCTTTAGATCTGATGTCATATCAAATTATAACACAATACTAGTCCCTTTACAACCTTCATTATATTCCCCAGACATGAGCAGCACAGTGGGTCTAAAGGATCAGGTGAACACATAATAAGTGATAGAAAATAGAAGTGCTGGGGACCACTTTAAAAACATTACCATGTTGCAAGAATTAAATTAGGGAAAAGGCAAACATACAGAAAAATGCTGATAGTGTGATCAAGTTGCAAATACGATCACAGCCACTTTTTCACCAGCAGCTCAGTTATCAATCCACTATTTTATGAGGAACCATAAACAAAACTCCATCCAGACATAGACTGAGACTCAAAGGCAGAGAGGCTATTGAAACAAGGGCAAAAGGGTATATTGTAAAGTAGGGATGTATATAATATGCTGCAGTGATCTGAAAATGGCTGAAAAGTGTTCCAAGCCTCTACTCTGCTATTTTTTTGCTTTTCCATTAGGCAAATTTGGTACCTGGGAGCCAGTTCCTTTTTAGCTCCTGCTCTCTCACGGTTTCAAGCAAGCCAAGTAGGGACTAAAACGTAATTTGTAAACCTTGCAGTGCTGATTGGCCAGAGAGATGTGAAGCAGACATTGTAAATCAGACATCCAGCAAAAAAGACGTGCTAAATTCTCCAAGGTCCAGCGGCAAAAACTTTTGTTTTTAACCCACTCAAAATGGCAGCTCCTAAAACTACACCATGGTCTTTTGAAGAGGTACAAATGTGGCTTGGATCAGTGGCTGATGAAAGAATCCAGAAAGAGCTGCATAATGAAACAAGGAAGGAATAAACTCTGCTGATCTCTGAAATTACGCTCTGCCAAGCTGTGATTAATCCCCCTTCCCACTCCCCCAAAAACAACATACCGAGTAAACAATGCTTAAATTTTACCTCCACTGTTGTTGTGGTTTCCAAAGGCCACAGTTCTAGTTTATGCAGTTTGTCACAGCTATATTTCATGGGGTAGCTGTGGTAGTGGAAAACACATCAGGGACCAAGTACCAAAAATTGAGTAGAGTTAAGCAGAGCTGTGTAATCCAAACAGCACGCAGTGGAATAACACCAATTAGTCAAGGCACCCTTCAGAGGTCAGGCAAGCTAACCACAACCACAAAGACCATTTTGAGGCAGAGATTATTCTAAATACGTTTTCTCAGGCAGAAAATGCATTTGCACTGCTGCTAGTGCTAAATAACAATTTCACAAATCATCTTCTTACATTTAAATTACTTTGTACTCGTTAGAAAAAGAAATAAAATCCCTTTTATTTAAAAAAATTGAAGGGGTAACTCTGACCTTTTCAGCCTACCCAACAAACAGTTTAAATATACCCACATAAAACTGAACTGCTGCATACATTTTTAGAGTCATGTTAGTTGTACATGTCTTTTTTTTTTCCCTCTTCATTTCTGATTCATTTAACTGCTTCCTAAAGAGCTGTAATAGAACTTAATTGTTATGAGATGGGAGCTTTGCACCATTAATTTTCTAGCACATGTGCTCTGTAATGACCAGCAGCCTTGCTGAATCTCTGTGTCAAAAGCCCTGTGGAGAATATACACGGATTATGCTGCCTGCCTGCTACAATCTTCTGTTTCACTGCCTCATTTCACACCGAAATATTTCTGGGGGATAACTGTCAGCTTGCAACCGGCACCAATTCATCTTGATTCAAGTGCTGCAACTTGTTATGCACCTGGATATAGCTTCTGAAAACAGACAAGCTGCAACCTATTAAAACAGCTGCCTTATGGGTTAAATGCGTACCAGGATCACTCTGCGCTAAATAATATGTGCACTGACATATGGTTTAGTTACTGAAGCATAATTTCAGGCAATTAGATTTGTTGAAAAAAAGTGACACCCATTATGGGTTTGAAAGTGCCAGAGGGCAAGAATATAGGCATCAGCCACAGAAAGTCACATGGTGGCTGTTAATGTCTTTAACATGGAGATAACCTTGGTACCAGACGCAGATACAGCACTGGCCATTTGCAGGATGATTAATCATTACCTAGGGAACAGACCTTATTGAGAGTGGTGTTTGTGTGCATGTGTTGTCAACAGGCTTATGTGAATGATTATGGATCTGTGAGCGTGTGTGTGTGTGTTTCTGAGTGCAAACACACTTACGGCAGCACTGAGAGCTTGGTCCAGGTCGGCAATAATGTCCTCCTCATCCTCCAGTCCCACAGAGAGGCGAATGAGTGTATCACTGATGCCCAGCTCCATCCGCTCATTTTCTGGCACCGAAGCATGAGTCATAATCGCTCTGTTACACGAAGGGCAGATTTGCATCATCATATCACTGGATATACAGCTGACAAAAGATCCCTTATCTCTACATTAACAATTTGCTGGAGGCTTATGACAGATCAAATCTAGTTTTAGGGGTACAATCATTTAGTTAGTATGACAGATTGAATTTGGTTTTTAGGTTGAATCATTCCAAGATTATTAAATGACATCTGAAAAGTGAGAGGACAAAAGGATAATTAATTATACATTACACCTATCCAATTTTGACCACAGAGCCTTTGAACCTGTACAGATATTTAACTATTTAATAATGTATTTTAAGGGTCACATCTATTCTAAATGTAAGCTGTTTGGCGCACAGTAAAATGACCTGAGCCACTGATGGACGGTAAGAGCTCGGCTTGCATATGCAGTTCAGTTACAAACTACTAGTGCCACCCAGTGGAATTTAAGGATTGTACACCTTTAAAAACAGACTCAATGTGTGTGTGCGCGCGCTTCTTTTATGACATTTTAAGAAATTACTATGTGAATCTGATGTTTCAGTACATTAAACAGTACTATTGCACCAATTAGAATGCCAAAGAGAAATAGGGCCCCTTGTTAACAGTGTCTAAGTTACAGCACAGCCATGTTAAAATGAAAGCATGCTGAATTAAGAGAAACAGCATGAAGTATTTGTTTGCAAGGTGTCAACATGCGGCACTCACGGATGTTCTGCCAAACTCTCATAACCTCCCAGACTCTCAGCAAGTGCAAATAACTGAAACAGAAAAAAAATAAATCAAATGGGGGAAAAAAACAAAACAAAAAAAAAGCAACATCTGGTTCAGGAATATTTTGATGAAGCTAGAGTTTCATTCAGGGAAAAGCGTAAAGACTATGGGATGCCGGACTCATTATGCACACTTGTTTAATTGGTCCTCTGGACAATTCCATCTGTTCAAAATATTCATTCAATATTCTTTTCCAAATCACCTTGAGGTTGTTGAGGAAAGCTGTTGCATGCTCCAGTTTGCCTTTAATGTAGAAGGTGATCATCCCTGGGCAGCCTGTGCACTGCTTTTTCATTAGCTCGTGCTGAGGGTGAGATGGCAGACCTGGCAGAGCAAGAGATGCACAAATTATTCTATTCCAGAATTTAATTTACACCCACATTTCCCAAAGCCATTCTCCCTAGATAAGAACAATGGCTCAGTATATGAATATGTTGCCCCCTGGTGGACATACTTAAATTGTGTTATATTTGCATTATGTTTACTTCCTTTATGAAACAGTAGACTTAACACCTAAAGGAGTCTATATTCTTTTATCTTCTCTCCATTTCTGTGCGTAAATGATCTTTGGCATAAATCTTTAATTATTTACTTTTTCAGAGAACCGGTCTGTACCAGTCTATGACAACACCCCTTTAAATACTGTGTATAATTATTTAATGAGAGCTAATTTATCTACTACCAAGCACTAAGTCTACTCACAAAAGGTTCCTTACTAAAATTATTTAAATGTATGTAGCTTATATGCATCTTGCCTTACAGGTTTTAAAATTACACTCATATCTTTGTCACCTGGGAAAATAACTTTGTCCACCCTGGGGTCACCCTCTAGGAACTGGGCAACAGACAATGCATTCTTGAAGTGCTGCTTCATTCTCAAGTGCAATGTCTTTAGTCCTCGATTACACATGTAGCAGTCAAATGGAGAAGGCACAGCTCCCAAAGCTGAGGAGGGGGGAAAGAAAAAAAAAAAAAAAAAAAAAAAAAAAAAAAAAAAAAAAAAAAAAAAGAATCATAAAACAATGGGTTTAAATTTCTGCCCAAAGAACTCTACACAACATTTTTCCCCTGCTGTAACGCACATGAATCCTCTTATCCTATAATCAACAAGAGATCCACAGGCTGAAGCATGTTAGGGAAAGTGCACAGCATATTCCTCCCAAGGACTGAGACTCTCAATTATTACACAAGCAACCGTTCATGCTCCTAAGTAGAACATGTTACAAAACATCTGTTCCTGTCCAGTTTTGGAAGGAACAGATGATGATCTGATCCAGCTTTATGATCATTGTACAAAAGTACAACAAATTTGACCTCTGCATTTAACCCTCCCATTAACCCACCATAGGAGTAACACACAGTTTGGGAGCAATAAATACACACTTGAAGCAGCAGGTGTCAAGAAGCATTTTTAGGATCAGGTGCCTCGTGGTTGTGAGGACCAAATTATGGTCCAAAAATCAAGGTAGTCTAAATTAAGTTTGTATGGTGTTCATTTTTATTTTTTAGAAGATGAAAGTCTATATGTGATGCTAGCGCGCTCTCTCTCATATATTTTACAAAAGAATGTTGCAATGTTGTAGACTCTATGAAGACTTGTTTCTTTAAGGTGTTCTTGATTTGACAAAATATTTTACTGATAAGCCAGTGTAAAACTACTGACCAAGAAACTATTCTAGAAAGATCCACAAAACCACAATATATTAATTTCCTGCCGACTTTGAAGTAGGAACATTGCCTTGCCATGGGACGGCATCTAGGATGGTACAATATACCCAGTTATATCAATATCAAGAGGCAGTTATGCAATGCAGCAGCAGATTCTCATAAGATACAATTTCTATAGGTCCTTCTAGGTTTAAAAAAAATTAAAAAACAAGAAAAAAGCCAAGTTGCACATCTGTCCTTCTGTAAATTAAGGAAATACCTCAGAAATGAAATATCACATTCAAAAATTCTTTCCCAGAAATATTATAACAGCAGATGTCCTTCTCCCACACTGGTGCCCTCCATGACCCTGCCAGAGCTGTCCAAACCTAGATACAATGGACTTACGACCCCTTTGAAAACATTCGCATATTCGTACAAATTTGTAACTATTCTTTGATATAAAGTATTAAAATTTGTACAAACATGCAGGTTTTCAAACGGGTTGTAATATTTTTAGTTTGATGATCTTAATATATATTCTGGGTATCAGGCATGCGTGACCTATCATTTATATATATATCTTTCCTGACATACCCTACTTTTTGCTGTTGATTTTGTTGTCTGTATGGTTCAGGCACAATACACTGTATATAGAACATAAAATTGTAAAAGGTTGCAACAGTGACATTTGACACAGGCTATCGTGTAATTGGTGTGAACGGATATACAATATATTTAGCTGCACCCACACAAACAAACAGCAAATTTCAACAAAACTGACATTTTGGAAGGTGACTTGGGTATGAAATTAGATTAAATGTTCATTCTTGACAGAAATTAAATGGTCACTCTGCTGGAACTTTAAACTGGTTAGAACCCCAGGTCAGGTAATTAAATTGGTATCAGGAACGATTTGCAACTTACTTAAACTGCATACGTAACAGAGCCCCAAAAAACAGAAAGAACACTCAATAATTCACCAAACCTATAAAGATCATATTTCAGCCGCTTTTTTTTTATGATTTGACTTTTAAGCTGGATATACAAAATGTCTCACCATTTTGTAAAAACTTCAGTTGTTCATAAATGTCCTCCCGGCTGACAGAAATCAGCCCCATAACAACATCACTGTGTCCTGAAAATGCAGAGAATACGGTTAGCTCAAAAATATTCAAAACTAAGCAGAATTGTTTAAAAACATTTTGACTTATGTTGACTTATATTTACCATTCATGTACTTTGTTGCAGAATACATGCAGATGTCAGCTCCTAGAGCCAGGGGGCGCTGTACATGACAAATATTAGTCAAATTAAATAAGTATTTTAATCCAAATTCACAGGACAAAGGTGATAGCTAAATTCTTCCCTTGTGTTCATGACCAGAAACAAAATACTGAATGATGTTTTGAAATGTTTGGTAATAAACTACTAATATTACTGATTATAAATATGTATTGTGTTATTGTTTTGTTGTCTTTTTTAAAATATTACAATATTCAGAATGTAGGCAAAAGCAAGACCAACCTGGAAGTAGGATGACATGAACGTGTTGTCTACAACAACAATAATATCTTTGCTGTATTCATGGGCCATATCTGAACAGGCCTGGATATCAACAACTTTCATAGTTGGGTTTGTAGGAGTTTCAATCCACAGCATCTATGAAAAGAAAGCAATACATTATTTTGCAGTCTAAATGATGCAGCAGTATGCTTGCATTATCAAATTGTGATAATGCAAGAAACGCAAGTGATGAATCATGGAAATAGTGTAATTATTATAATTATACACAGGGTAAGTTCAGCAACCGACTATCCTTAACAACTACGGTTACTCATTGAGCCCAGCCCATGAGTACCCAAAACAGCCACTGTATCACTAGCTCTTCACAGGGGTCATCAGGCAGGGGCCTCCTCTCTTTGGTGTTTCACTGAATTATGCCCACAACACCTCCAGAAGGCTCAACAGTGAAGTCTGGCGTTCCGGACCCACCCCGCCTCCAAGCCAGTTTTAGTCCTACCTTACCTTTTACCATCAACAACCATAAATCCACACTGGCCTCCCTGGTGACTAAGGCTGTACCTAGCCCCACTGGCACCGTTAATGCATGCTCAGTGCCACCAGTTCCATGTGAACTTTACGTGCTATGTCACGAACAATCCCAATAGCACCTCTACAGTGCATTAAGTGTAAAGTATCAGATTTTGTTACACAGCCTAAAAAGAAGATTGGATCACTTTTATGAAATCTACTGCTCAATATTATAAAAGAACTGCTCAATCAGTCCAAAAGCCCAAGAGACATACCTTTGTATTAGGCTTAAGAGCTGCCTTTAAAACTTCAAGCTTTGTGCAGTCAGCAAAGGAGACCTCATAGCCAATTTCTGCAGCTACTCTTCTGAAATAGCGATTGGTTCCTGGGGAGGAGAACAAGAAATAACTAAATAAATATTCTTTATATATATATATATATATATATATATATAAATAAAGTTAGAATGAAAAAATAAATTTAGAAGAACCGTGTAAAGAATTTGCCCACCTCCATAGACATCATTCATACACACTATTCCATCCCCAGATTTCAGCATGTGCGTAATGGTCAAAGTGGCAGCTAATCCAGATGCAAGAGCAACACCTTTCAAAAATAAACCACAACAATGCCGTTACTAACAAAAATATGCCTAGACAATTATTTACACGTAGTTATAAAATAAGGAGGACGTAGCAGAATTAGAAAATAAGTGGAAGACGTATGTATGTGTGTGGTGTTAAAATCAGGTTACTGTGCTTTTTAGTTGAGTTAGAGAGCGTATCTGTTGAAGGTTAGTGTGGTAGTGTGATGGTTACACCTGTTCTCTTTTCTACTGTACACAATGACATTATCATGTTAATAGCGAACTTACAGTACTTAGCTCCATCCAGAGCAGCAACCGCCTTCTCGAGGCAGTTGCGGGTGGGGTTCCCACTTCGGCTGTACTCAAAACCCTAGTGATCAAATACATTGTTTATTTATATTACACACACATCTCTTAAAAAAAATAATAATAAATAAACACACTGAATAATAACCAGTAAAGCGCAACAACATTAAAAGTATGAAATAATTATACTGAGGAGTATTAAAAATGTGTCCAGTTGTTATGTTTCAGTGACTGAAAACAATCTAGCATACAGTTCACAGGCCTTCAAAATCTACTACCAGTCTTCTTTGACTTTCTGATATTCTTATAGAACAAACCTATTCTTTGTCAGTCAACTCATACAAACGTAATAAATGAAAATATGTGAATTGTTAAAAATACACTGTTGCCTCAGACATTGATTTATGGTCATTTGAATTATATATAGGTCGGCACAGTGGCACAGCAGGTAGTGTTGCACTCACACAGCTCCAACCTGGAGGTTGTGGGTTCTGTCTGTGAGGAGTTTGGTGTGTGTCTGCGTGGGTTTCCTCCGGGTGCTCCGGTTTCCTCCCACAGTCCAAAAACACACGTTGGTAGGGGGACTGATGACTCAAAAACAAAAAGTCTCAGAATGTGTGAGTGTGTTTCGCCCTGTGAAGGACTGGCATCCCCTCCAGGGTGTGTTCCCTCCTTGTGCCCAGTGATTCCAGGTCCCACCGTGACCCTGAATTGGATAAGCGGTTTCAGACATTGAATGAATGAATCATATATTTAAGATCAATTCATAACAGACAAGTACATGTAGGGCTTTGTGAGACAATCAGCGAAAGGTTTTTAAACTATTATTTTTCATTACCACTATGTAATTCTCTTAATTAACATTCAATATAAAAACAATAAAAGATCATTTCAGTGTATAATTTCTATTTTGGAGAGTAAATTATAATGATTTATTGCAGCTGTAGCTACAGGTAAAGGTACGTTTCTTTATAATACTGTATTGCAACAAGCCACTTTAAAAGCCTTTCTTATACATAATTAACATGTCCAGAGATATGAGTCTCATTTGAAATGTCTGAAACTGTATATAGCACATGACATAACATCTTAAATACACAACAATCTGTGACATAACATCATGTTGTGCAAATCTGATGAGAACTTATCACACAGCTACAAATTCTGAAATTGCCCAAGTTGGCTTCCATTTTGACACAGAAGCATGGTGGGTGCATTTTACCAGTAACCTAGGATTCATTTAAACTTCGCTAACACTTGAAGAAAGTAAGATATTTCCTCTCAGTAATTAAAATGAGAATAGGTGTACAAAGGTCATAGGAGTGCAAGGTTAATTGTTGTTTTTATGTGTGTCATTTCAGGGAACAACACTGACTATTTGCTGTCCCACAAAATCCAAATGTCGCCCAATGCTGAATTGAGCTCTGAGCGACTACAAAGGTCTTTGACTTAACTGCTCAAAGCAGAATAGTTTCTTTTGTCCTGAACAACAAACACATCTCACCTGCTTTTAAATGTCCCTGATGGGCAAAACAAAAAAGTGAGCTGCAAATGAGGGACAGTGTTATACTTTTATACTATATATTATTGATACTTATTATGGTATACATGGGTAAATCTGAATAAAACCT
This sequence comes from Hoplias malabaricus, assembly GCF_029633855.1. Lineage (NCBI taxonomy): Eukaryota > Metazoa > Chordata > Actinopteri > Characiformes > Erythrinidae > Hoplias > Hoplias malabaricus. The sequence continues at coordinate 53,761,190 of NC_089802.1, read as the reverse complement.
ACATGGGCTAGTTATGGCATTAAGGGAATGTGGTGATTAAACTGTAGAATTTACACAAATTAAACAAATAGTGGTGTGTTTTTAGGCTCCTTGGAAATTTTGATATTTTATCGTCCTCTGGGAAGTTAATGTTTACTTTTAACAGAAAACAAGTTTATGAATGAATATAAACTGTGTCCAAAGTAGTGAGCATTTTATCATTTCCCAACAGTTTCTCAATAAGTACCTAGAGCCACTCCCCAAAACAGTCACTTATTGGGGCACATTTTATTCTCTTTGTGCATTTCTATGGCAATATTTCTGTTTCTCAAAAACCATAATGTGAACCTAATCTCTGTGGACTATGTAAAAGTTACTTACATTATCGTGTACAATTATGACATTACTAAAAGAAAGCGCAAATACATTTATCGTGAGTGCAGAAGCCATATTTTCATCATATCTTTTATAATGTACAAACAGGCCGTGAGGATATGTGAGACTGAAGGGAGCAGCTGGTTTAGCCGGATCGAGTTAATTACATCAACACGGCCAACGGTCAGAGGAACACATCCGGCAATGTACGGTTTTACACTGGAGCCAGGACAATAACACAGGCATTATTCATCCTTAGTTGTTAGATAATTTCACGTTAGTTAATGAATATCACCGCAAAATATAATAACAATAATAATTATAAAGCCATTTACACCCATTAAATCGTGTTTTTTTTTTTTACCAGTAGACTAATGATAGAGACTACACCGGTTTATTTTCAAGACGACCACACACATAGACCGATAGAAGTGTTTAAATGTGTTTAGAAACAGTCACTGTTCAACCACGTGGAATCTTTTACACCGCGAAAACGAGTCTAACAGGAAGAACCGATCCTACAAACAGCTGCAGGGTCCCCCAGCTGTAATGTGACCAGCCCCTCTTCAATGTGCTCTGCACTATCTTTGTCCTGCTGCAGTGCCTCGGTTACTCACCGCATGTTTCCCCGGTCCGTACTGTTTGAAGGTGGTGGAGAGTGAAATGGGAGGCACAACAGCCATAGAGCTCCACTGCTCGGGCTCCTGACCCACGTGAATCGCGTCCGTTGCGAAGGACCTGAACTCCGGTATGAAGCCGGTGAACGCGGCGCTTTTCTCTGAGGACCGTGAAGCCATGATGTAGAAGATTTCATCCACAGGGGGCTGAGATCACACTCGCAGTTCAAGATCAGAACCAGGCGCAAGAATTAACAGTCAACGCGGGGGGGAACTCTGTTAACGTTTAACCTGGGCGAGTACTTACATGTTTTTTAACCACGCACCGGGACGGCCATTGGAGAGCGCGTGGGGGCGCGGTGGGTCATGTGACCCACGTTCACGAAGACACTACGTCCCGATGATGCAACACGCTCCGATGTGACTGTAGATTAAAGGTGCAATAGGCGATTTTAATTCATTTTAAACTTGTCCAAAAAAATTTAAACGTGAAGAATAGTTTTTTAAACGATTAAAAATAGTTATTTTTGCAATGGCATAATCAAGTGCATTCTGTTCCTAAGAAAACCTTTTCAGAAAACTACACCCCTCGGTGTGGTTCACCTGCTTGGACTCTAGAGGTCGCCTTGACTAGTGCACCAGTAGATTTGTCGGGATGTGCAACCTCTGGCTATAACACAAAATAACAGACACTCAGGTGAAATAAACATTTAGCCACACTGAACATAATGACATTTTGTGCTTTTGAGAACGAGTAATCCGAGTCAGTCCTGTTCTGCTGAATTTATAGCACAATAAACAATGTGCCCCAGGGGCAGAGGATAATCTCTTCTACAGCTGTAAAGTGAGAACTTAAAGGGAGTATTCTGATATTTTAATTTGCCTGCATAATTAAACAGTTAAGATTCAAATTATATTCAGTTTGTGACTGAATGTGGAACATTCCATTCTAGAGCACCCTGAGTCAGAATAACTCACAGTTGTGACATCAGAAGTATTTAAAGTGCCTATCCAGTAATTGATTACACTTGTATTTTTCATTTCAGTTCATAAGCATTGCATATTTATATGCAATGCCTTAAAATTGGCTTAGATTTAGCTCTATAGATTTGCATTCATTTGTACATGTATGCAGAGCTATGAATTTTCAATTTGTTTTAGGCCTTTTATTCCACCCATACTTCCACCAGGTTCATGCATCTCAAAAGACCCACGCTGCAGGTGAACTGGTGATTTCATTAGGGTTATGATGTAAGAAACCCTGGCCGTCTGAATTTGCTTACTTCTGCAGTTTCCAAACACAAATGCTCAGCCGTGGCTGTAGCTGCTTTTTTATGAATGGTACATCTTCTAGCACAACACCAACACCTAAGAACAACACCACATGGACATGTTAAATAGGTTATAGGCAGGTTCATAGTGGAGGGGGTCTTCAGTTCGTCTAAAATAAAGGTGGAGAACAATGGGGGCTAAATTAATATTCATGTGTCTGGTTACAGGCACAGACTGGCTTTGCAATAATCGAGTCCAGTCTCAAGAACATAAAATTCTCTGAGTTGTTTATGTCTCAGCATAATTTTGACTCAGCGTTTTCTTGGCCTCAAGGTAAGGCGAACTTTGAAATTGTCCTTGAGGCTGACTGAGTGCAGCTCTTCTTTCAGAGGTCTTTGGACTCTAACCCTGCTAGAGTTTTTAAATGTCTCAGTGTCATTTCTGGACTGAGAATAGTCCACTATTCAACCAACAGCGTCCTGTGGTCAGTATCATGAGTCTACTGATGAAGGACAGTCCACAACCAGCACAAACTGTGTACAACAAATGAGCTAGTTTCTGTGAGTTTACATCTACAAGGTGGACCAACGAAGTAGGTGTGTCTAACAGAGTGTACCATGAGTGGACACTGTTTTAAAACTTGAGAAGCACAGCTCAACCCACCTCCACAACATCAGTGTCACTGCAGCGCTGAGAATAATCCACCACCCAAATCATACCTGTGGTGGCTTAAGAAATTGTGCAGGGAATCAAGTGGACTACAGTCTGTAATTGTAGAAGTAGAGAGGGCTCCTGTATGGCCAATGGAGCTGGTCAAATGGGCAATGATTAGATACAAGGTGGGTGTTCCTAACCCAGTGATTGTTTTGTGTACGTTCAATATCTGTATTTTTTATTTTTCATTTATTTATTGATTTTTTCTTTGTACCATTGCTTTACCCAAGAAAATAATGAAATTATTCCCAAAAATTAAGTTACCAACTTTATATACATAAAACTTATAATAGTCTGAAAATAGACCAATTTCTACATAAATATACTTGAGAATAAAAAGATATGTAGTAGTCATGGAAATACAACATACTACTGATTCCAGTCCTTTGTCTTCTCGTTCTCTGATTTAGTTTTCATGTTATCTAAATATCCTAACAGCGTAACATATTCAGTGAAGGAAATGTTTGTGAAACTGGTGCTTTTTTACGTCGGCACCCTCCTAAACATTTGTATATACTCCTGTAAGACGGTATATGAAAAATACCATCATTATTAAAATATCATAATTATTAGTAAATATATCTGCACATCTGAAGTTAAATATAGGCCACATACGTCAAGTAAACATGTCATAATTCGCAGATCACGTTACTGCTGTAGCTCGATCGTGCCGCTTCTCCCTGTTCAACATAAGGAAGATTAGGCCATATCTAACTCAACATACAGCACAGCTCCTCGTTCAGACGTTAGTAATCTCCCGTCTAGACTATTGCAACGCCCTCCTGACAGGTCTTCCGGCCTGTGCTGTGAGACCGCTACAGATGATCCAGAATGCTGCAGCACGCCTGGTCTTCAACCAACCAAAAAGAGCACATGTCACACCCTTATTAGTTGAGCTGCATTGGCTACCCTTAGCTGCTCGCATCAAATTCAAATCACTAATGATGGCCTTCAGAGTATTCACTGGTTCTGCTCCCATCTTCCTCAATAGACTCTTAAAACCATACGTTAGCGCCCGCCCTCTCCGTTCCTCAAAGGAGCGCCTACTAACACGACCAACCCCCCGTACAGGTCAGTCGAGGCTATTCTCATCTCTGGTACCACACTGGTGGAACGAGCTTCCAAGCACTATCAGAGCAACAGAAACCCTCTCTGCATTCAAAAAATCATTGAAAACCCAGCTCTTCCGAGAGTATCTTTTGCACTGAATGTCTATCTTTAATGCACTTATTACTTCCTGGCATATTGCACTTAATGTAAGGTACTTTGTATAATTTGTGCTGTAGTTCGAATGTTAGATCCTCTTTTGTAAGTCGCTTTGGATAAACGCGTCTGCCAAATGCATAAATGTAAATGTAAATGTCATAAGATAAAATGATCTGAAGATCCAATTTAAAGAGTCAATTTTGTGTGAGATTTAGTACATATAATCTGCGAGCAAATATATCCAAATCCACTATCCACAAGTTACTTTGGTATGAAATAAAATCAACAGACAGTGTGTGTGATGCATAACAAAACAATGAGGTAGTGTATTCATTCATTTACAAATGGGAAGAAGATATGCAAAGTGGCGTTTATATGGTACAGTGTAGCAAGTTTTCAAAGCACACATTTTCACATAGTAATAGAAAATATATAAGTTCATTCTTCGTTTGTTCAATTTCCAGTGAAAAATGACATTAAGTACAAGATATTTATCTTTAGGATATAATTATTTGCATATATCGATATAAAAAATAATACATTTGCACAAAGAAGTTGAGAAGAATGTAAAAGGCAAATAATTGATAAATTTGAAATCCTGTATTAAGGAACTAACTGCGACCCTGAAATGGAGAAGCGGAAAAGAAAATGTATGTATGTATGTATATTCAGGAACTGTAAAAATATACAGAGAAAAATGGATCTAAACCCACAAGGCCTAGTAGACCACAGTCTTGAAGCCTTCCTCATTGAGAAAATCTCAGGCTATAATCTGGCTTCTTATCTAAACATATCCACAGGTGTTTCTGTTTATTCTTCCATTATGAGAAGACAACTCAGTGATGTCTATATAAAAGGATGTGTAGCTATCAATACTAATGAAGAAGAAAAATATAAAGAAAAAATATAATGAGAATGGGCTCAACATTATTGTCTTAGATGGCTTGATCAGTTTTCTTATAATTAAAATATTTAATTTAATTTAAAATATATATAATAAAATGTTAACAAAAAATTAAATAAATGCACAATAATGTAGGTCTAACAGTAGATATCATCTTGCCCCTAAACACATTTTATGGTTTGTGGATAAACGTAAGTTCACATTTTAGTTTTATTTTATGTTGTTGTTGTTTTGTGGGTTTTTATTTTCGTCCCACAGAGTCTGATGTGTTATCTGTAATGCCAACTACATTTCCTGCATGCAAATGTCTGAGCCTGTAAAATGTGCCTTTCCTGTGGGGCCTGTGTATACAGTTGTGGTAGGACTACGCCCTACAAAGCAGCTTTGTTTATCAGTTTACATATGCAGGAAGAAAGACTAGTACCTAGTTTGGTGTTGCACTTTTAAAACCAATAACCAAATGATGTGAGCTGCTTTACTCTGTGAAGACTGGTGAACCTGTGACAGGTAGACAGCACTGAACAGTGATGAGTCTACTGCTGCACAACTCACAGTAGCCTGTAATGTTTTCCCAATTTTGCTTAACTGCAAGCAGTGCACTTCTGTAAACTGAAGGTCAACATCCCTTTTGTTGTTCTACACTGGAATATTTTGTTTGAATCTACTCTGGACAGCTTCATTCTTGCACTTCTGAAGGGATTGCCAAAATCTACAAGTTTGTGCACATTGCCTGTAATCCCCCAAGGCAGGCTGTTTTTGCTTTTGCAATTACTGTAAAAATGTGGGTTGGGTGTTACACGAGTTAATCCTGTACAAGAGATGAGGAAGACGTGGCTCAGGTTGCTTGTGCTGAGCTTTTTATGTTTTTGTACAGATCAAGGTAGGTCAAGCAATTCACATGTACAGCCTCTTGTTTATGTTGAATACTCTGAAGTTCTGTTCATTTAATTTGATTTAACATTATGACCATTCTGTTTGCATTTAGCTGATTCATGTGCTGTTGGAGTACTTGGGGAATCTGTCTCTCTGCCCTGTCTTTATAATGGACCAGAGAATTTAACCTCAGTAAACATCTCACTTGAATGGAGAAAAGGTCCAGATGTGGTGTACAAGGCTGTGTGGACAGAGCAACATGAGCATCGAATCTCTATCAATGTCAGTGCAGGGATAACAATGTCCTCCTTGGCACAAACTGGAAATTTCACCATGGTGTTAAGTAACATAAGCTTCTCAGATGCCCAGAATTACAGTCTACATCTATACATTCCTGGTCATGGAGCTAGTGCTTTGATATGCACAATCTGCCTCACAGTTGCAGGTAATACAAGTATTCGTGCTAATTTTAAGTTGCCATATGTTCTATACCCATGGTCAAACCAATCATTCATGGATTTTTTGGTGTACTTCTACCACATAAAGCTGTATGGATTTCTAATATTCAGAAGTTTGGAATAGCTTTGCAATTATATCAAGCCAATTTTTTATTAAAATGTTATTGTTTAGAGCATTTAATAGTTTCAAATAAGGCTTTCATAGCATTGGTTCACCACAGTGTTTTTCTGAAAAAACTTCCCAGCTCATTTCACTGTCACTGTGTTACTGAGAAGGGTGGGGTGGAGGGAGAGGAAACCGGATTGGTCTGCCAGTCATGGGGCGTTTTCCTGAACCTGCTGTTCACTGGTACATCAGCCAGTGACAGCAACCCAAAGTGAAGACAGTCACTACAAAGTCAATCACTCTGCCCCATTCCATGTTACTGTCCTCTATGCAATTATCCCACCAGACATTTCCTATCTGTTTCATACTCACTGTCTACCGTATTAAAACTAAATCATCTCAATGCAAGTAAAAGCAGCTGCACAGGCATATCTTACCACATGAAATAGAAACCCATTTTATGAAGCACCGAACATGAGTTTTGTTCTTATGATTCATCTAGAGACAGTGTGGAACCCTGTATGCCATGATTCAGTGGAAGATTAGTAAGTCATCAGAGACAGCTCTGAGGGAGATTTTTCTTGCCGCTGTCGCCCCTGGCTTGCTCACCTGGGGGATTTTTACATTCTTTACATTTTTACATTTTATGTCATAACTTTGTCTTTACTGGAATTCTGTGAAGCTACTTTGTGACAACATCAGTTGTAAAAAGTGCTATACACATAAATTAGATTTGATTTTTAATAGTTTACATGTTTCAGCACTCAGTAGGTTGGTTGTGTGAGATATAGTTGGCACACATTTCACAATAACAGCAGTTACATTTAACTGGGTCAGATCTTGCAGAAATGTCAATGGTGCCAGTTAAAGTTTAGTGACCCTGTCAGTGTAACTTATCGCCCCAATCCCAATCTTCCTACTACCACCTTTACACTTCTCGTTTGCGTATGCCCACTGCAGTTGAAAAAAGCAGCTGGAGTATGTCAACATATGTAAATATGCATGCAGGTAATTGGCTATGGTTAATTGGTTGGCATTGGTCCAGCTTGGGTTGGCTCAGGACCATCCAGGCTATGCCCTATGATATTATTACATTTATTAAACTGATGTCATATTTACCTCAAGGGTAGCATCAGGTAGTGTCCTGCCTTGTCTGTGAAGAGTTTGGTGTGTTCTCCCTGTGTTTGCATGGGCTTCTTTTGGCTGCTCCAGATTCCTCCCACAGTCCATAAACACATGTTGGTAGGTCGATTAGTTGTCCAAAGTGTCCATAGGTGTGAGTGAATGTGTTAGTGTGTGGTGCCCTGTGATAGATTGGTGCCCCGTCTAGGGGGTGTACCTGTGGGGGTGTCTTTAACTAGATAAGCAGTTACAGACAATGAATGAATGAATTTGGTCGCTGTCCAATGAAAAAGATATCTCTCCTAAAATAGGAGAAGGAGATACAGGGAAGGAAGAACCTTCTTAACTTTCAATGAAAGTTAATATAAAAAGATTTTATTCTAAGTAATTTTGGAGCATTTCTATTGGTTGATTCGCCATGAAATTTTCACACAATATAAAGGACTGCTGCTGTGTTCAAATGATGGAGAAAACTAAAAATCCACAAAAAATTGAGATACATGTTTTGAATTGGTCACCAATGATACATACTTCATAAAGGAAGATTTCTGGGAACCAGTAATTTGTGCAGAAATACATTTCTGGATAATATTCTTATTGGTCTTTATGTAACATAAGTAAATCCAGTCACAGCTTTTATTTTTATTATTGAGCAAACCACTCACATTCTAGTCTTCTGGCGAGAGATTTGACTATTTTCAGGTAATATTAAAGTTCAACAAAAAAAAGTGTGCAGATGCACTGGTCCTAAAGTTCTAAAGAGTCAGATCTGTCCTGTGTCTTGGTTTGGGTTTTATGGGACATTTTATTTATAATTTTCAGTTTTGTAAAATATAGAGCAGAAAATAATGAAAGACACATGGGTCACAGAAATGCATCCACACATGAAGAGATTATAATAAGTTATCTTTCTACATATGCCTGTAAAAGACTGTAGAAAAACACTGTACTGTTAGGCTTGGCTGCACTCCACAGTGAATGGTGTTTAAACAGTAGTGATGTGCTATGAGGCAAGTAGTGTCCAAATTCTACTCTCAACTCTTTGACCCCTTGAGCACTTTGCTCACCCATCATCAAATATCTTCAAAATGCACATTTCAATGAACGCCTTGGTGCTTAGATGCCAGTGTATTTCTATGGAGGTCAAACGATATCTTTTTTTCTATGTTGTACCTGTTAGCAATATATGTGGCTAAACATCTGAATTCAGTAATTATTTTATTCAGTAAATATTATATTCAGTAACCATATTGTGTTATGCTATAGCAAATCAGCAATTCCTTTCATTTTCATTTAAAGTCTGTAAGGAATATAGATTGAATCTGTGTATCATTCTGTTTTGGGACAGCTGGTGCGGAGTCCACCCCTGTGCGTGAAACTGCATTCATATGGATCCTTAGCATTATTCTTTGTGTGTTAGTGATTGTGCTGGTGACAATTACTCTGTGTTTCCAGAAGAAATGGGACAAGCAGGCTAAAAAAAAACAAGAAGGTAATGAGGTCTCCTTTAAAGTCAGTTATATGGTATGTGACAATATACTGCATAAAAGAACTGTTCTAAAACGTATTATTCTGCCGAATTAGTGTGTGTGTGTGTGTGTTTCAGATGATTCAGACTGTGAGGAAACAGAAATGATCATGCTGGACACAGAATACTTGGAAAGACAGCCAACCAAATACAGCATTATATGATCACCATGATTGTACACTACATGCTGTAATCATGCTATGTTAAAATATTAGTGAAGCAACTGTAGCTATGACATTTTGTTTGTTCCATGTTCAGAGAAAATAACCACTGACCTTAGGACAATGAACTCTATTCATAATCCATTAAACAGATAATCTTTTAACAAGTGTGAGTTAAAGTGTGCAGAATTATTACTTATTTATCTTGAGGGAAAAAAAGACCATTCTTGGGTCAGTGTTCCCAGATATATTTTCACATCGGTATTTATATCATTTTGCTTGCCTCTGTTCACCATCCTGCATCACTGTTGATTTTTTAGCTGGTACGTTCTTTTTCACATTTTATTTTTAATTAAATTTTCCTCATTTTCACTGCCGTGTGTCTTTTTTGTCTTTTTGCTCTCAGTATCATCAGTATCCCCAAGCATTTTAATATTGGGTCTGTCTCACAAAGCATGCCAAACTCAGACAGGGTTCTTGGAATTTTAGCTTCACAAAAACTAACAAACATTACAGCAATGAACCACTTTTTATTGTGGTAACTTCAAGTAAATCAAGAGAATAGGCTTCATTCCAAAGAATTGTTAATTCTGAGTCGTCTTGCATCCAGGCATGAGTGACCATCCCAGAACATCCGTTTTTATGCCCTTTCTTGTGCAAGGTTGGGTCAGCACCTGGCCGCAAAGTTTCAAAAGCTGTTTATTGCAGGTCTTGCCCTTTGATCCAGCCAGTGGTTTGATAATGAGTTTTAGATTCTGTGAGGCATTTGAGGCATTCTGCTAGACTACACTATGGGCTTCTTCAGCATAACTGAAGTTTTCTCAGGCCTCAAACAGCACACAGGCCAACTCAGAGTTCAACTCAACTTCACAATTTCAACATTATTATTAAGTATTTATTCATTAAACACCATTATTCTGTTAAGTGGAGCCAAAGGTTAGAATAGTTTCCTTTAATTCAAGGATTAATGTGTTTTTACTTCAATCATTATTGATTTCAAGATCATTAGAAAATATGAGCAGGAAATGGAGCAGAAAGTTGTCCATATCAATGATGTGAATCCAAACTATAACAGTCCTGGAGCAAGTCAGCATGCAGCCTATGTTGCCATGGTTACACAGCCCTTAAAGCAGTATGTTTGTTATTGTCTGCATTGTCTGTAACCGCTTTTCCAATTCAGGGTAGCGATGGGTCCAGATCCTACCCGTAATCACTGGACGCAAGGCAGGAACACACCCTGGAGGGGGCGCCAGTCCTTCACAGGGTGACACACACTCGCATATTCACTCACACACTCACACCTACGGACATTTTTGAGTCCCCAAACCATCTAGCAACGTGTGTTTTTGGACCGCGGGAGGAAACCGGAGCACCCGGAAGAAACCCATGCAGACACGGGGAGAACACACCAACTCCTCACAGACAGCCATATGGAGCAGGACTAGAACCCATAACCTCCAGGTCCCTGGAAATGTGTGACTGCGACACTACCTGCTGTGCCACCGTGCCGCCCTTTATTGTCACAAATGAATGTAAATACATAATTTCAAGATGGGTTTTTTCTTCTAAGAGTCTTCTAAGAGCTATCACCTTAAACTTACACATTAGGGCCTACTATGTATACTATGGTCAATCAAAGCAGCTATTATCTTTATTATTATACATGTGATTTACAAAATCATTTTCAATATTAAATATCAAAGCTTCACCAGTGATGGAGATTTAATTCTCATACAGTTTCATTATTTATAAAAATTGATGACTTCATTCTAAATTAACTTCAGCATGAATAATAATTAATGTTCTGTGAGTAACAAATTACCATAAAGAATCTTTTCCCATGTATGTGTGAAATTTCAGATATTCGCTGATTGAGCTAAAACTCTTCTTGACCCCAGCTCAGCTCTCATGAACTGTACCGACGCTGTAAATGTCATTACGTCTCTGCTTTGTGATTGGAATCTGCTGACGAACATCGGCCAAGTATTGCAGGTCTAGGAGATACAGGAAGAAAAGCAATAATTGAATTAATATATTCAATTAAGATAAAAACAGGGCATACGTTATAATTAAGTTGTATAGTCATATGTTATGTTATATATAAGGCAACAGTCCTCAATCAATACATTCTAGATGCTACAGAAATTGTGACACTGATATAACAAACCTCTATTTTATATATGTCTGTGTTTTATAAATTAATTGATATCAAGAAGCTGTGAGGATTTGATTGCATTCAGTTACATATAGTTCAACTTTCAGGAATTAACTCAGTTAGTAATTAACTCAGATAGTAATAGTTCACTTATTTTCCATGTATATTAAACAAAAACTGAAACTCACCAATGTCTGCATACACAACAGCCTCTTCTGACCCTGCTTTTGTGATTACCTCACCCCTGCACAAGTACAGAACACAATCAGCTCATTCTACCCAACACTGCCGATGGTGACCTGTGTCAATGTTTATGTTGCTCAGTTAATACATAAGTAGTTCTCACCAGGGATTGACCACAGAGCTGTGACCCCAGGCCACATAGCTGGCAGTCTCATCCCTCGCTGGTGAAGCAGTAGCCACATAGACCTGGTTATCCACTGCCCTACCAGAACAAAACACAATGGCAAACATAAATATAGAAGAATTAATACATGAACATAATGATGTAAAGTCAATAATTTATGTATATTATATTTTGAGGCAAGTTTATACTGTGGGTATGTAGTTCGCAAAGTATTAACTTGTAGCTACAGGGTTCTATTTGTTACATTATTATCATAGAGTCAATGCAAAACATGTGTCAGCTCAGCTGATTGAGTACATTAGGCATAAGAGGAGGATGAGTTTTTTGGCTGAACCATCACTTTAATTCAAGAGTACAGGCACTCACCGTGCCCTTTGCAGCAGCTCCCAGTGGGCTGGACCTGTGGTCATATTGAAGGCACCGGGAAATACCAACAGCTGACAACCTACAAAGAGCAACACAGAGGGAAACTTTTGAAAATAAAGATTATAAGCCAAGCTGTTGCAGTGTTTATTATAAACCGAATTTATCCACAATTCATGCCTCAGCCACACTACATGAGCCTGGTCAAATGCAAAAACTGTCACAGGTGTACTCTCATATACAGAAACATCATCTGTACATCCACAACATTAACATTATCTAATCTCATTGTTTGGCTCATTATCACCACTAAATGCTAAATCAAATTTGACAACTTCACAGCTAATACAACAGTAAGGTATTATCTAATTCCAACCTGATGTACTCAGTTAATTTGGCCGCAGCTATTAGGATTTTGCCAGATGCATTCTTTCTTATTGGTTATTATACAACTTTGTGTACGTCTGCATAGAGATGGACACCAAACGGAAACCAAGTTACATTTGAGTGCATACCATTTTATTTCCCATGAGTTCCTGTTTGTGGTTGGTTATTGTGCAAGTCTGTACTAAACTCTCTTATAACTTATTATCACTGCTCAAATATTGCACTTCGTTTACAAAACCTATGTTGGAAAGTGATTAATTTCATATTAATTCTATATTTTATTCTGATTCTCTTATACTTTGTTATAGGTCACTGTGAACTCTTTCAGAGTTGTTTGTCTCTTCTCTGCCTGTGTATTATCAGTTTATAACCTTGGTGCTTGGGGGGGGGGGGTTGTTTATGGAACAATTGAGGGTGATAACATTTTCTATAATATGTGTTTGCTCCCACTGACAGTGGGAGAGAGTAACCAAGTCGTGACCAAGAAACATCTCTGTAAACTTTTCCATCTCTACTTTAAAATACAACATCCTTACTCTCTTCACACATGCGTGACTCTGTCTAATTCATTCTCAACAACCTCAATCCAACACCTACCTTTCTTAGCATAAATCTGAGCAAGCTCTGCAAAGCGTATATCATAGCAAATTCCAACTCCAACCTTACAGAACGCTGTGGATGAAAAATAAGAGAAATTAAATCCAACCTAAAGAAATATAACCATATAGAATCAGCTGCAGTGGACACTCACGAGTTTCAAACATGGATAAGCTGCTTCCTGGACTTAATGTCTCAGACTCCTGGAAACGTATTTTTCCTGGAACATCAATGTCAAATAGATGGATCTGTAAGAAAGTGGTACAGACAACACTTAATGGAATAACACCCATTAAAGCAGTAGCTATGATTTGGTAAATATTACTCTTGCATTGATTACATTCGCATATGCTCGTGTGTGCTGCCTTTGGTACATTCAGTAGTAATTTTGCTGAGACATCTTTTGGATCACAACCATGATATTCTTACTAAGAATATTTTCCCTTAAGGGAAAATCAAAAAAAGAATGTTTCTTAAAAATAAAACATTTTAACACAACACAGCACAAATAATGGAGTTTTAACAAAAATAGTGTCTCACATATGATAGTTGTTTGGGTTTCTTTTGAAATAATGTCATATGATTTAGCTCCCCCTACATAAAAGCCAGCTACAAAAGACTCCTAACCCTGAAGAACAATGTAAGATTGGGGAAAAGGATCTAAAAAGGACGAAAAATGATTTGTTAAGAAGCAAGATATAATAAGCTTTCGATATAAACAATCATAAATGTCATGCAGAGTGTAGCACACTGAGCTAAAAGGTTTATGCCAGTGATTAGATGTACCAAACTTGGAGTAGTGTCTCCAACAGAGGAAATAAACAAGTCATTTAAAAATTACTTTAATTCTCCAATTTGTTATTTGTGGATTGGACGTCCCTACTCAAAACTAAGCTATTGGAAATGGGCCTTTCCTTAGACACCTAAACATTGTCCTGCTCAAAATCAAACCAAAGGACCAGATGGAAAGGACCCTTTGGAATGAGTCAGTCACCATCCAAACTCATTGACAAATGCTGACTTCAAGATGTTATACAATGTCTGAGCCAGTAGCCCTGAGACAGCAGTTTTGAAAATGACTAGTCCAGATCAAAAAGGCTTTATCAGGGGAAGTCTTGCTTCTGATAATACTCGTCAACTTAAACATACTGGGTGCAGCAAACAATTCTACCTTCCTATGGTCTGCTACTTTTAGATCAAATGTATGGTCAAAATATGTTTCAGCTTTAAGTGGCCATATCCTTTGAGGAATTTAAAAGGAGTTTTATTTTGGAGACAAATGTATCAATGATCTTATCGCTGTATGCTAATTCTAATGCTAAAAACACTAGAAAATGTTCATATATTCCAGGATAATAGTTACTCTGAAAATTAGCATTAATGCTGAATAATACTCACAAAAGTAAGATGCCTCCCTCCCAAAATTTATATTACAAAAGAGGACTATTTTTCAAAATGTTCCTTTATGGAAAAGTCTAGAACAATAGTTCATTCATTCATTCATTCATTATCTGTAACCACTTATCCGCGGTGGGTCCAGAGCCTACCTGGAATCATTGGGCGCAAGGCGGGAATACACCCTGGAGGGGGAACCAGTCCTTCACAGGGCAACACAGACACACATTCACACCTACGGACACTTTTGAGTCGCCAATCCACCTGCAACGTGTGTTTTTGGACTGTGGGAGGAAACCGAAGCTAGAACAATAATTATAAATTATAAATTTAACTATAAATTTAATAAACCCTCTCTTTTTTCTACTTTAGAGTTAGGTCAGCTTGAAAAGTTTGGAGAACCATCGCGACTTAAGTTGGATACAGCGGGTTCCAAGACAGATAATATGATATATCTATGATATCTTAAACTCCCAAAAATATATGAAAGCTTGGATAGCGATATTTCAGAACTGGGAGAAAAAATAGACTGGGATGCAATTTGAGACAATCCTGCCTGTGCTTTGAAAAAACAAAATCATATAAAGTCATATAATGGCAGCATTGTTTGGAGACTATAACAGTAAGAAGTAATATCCATTAATTTACTTTTTTTTTTCATACATAGACACATAACTGAAATTTTGAAGGAACAAGTTTACTTGGAAAAATATAGTTTATTACAGAATAACTTTACATAGCACTATTGTCTAATATTGTAAAACACACTAACCTTTCTATGTTTGACCAGTAGCTTACCATCAGGACCAAAAACTGGGCAGGTGTTAAAAAGTTTTCCACCATCCTCCTCTGGAATGGAGCCTATAGATCGAAAGGCATATATACATGCATCTTTTACTCTGTGGAATCATTCACTGATTTTTAAAAATACAAGACTTAAACATCTTACCTCCTACTAAGTATATTCCACACTGCCTGGCTACCTCTGACAAAACCTGGGCTGATTCTCCGGGGATTTTCTCAGCATACTCTGCAAAAAAACCTGTTCCATATGGAGAATTGAAGCACTCCTACAGAGACATAATAAAAGAAAATGACAAGTAAGAATCACTATATTGCTAAATCAAATCCTAGAGGAATTTCTAACAAGGATAAATAGATTAAAGCAATTTACAAGTATATTAATAGTTTCTTTTGGCAATAAGTGGAAAACCTTGGGAACATTTAACCTAAAATCATCTTACATGGAACTTACAGGATGATTTATGATCACTGCATACAGATTGTACTGTAAAACATTTATTAATTTTCTTCTACAAAAAACTGCTTTGCAAAACAAAACAAAAATAATCAGATTAATTATTGTCTCTTCCTTCTCTTATTAAAAAATCAACCTCAGTTTCATAAAAACAATTATTAACATTAAACAACGGACTGGCATACTATCAAGTGTTTGTTCTATCTTGTGTCCAATGATTCTGGGTAAGCTCAGAACCCACTGCAACCCTGATTAGGATGAAAAATTATAGATGTTGAATTAAAAACCTATGTTTCTTTGAAGGGCGGCACGGTACTGTTGCAGTCACACGGCTCCAGGGACTTGGATGTTGTGTGTTCGATTCCCGCTCCGGGTGACTTTCTGTGAGGAGTTTCGCGTGGGTTTCCTCCGGGTGCTTGGGTTTCCTCCCACGGTCCAAAAACACACATTGGTAGGTGGATTGGCGACTCAAATGTGTCCATAGGTGTGAGTGAATGTGTGAGTGTGTGTTGCCCTGTGAAGGACTGGCGCTCCCTCCAGGGTGTATTCCCACCTTGCGCCCAATGATTCCATGTAGGCTCTGGACCAGATAATGAATGAATGAATGAATGTTTCTTTGAAACGGTCACAGTGGATTGCAGTGTCTCTCTCCCTCAGCCCCTCGTACTTATGGTTTTTGTATTGTCTTGTATTATCGTATTGTATTGTATATATATTGTTTTGTATTTTCTTAGCCATGTCTTTTGCACTTTAATGTGTGTGCACTGTTTTATGTTTGCACTAGCTTTGCACTAGTTGCACTTTAATGTTGTGTATTGTTTTATGTAGCACCTTGGTCCTGAAGGAACGCTATTTCGTTTCACTGTATACTGTAAACACTGTATACTGCAGAAATGACAATAAACGTCTTGAACTTCAACTTAAACTTGAGGGCCACTGTTTCTAAACTCTTCTTCAGGGTTTGTAGTTTTTGATTAGTTAAAAAAAATGTATTGTGTCAGTGGGGAAGTTCCCAACACAGTAGATAAAAACATTTGTATGATTCAAGCTGACAAATGCAGTTAAAATATCTAGATGCTTTATGCTCCTCAAAGGTATTTTCAGTTATTCATTCATTGTCCATAACCGCTTATCCAGTTTAGGGTCACGGTGGGTCCAGAGCCTACGCAGAATCACTGGGTGCAAGGCAGGGACACACCCTGAAGGGGGTTCCAATCTTTCACAGGGAGACAAACATTCACTCACACCTATGGACACTTTTGAGTAGCCAATCCACCTACCACCTTGTATTTGTGGACCATGGTAGGAAACCAGAACCCCTGGAGGAAACCTACGAAGACACAAGGAGAACACACCAAACACAGTCCTCACAGACATGGAGTAGGACTCAAACCAACAAGCCCAGGACCCTGGAGCTCTGTGACAGCGACACAACCTGTTGTGCCACTGGGCCACCAAAATGCCTTTTCATGAATAATTATGAGGCACCAGCAAAGTGGGGTGGGTATAATTTGTATAATATTAAATTGGAAATTGAATCAAGAACAAAGGGTGTGCTGGACAGCTTTATTATAATTAGTTTTAACAAATTATTCAAGCTTATTAATTATAAATCTGAGATATCTAAAAACTAGCCGATCAAAATTGAAGTATTCGGAGTTTTTAAAGACAGTATAGGGAAGAAATAGATTTACTGTAAATTACTGCATGAATTTCACATGTAAATAAAAAGATGAAATCCTGTAAAATAAGATTGTAACAACTGTAAAAACAAATAATGAATATAAAACTCTATTACTAGTTCATACTTACAGGCAGGACCACGACCTTTGCTCCCTGGCCTGCTGCCTCCTTCACTAGACTACAGGCTCGGTGTAGATTATCAGCTTTGACCTTAGTGACCAGAAGCTGCACCACAGCCAGCCTAAACTCTGACAAAAATCAGTTAATTAATGATCTGAAATTAGGTAAAACAACTCAACAACACAAATATTAAAAGTTAGTGTTAGAGAGCACCCCCCCCTCTCTGGTGTATATGATGTAGTGGAGGAATATAGCTAAGTGTGTTCTTGGATAAGACCTCAACACCTTTAGCACATCAGGGGCACTGCCTGACTGAGCCTACAGTGTCCTGCGACCACAACGTGTGAAGCAAAGGACGAAAAGCACAAAGTGTGCAGTAACAGTGTTGTGTCTAACTTCTGCAAGATGGAGCATGTGTCAAAGCGGACAGCGAGTGGTCAGGGCAGAGCACTGAAGGATTGGGTCAAAGAGAGCTAACAATGTATGCACAACTACAGATGGACTAGTCTATAGAGCTACAGCGTACATCTGTATGGTAGTAGAGATGGACAATTTGAAAATGGGATTCACTGCAGATGTTTTTTTTCTAAGTAAAATATCTCAGTGAAATAATTAATAATTCAGTCAACAATACAGACACAGTGTAAATTTCTCATGTAATATAACTCTTATATAAATATTATTATACTATAATAATAAATATTTAAAAGAAGAATTCACTTACTTGTCATTGCCTTTGAAATACCAGACATGAATGTGTCTCCTTCAACAGAGCAGCACTCACTGTTTACTTCTACACAACCACGACACGGCGCTCTATGGCCGCTCGCTTCAACATAAAAGTCACTTTGGCAGATGAGCAAAGTCTCATTTACAAAAACATTGTATTGTAACCTTGCATTTTTAAACAATATATCCTTTTTATATACACATTTTCCAGAAATAAATTGCATAATTATTTTTACTTTCTTTTTTAATTCAATACTTTAGTATAAATAACAATATCCGATTTCAGCGCTAGGCGGCGCTGGGAACCTGCGGACTGCTCGAGCTCTGTTACTGAAGAGAAGAAGTGTGAACTGAAGACTTGACAACATTAGGAGAATTAGTTTGATACAGTTCTGTAAATTCTGCACTGTGTGATATTTACGTTTTGAATAATAAGCAGTAAACGGTGAGGTGCAGCGGTTTTCTTTTACACTCTGTTTACTACTTCACAATCACGTTTAATATGTGACTGGAAGCAGGAGTTGGAAACTCAAGGAGTTACTGGATGCTGTAAATATGGAGATAAAAATGTATAGGTTCATGTGTAAACATGTTCTGATGATGTGCAGATATGCGAGCGGTTGGCGAAGGTTCTCACTGTGGACAATACAAAGCAACTCCTCCAGTGTAATCAAACTTACTTCAAATCAGACAAAAATCCTGGTTAAAGGAAACACACTGTTACCTTCTTCAGTTCTTAGTTTAGGGACTTCATATGGAAGCATATCACTTCAGTCGTGTCTGTCACACAGGACATTCTCAATGACTCAATGCAAATTAAAGAGCAAAAATACCCACCCTGGTCATGAAAGGGTGGAGGAAGAAGATGATGCTGGAGAAGATGAAGAGGATTTCATTGCTGACAACGAAGTTGAGGAGCTGTTTCAGCAGCAGATTCCCACAGGAATTGGTGAAGAGGACCACAGGGTCTTCATCGTGCATCCTGATATAAAATGGGGACAAAAAAAGCAATACCTGACCACAGGTAAGTTTTCTTCCCTCAAAAGCTCCTAAGATATTGACAAACAAAATACTCTGTACCAATGAAATTAAATATTCAATATTTATTATATATATTTTTTCCTTTGTTCATTTGAACAACTCCTTCACATAGCTCTATCCTGTGAAGTAAGACAGAGCTTAATCTGGGACTGTTGTAATTTACTGGCAATCCATGCACACACACACAAAAGTGTATCTCTTGTGGTTTCCCTTAAGCTGATCTCCAGATGGAAGAAGCTGTTGGCCTAGTGAAGACCTTACAGAACTGGAGCGTTGTTGACAAAATCAGCCTCTCTACCAAAACACCAGAGAAGAGGAGAATTTTTGGCAAAGGGAATTTCCAAACACTTACAGGTAAATTTTTTGGGGGATGCATTGATATGTTATGCAGTATTTTCATGCACATATTTGAAAAGGCCAGTACAATAACTTTTTAAAATGTAGAAACTAGAACAGATTGGATTTTCTGTAAAGTTATGAATAAAATGAAAAAAAAAAGGCAAGACACATGGTTTAAAATAATAAAATCTAAATATGTATTTGTGGCTATCATTTATATGATCCTAATGTTATTCAGCAATCCTTATTCTTCCTTTCTGCATTTCCATAGAGAGGATCCGAAGAACACCTGGTGTTACGGCAGTTTTTATGAACGTTGAACGCTTGACACCATTGTCTGAGGTGAGTAAAATAATAATATTATTGTTATATATATTTTGCTTATATATATTTAGATTTCTTTTTTTTATTTGTTGTGGGCTCGATGTTTCATGTATTTGCACTTTATTTTGTGCTTCTTGTATCTTTTACATGGTGTGAAATACTTTCTGATTTTAGAAGGTGTAGAAATAAAATATTTAACATTTATATTTAAAAAACAATTTAATATTTTACAATAAACCTATCTAGACTATTTCTGCATTTTGCAGTAAACTTAATTTGGATTCTTATTCATATTTGTTTCAGTCCAAGAAGAGTGCTGTTTGTGTCCTAAAATAAAATTTTCAATGAAAGTAATTTTTAACATTTGAAATGGTGATCAGAATGTCTGTGACGGACATTTTAAGAAAATATATTAGAACATGACAGATAGCATATGATCATAGCATCATATGATGTTTTTTTGCTGTGATTTTTTTAGAGGGATTTGCAGGAGTCCTGGGGTGTGAAGGTTTTTGACCGATACTCCCTGGTTCTTCATATTTTCCGCCGTAACGCCAGAACGAAAGAAGCCAAATTGCAGATCTCACTGGCTGAGATCCCTCTGCTCAAGTAAAAATGAACACATTCTGGGCAGCTCAAACTGTATTAAGATAATACATATACATTTTTATCCTAGGTTAATATATGAGGTAGACCTCAAATTTAATAGATAATACATCTCATATGGACTTTGTATTTGTCATATCATTGTACTAAGGTCACGACTAAAGAATGAAGGTGCAAACTTGGATCAGCAAGGTGGAGGGTCTAGGTACATCATGGGTTCAGGTAATTGACTGTATATTAATGGAAGTGTAAGTCAGCCTGCCACTGTCTGCTTCTGTGTGACTAAAACAAGCCTGACCTTATGTTGTTCTGCTTCCAGCGCGAGTGGCAGCTTTCCCAGTAGCTCCATCCGTAATGTGTGTGTGTGTTTTTTTTTATAGTTTTTTTTATTCTGTTTAAATCTCTAGATATTCCCTCTGGGGTCTGTCTGTCTGTCTTTGTTTGTTTGTTATGTATGTAGGTGAAACTCTGTATGAGGTCCAGCAAAGGCTGCTGAAAGAACGTGAGATGAAAATTCGCTCAGCTCTACAGCGACTGAAGAAGAAGAGGCACCTGCTCCGTTCTCAACGCAAAAACAAAGACCTGCCAATCATCTCCATCATGGGCTACACTAACTGTGGTGAGACTGGGGTTCCAATTAATTAATTCCTCATTTAAAATATTGAGAAAATAACAGTTTTAGAATTTTAGGAGTTGAAAGATGAATTATGTATATCTTAATTTTTACACTTAATTTGTCAAACTCAAGGTTGTGATTAAGCTATATTCGAGTGTAACTTGTAATGAAAAACAAGAAACACTTTTTTCAACAAGGCCTGGGCAATAAAAAGATAGCAGTATATATTGTGATACATACACCATTGATAACGTTCAGAAAAATGTTCAATATCACCAAATGACCAGGAAAGCACCTAATAAATATAGAGTTTGGGTTTAGGGACACACCCCAAATGTGCTCCCACCGTGGCTTTTAATCATCCTATCTGATCCCTTCCAGATGGACCATGCTATAAGAGACATGCAAACAGCCAATCATCTGTCGAGTTCTGTTGCCTCTTTAACTTGGAGTGTGAAAGGGAAATGACTGTAAAGAGATGTTGCTGTAGATTAAAAAGTCCCTAAATCCCAACAGACATTTCATTAAAACCTTTTAACTTGTGTTAAACAGGAATGGTTTGCTCCGGGTGCTCCGGTTTCCTCCCATGGTCCAAAAACACACGTTGGTAGGTGGATTGGCAACTCAAATGTGTCCGTAGATGTGAGTGTGTGAATGAATGTGTGAGTGTGTGTGTTGCCCTGTGAATGACTGGCACCCCCTCCAGGGCGTATTCCCGCCTTGTGCCCAGTGATTCCGGGTAGGCTCTGGACCCACCGCGACCCTGAACTGGATAAGCATTTACAGATAATGAATGAATGGATGAATGAATAAAACAGGAATAATACGTGTTTTCAATTTTTTACATTGGATTACGTTGTGTATTCAAAGCATGCTTTAAAAAATTGAAATGGTTAAATTATATTGCAGCTGCACTAAATTCTGCAAGAATTATGTGTCCTTAGGTAAGACAACGCTAATCAAAGCTCTAACTGGTGATGCTGGACTCCAACCTAAAGATGAGTTATTTGCCACTCTGGATGTCACAGTACATGCAGGGCAGCTGCCCAGTCATATGACTGTTCTGTATGTGGACACGATTGGCTTCCTGTCCCAGCTGCCACACCAGCTCATAGACTCATTTTCTGCAACACTGGAAGATGTGGCACACTCTGTATGTACATTTTAAAGTTTTTCCGTGAATAACACCAAATGAAAGATCAAAGTATTAAAGCATTCTGATGATATCTTTTTTCATTTGACAGGATCTCATTGTTCATGTGAGGGATATTAGCCATCCAGAGACTGTGAATCAAAAAGTAAACGTACTAAACATCCTAAAGAATCTTCAGATTCCAGAAAAACTCATGAACTCCATTGTAGAAGTGCACAATAAAATTGACCTCGTTGAAGGGTAAGACAATCAGTCTGACTTGTATATGTGCTTGATTGTACAATCACAGGTGTAGAAGTATAAGTAGTTTAATATTTGCTTATATGTGTTTATTTCATAGTTATGAATCATGTGAACCAGAAACAGTACCTGTGTCAGCACTTAAAGAGTTGGGTTTGGAGGATCTAAAGCAGAGAATGGAAGAAGCAGTTGTAAAGTCAACTGGGAAACAAACCATGACTCTAAAGGTCCAGCTGAACAGTCCACAGTTAGGGTGAGTGACAAGAAAGGATGGGAGATAATGATCTGCCATTGTAAAATTACACGACAATACACTTGCCTCAGCACATCACAGACATTATCATTATCTCTAGAATGCTGGCTAAATATCTGCTTCCTAAAACAAGGACAAAAACTTGTCTTTGTTGTGAAGCTCTGGATACCACCTCCTTGAGGACATTTTCCTAAAAGTGATTGAATATGTGTAAAATGCTGTCCCTGAAGAGTCCCTTAGAGTCCATTAACTAGGACCAATAATGCTACACTATAAATGTAAAGCCTATAAACTGCCTCATTCAGGTATGCTAGGCTCACTCTCTCTGCTCATGGCAGAGGCACCTGGAGTGTTTTTAACAACTGAGAGAACTCCAAGCATTATAATGCACAAACTGAAATGAGGATATTGCTCCATTCCTGCTCCATAGGTGGGTAAGATTGACTTATTTTTGCTGTTACTCAACACTTCAGGTGGAAATGTCTCCAAACTCGGGAGATAGCTAATCTCCTTACCAAAAGTGCTACAAAATCTGAGTTACAAATGAGTTTCTGTGTTAATTTAGAGACAAGTTAAACTTCAGCCACAGACAACAATCGTTATTTTCCCTCAGACACACTGTTCCAGACTGAGTTCCGGAATGAAACAACCAGAGAAAACTGTGTCGTTCCCTTTAATGATAACCTTATTTTTTTTATCAGTTAGTTTTTTTCTGATCCTTATTACACTGAATCAAAAATACTTCCTGTCTAAAAGTATTGCCGTATGACATTTTCATGGTTCAGCCGTACTGACAAGAGGGGTAACAGAATTTATTGTCAGTGTCATTAAAAACAAATCCTTATTTTTATATAGTTCTGATCTAATTTGTAGCAGGGAGGTTCTCGGGGCCTCCACATGAGACAGGATATTTTGAGAGATGACATTTATTACTGGTACCTTTATTATTTTTCATTGCTGAATTGTGCACATGGGTCTGAAAGAAAGTTGAATATTCTAGAACTGAAAGTGGGACTTGGATGATTATGGGATATCAAAAAAGTTGGTTTTGATATGGTAGGATAAGTCATATTTTAACTAGGGATGTTAAAACCAATAGCTCCAAATGGACACCACATCACCTTCCTTTCTTCTATGATACTACTACCGATTTATTTATTTGCTGAGTAATGGGGGGTCTATAACTCCTTGCCAGTCTTCTCAGAGTTCATCTCCACTGTGTGAAGCTTAGTTTTGTGTGTGGTCCAGGTATGCAAAAAATTAACTACTCCTTTTTTTGCTTTGTTTATGTATTTTCTGTGCAGGTGGCTGTATAAAGAAGCCACTGTCCAGGAGGTGCGTGATGTGGGAGATGATTGTACTGCCAGTGTGAAGGTAATCATCAGTGCTGCTGCATATGGGCGCTACAGGAAGCTGTTCCGGGTCACTTAGAAGCAGTGGCTGGTCTGTCTTAAAGTCAAATTAATCTATTTTTGATGTCATTTTCTTCCCTTGGACATAAAATACTTTGGAAAAGTCTTAGGAACATACTATTTTTATTATTTACATTAATTTATCTTGTCAATTTGTGTGGTGATTGTATAAAATTATGTATGCATAATTTGGGGGGGGCAGTAAAATGTAACAAGATTTATTTATTGGAAAATGTAGTGAGCTAGTATGAAGAACAAAATTTGGAGGTTGTGGGTTCGAGTCCCGCTCCGGGTGACTGTCTGTGAGGAGTTGGTGTGTTCTCCCTCTGTCCGTGTGGGTTTCCTCTGGGTGCTCCGGTTTCCTCCCACAGTCCAAAAACACACGTTAGTAGGTGGATTGGCGACTCAAAAGTGTCCGTAGGTGTGAGTGAATGTGTGTGTGTGTCTGTGTTGCCCTGTGAAGGACTGGCGCCCCCTCCAGGGTGTAATCCCGCCTTGCGCCCAATGATTCCAGGTAGGCTCTGGACCCACCGCAACCCTGAATTGGATAAGCAGTTACAGATAATGAATGAATGAATGAATGTTGAGCATACCCGGAATTACTGGGCTCAAAGCAGGACACACCCTGGAGGGGGCGCCAGTCCCTAAAGCAGGGCTTTATAGTATTTATATTTATTCTAATTAAACTTACATAATTGTATTTAAGCACCACACTTACTGACAAGAAAAATAATTTTATATAATAAAAACCCTTGATTCCCAAGACTTTTGCACAGTACTGTTGCTCTGTAAACATTTATTTATTGATGAATTTCAGAGATATCAAATCCTTCACTGTAAATAAGACTGTATAAATAAACTTTATAGTTTATATAAACAATAAAGTAACCAAAGTCAAGCCCCATCTCTTACTGTGACTAGTGTTTAATGTATAGATTTACACAGCCGTGCTTAGCTGGAGAATCGGTTTGCTTTGCATGGTTCCAGCAAAGGGGGAATAAAAGAAAATGTCCACCTGGATTAGCTAAGATGATTCCCTTTGTGTCTAGGTGGTAGGATTATTGAGACTGTTTTTTATTTAGAGCAATTACAATTGAGCAAAATGGAATGATCTCAACAAAGTCTCCTGCAATGATGTTGAGGCTTGTAGATTTGGCTCCAGGCTTCTGTTCCTCCAGCCATCTTTTTATACACTCCCAGTTCTCCATGGTCAGGACCTGCAGGGACACTTGAGGGTGGGAGGCAATGAAGCACCGGGTGGCTGTTAAGTTCAGGCCTGAGACAAAGAAACCATCTGCACACACAAAAAAAATTATATTCTATGAAAGTCATTAATAGTTCTGTTACATGTTGATTTTCTGTATTGGGGAGAAAATTAGAATTTTAGAATAAAACTGGTAATCTGTATTCACTCTGAATTCAATAATTCATTCAGTCATTTTCTATAACTGCTTTATCCTGTTCAGAATAAACACTTCTGAACAGCCAATCCATCTACCACAATCTGCTTGTGGATGGTGAGAGGAAGCTAGAGCACCCGGAAGAACCCCACTCAGACACAGGGAAAACACACTAAACTCATGTGTTTGAACCCACACCTTCAGCATTATTGCCAGCATTATTCTTACTTCTAACAATGCTTCATTGTGAAAATCATTTCTCACTCTGAACAACTGCTCTGTTTTAAGAAACAGCTGTATTATAAACAGCTGTATTATATCAATGTGTCAACTGTTCACATCGTCTTAATTAGATATTAATTAATATCTAAATTAATACTGTGCAAAAAGAAAACAATACAGTCCTTAATTTCCACACACCTGGACGGCCGAGTTCTTTCTGCCACTCAAGATACTGGAGCAGTTCTTCAGCATTGGCCTTGTTTGCCCACCAGTAGGGGATTCCAGGCCACAACACTTTATGACGTGTTGCTGCTTGGTTGTCATAGGACAAAAGCACCTGATGGGCTGATGACCACAAGCCACGCAAAGATATGTCTGCAGCCTAGAGAGGCAATCGATAAAGAAATGATGGATAAAAACTGAACAAATCCATAAAGTCCAGTCAGGACAGAAATGTTTCAAAATTATCAAAAATGCTTTTATTCGAGATTATAATGAAATGAGAATATGATTATTTTAATTCATCACTTACATTATGAGGGCACAGTTTAGCTCCAAATATATTCTTAATAAAATAAATAAGTTCCTCATGATGTTTTTCATGTAATCCTTCAAATTGTCTACAGGCCAGAATGACAATCTCTTTAGGGTGAGCCGAGAGCCATGTGGCCATGGTGCGCAGAGTCTCCTGGAGCAAAATTTTACAACAGTGTGCTGATTTGCCACCCATTATTTTGCAGTCAATAAACATGCTAGAAATAAGGTCTGATTAAGCAAACACTTGAGAACTGAAAGATGCAAGCCTTACCACAACTCTCAGCTGGGTATAAATGATATGAGAGAAGTAAAGATCATTTGAAGTGTCATTTGGTCTTTTGGCAATCCGAAGATCAAAGTATCTAATGCCTGCTTGCAGCTGCTCCATGATGCCTTTGACCTGTAAAGTTGTTTGTTTGAAAGTGGAACATGTGAATTTGATGTGGACTTAATGTGAAAAGAGTTTGAGACATTTTAAGAGAGTTCAAACTTCCTAATTTATGTCTGTGATGGATCTACTTAACTTTGAACTCTTATTTCTAAAATGTTTTGTGTGTGTTTCTGTATGTGCATTCTGGTGCAAAACCAATCACTGAGAGCTTTCAGTTGAAGTTCTTCTTTTGTAGACAGTAGGTTGTATTTCATATTTTAATTCATTCATTCATTATCTGTAAGCGCTTATCCAGTTCAGGGTTGCGGTGGGTCCGGAGCCTACCTGGAATCATTGGGCACAAGGGAGGAATACACCCTGGAGGGGGCACCAGTCCTTCACAGGGTCATATTTAAATGAATACCACAAAGTGTCAGGATCTCCTATTTTGCATCAATTTCGCCTGGTTCCTAAATTCCTCATGATTTTTTCTATTTAGAGTGTATAGTCATAAAATGTGTAATATCACTATGTTCTATGCACAGTCTTAGGGTTTGGTTTTCAACACCCTAGCAAAACTTTAGTATTACCAAATGCTGTAAATGTAAATATGATTGAAGGATGATTTCTTTTTATTATTTCATTCAGTCTGTTTACATGTTTTGTTATTTGCACAAAGTACTAGATGTGCAGGAGTACACACAGGAGGAAGCACTTTGGGGAAGTCTGCTTCACTGGACTGATTTTTTTAAAGAACATGAGTCTTTTGTTATGCTGGAAAATAATATCATTTTATTTAAGGAGCATTATTATTTAATATTTGCCAATAGTTTATTTTTGAGCAATGTTTCATGTACATCTTCAGCTGAATGTTAATAAAAGTTCCTGTGTGACATTTGGGATATGTAAATTTGATTCAGAAGTGCCTTTTTGTTATTATCTCATGAGAAGAAAATATTGAGATATATAGCGTATATCGCCACCTCTAATACAGAGTTATTAGTCTTAATTGTATAATATATCAGATATAAGAGTATATATATCCACATACACTTGGTTTACTTCATTTAAATATTTTCAATGATATATATTTTGTATTATTGTAATGAATATGATAATGATATTTCCAGATGGTGTATTCCCAAGGGCCAGGTTCTGGCGAATAAAGAACATAAATTATCATTTGTTCATTGTGATATGAGCTGTGTATTCATGTAAACTTCTCCTTTTTGTGTAAAAGTGTGTAAAAGGGGAACTCTGTGTTCCCCTCAGTGAGATGTATACATGCCTGTGTAGTGGTCCATCTGTAAATGACTGGACGAGTGAAACAGTAGAAAATTCCATCCAGAAGCCTAAAGGTATCAGACTCTGATTGGACCAGTGGTGAGGTGATATCGAGACAGTAGCTCATTGCATCGTGACTACCTGTGTAGGTAATAGCCAAATGTATGTTAGGTAATTAAATGTGGTCCCATTTGTTGTACATATAATTAATCAATCAATCAATAACACCTATATAGATTAGTGAAAAAAATCAGATAAAAAGACCATACACTGGATATTTTCACATAGCCAATCCACTTACCAAAGTGTTTTGGATTGTGGGAGGAAACTATGAGCACCTAGTGTAAACCCAAACAGACAAGCTGAGAATACATCAAACTCCTTACAATCAGTGACCCAATGTGAGGATCAAACCCAAGACACGTTGAATGGCAAAAAAACAGGGATAAAATGTATATGATATCACTGTGCATCCCTAAAATACAATGTATATAAGTGCTGTCTCTTCCTACCCGGTATGGCTAAGTGGGTTAAAGGAATGTCCCAAAGCTCTTCAGGCAAACTTGACATCCAGTCTCCATTATTAACAACGTCTTTCTTGTCTCTTAGTAAAACGGGAGCCATGGACAGTTTTTCACAAATAACGCTTTGACTCGTTTATATTAGAAGACATAAAACATTTACATTTAACACTACACCACTGGCTGATCCCTGCGGATTAGATTACTAAGAAAATCAAAACGACATTTGATATAAAGTCTATTACACTTGCGTTTGCTATTAGCAAAACGTATCTGACTATAACACTTTTAAAGTCTTGCTGACTGATAAAAAGACGCAAACTTGACGGTCGTTAAATGGTGAAGAGCAATACTGCATTTCCTGTTTCTCTTCAAAACATTCCAGTCTTGTATTACAGGAAAGACAGGCTGACAGGAAAAGACCTTACATTATGAAAAGGTGAGGTAGCTTGGTATGGTGCACACGTTATGGACAGACAGCGGCAAGTACTGTTCGCAATAAATTAGGGTGACCAGATCTGAGATGGTGAAAAAAGAGGACACCGGTCTTGGGGGGGGGGTGATGAGCTCGCCCCTCGCTGCCGTTGTATGCTTGGCTGAATAAAGGTGGTCCTTTACACCTTTATTTGCTACACAAAACATGGGAATTTCTTTTTTAATTCATCCGAGAACTTACATTTACGTTTCGGCATAGCTGCTCGAGATGAGGGTAGGTACATGAGCTTTGCCTGACGTAAACAAGGAGTACTGACGTGCAGACTGGCCAATTAAATGTTTACAGAGAAGGTTATCGACCAATAACAGTAGCTGTACAGTCAGACCGTCCAATCAGAAAATTTTAGGCTACTTCACCACGCCCCCTTCTCACTCAAGCGAACCAATCGGAGTAGGGGAGGGCGGGACTAGTTTGTGAACGAAACGCTTCTCGAAATTCTATGTAAGCTCTAGAAAAACAACATCCCGGACGTTTGTGAAATTCCGCCTGGACATTT